>NW_022111373.1:49440856-49487047 GCF_000313985.2 Echinops telfairi | reverse complement strand
CCCCTCTACAGGGCGAAGACCAACAGAAAACATGGGGGAAGGGAGACAGCGGTCGTTGTGAGAGATGAAAATAATAACAATGTACAATCTATCAGCCGGTTATGAGGGTAGAGGAGGGGCAAGGAAGGGGGCAAAAAAAGAGCTGATACCAAGGGCTCAATAGAAAGTAAATATCTAGAAAAGAATGAAGGTAACATTTGTACAAATATGTCTGATTCGATTAATGTATGGATTGTAATGAGTTGCATGAGCCCCCAATAAAATGATTTAAAAAAAACCCCAGTTAATAATTATTTAACACATATTGGGTATTTACCAAAAGGCCAAGTAGGTTTCATGATTTTCTTTGTTTAATCCTCATAAGTTTTCTGTGAGGCTTACAATCTAATGGATAAATGGAGACATTGAATTTCAATGAGATTAAATAATTTGCCAAATGTCACACAGCTAGCAAGTGGCTGAGCAGGCATTTTGCCCTAGAAGATAAGGGTATGGAGCTCAGACGCATTCTACTGTATTACTATATTTTTACATTTGAGCACATGGCATTGCATCGTTCTCTTGGGTCAGACATGTAGAACATCCTATTGTATGCTGACCCTAAACAGTGTCAGATTACCCAAAAAGCCATGTAAATATAGGCTCATCTATAATGAACAATTTCATATGTTTCACACCATAGTAAAGATCCTGCTTCTAGGTGTAACTGGCATCTGGCCCTTTCCCAACCTTTCAGCACCTTCCTAAAAATCTAAACCTCTTCAAATTACATTTCCAGACCGGGATGGAATATCCAACAAGTAAGGTGAGCCCTTCGTTAGTAATCACAAGGAAGCAGATTTAAGTCTGGGCTTACCTTGCTTCTCGGTTACTTTGTCCCTGGCCTTACTTACAAGAAGTCTCTATCTCCTGAGCTTTGGGGATCTAATCATATAGCATAAGAATAGAAGATATGAGTATCTATGGACTTTACCACATGCCATGGAAATTGTGCTTTGTCTCAGGCAAGAGACTGATATTACAACTAAGGTTTTATCTAATATTCTCTGCCTTCAAATGACAACTTGTCCATAAATATTTTGGCTTTTAATGCAAAATATATAACATGATAAAACAAGAATAATTATGGGTGTATTATAAAGTATCTTATTTTAAAACTAGAAATTAAAATGACCTATATTAGAGAAAATGTTATACTTTTATAATACAAAAAAACCCACAAACCTATGTTAGATGTTCATAAATCTTTCAGACAGGTTGGCATGCTCCCAAGAGTTTTAAGGGAACTCATGAATGAAATTATGGAAATGATAACTAATATTTGTAGCCACAGCTCATTCTTTCTGCATATTGTCAAACTGTTGACATTTTTTTTCTTTCTGAATGTCTGGAGATGTGACACAAGAAACATGGAATTGAAACCAGTAGATAAATTTCAGTGGTAAGAAAGACTAAGATTAGTATGGCAGTCCAGTTAGCCGGTATCTGTCACATTCATTGCCCACTTCTGGGATGTCTCAGAAGGCTAGCCAGGCATATTCACACCTTAAAGGAGGCTCCTAAGACATAGTTCACATGTTCTGTGTCCCATTATCCTCCTAGGCTGACCACGACTAATAGATTTTAAACGGGTGCTGAGTAAACATGCATAAGAAGAGCATAGAGCCATAGAAGAGATGAAAGGGAAAATGTGTTAGTCCTTTACAGGAAACCATATTCAATTTCTCCCCAATACAATGCAGAAATGGACACTGCATTTTCTACACAGAGTGCGTATGTCCACTTATAATTCCTGAATTCAATATGAGAGAGAAAGAGAAAAGAGTGTGAGAGAAAATGGATCTTGGTATTGCTCATCTTCCTTTTTAACTGTAAAGGTTACTTTCTTTACCTATTTGTATTCAGATCTTCCTTTTTCATTCAGGACTACCCCAATCCCACTTTCTGATAAAACCTGAAACAATTATCCCAATTTTTAGATGGATAAAAGTCACTTTGAAATTGAAATGTCCCAAACTAGCTCTTGATCTCTTCTGCACAAACCAAGTGTTCTCCCCATAGTTTTCCAATGTAGCTTTATGAAAACTCCATTCTTCTATTTTCTCAGACCTCAGACATTGAAAATTATCCTTGATGTCTTTTTTTATGCACCCCACACCCAACCAATCAAAAACTATTACTTTAAAATATATATATATCCAGCTCTTCTCACCATATCTCTTGCCATTGCCTGGATCAAAGCTAACCATTAGCTACCATTTTTCTAGTTAGCATCAAGTTCAAGGTCACTAGAATGATCTACGAGGTCCAATATAATGTACCGCCCACTATTTTTAACAGTACATGAACTATGAAGAATAAATTGAAGTGGGCACTGATTTTATTCTGCTTGGGTGAACAAAGTCTATGCAAACCACCATCAAGAGACCAAGTGATTTGTATTAGTAAAACCTGCTACAAATGACCTTTAAGATTTCAAAAAATAAAGAGGTAACTTCAATGACTAATGTGCACTTGATTCAAGTCATGGTTTTGTCAATTGTCTCATGTCCATATGGAAACTGAATAATGAAAGAAGACAGATGAAGAGTGGATGCATTTGCACTGTCCCATCGCAAGATGTTGACTGCAGCAGGGACGGCCAACAGAACAAACAAGTAAGTTTTAAATGAAAAGCACAGGGATGTTTTTTAGATTTGAGACTGGAAATACTGATTTGCTTGCTTTGGCTATGTCATCAAGAAAGGTGTCACTAGCAAAAGTATCATAAAGTAAATTGTAAAATAAAGGGCAAGCTAAATCAAGGAAAACTCAAAAAACTAGAATGACATAATACCTGCAACAATGGACTCAACGATATGATTGTTAGCATGGCACAGGCCTGGTCAGCATTTCATGCTGCTATGTATAAGAGGCCACTAGTCATAGAAGCCAATTTTCACAACTACAACCCTGCCACAGGTCATTTCTTTTACATGAATCTATTCTCTTTTTAAAGTCTTTGATCCAGCTTCACTGCTCTTGATAACGCTGTTACTGTAATAGCTGTGGCCTATCAGAGACACTGTCTATCCTTTGACATAACTCCATCAAATCCCGTCATACATTTGAAGCTGTAATATATATTATCCCCTGTACCTCTGCACTTCTTATCTCCTGTTATGAATGAAATTGGGTCTTTCAAAAAGTTAAGGTGAATATGACCTGTAAACGTGAACTTGCTTGGAAGTGGGGATTTTTTGTTATGTTAATGAGGTTATTTTGGAAAGGGTGGTTTCTAAACTTAATCTCTTCTGAGTGGTGACATAAAAGTTACAGAATACACACAGATATGCTTAAGCTAATGAATACTAAGGAGTGTCCAGGATTACTAACAAGTAGGGACTTCCACAGGACCACTGCTTGGGTGTGGACAGCTAGTGCCCCCAAAACTGTGGAACAATGCATTTCTGTCTGTGAAGCCATTCACATGCCATGTGTTGCCACAGAAGCCTTAGGAAACAAAGACAACCTCTTTCTTGCATACATTTTTTTTCATGTCATTGTGAATCATTTTCAAATCATTATGTTTTTCATATCATAGTAGAGATTTTACTAAGTCCTTTTAAATAGTATAACAATGGGTCATTTAATTTTTTAAAATACAACAATTTCCATGTTTTCTCAGTATTATGCATTGAAAATGTTTAGAGGGTTGAGGGATTGGTGTAGACTAAGAGAATCAGGGAATATCTCAAGGAAGAGACAAAATTGAACCTACATTCTACAAACTTGGTATACCAGGCTTTAATATGGAAAGAAAACACTTAAGGTCATGGTAAAATATGAGGGAAAGGTGTGAGTGCTACACACATGGCATATGCTGTAGGTAATGAGCAGAGCAACCAGGCTAGGTTCCTCTTTTATCATCCAAACATTGACTGCATGGTTGGGAACATGTTACACAGTACACAGGAGGGTGCCTTTACTTATACATGCTTTTTGAATACAACAGTGCTCTGAAGAAAGTAGTAGCAGAATTATTCTCCCCAAGTTCTTTTATTCTTTTCAGACATAGTCCAGTAAGCTTTAGTTTTTGAAGCAATATGTGTACACTCTTAACACCATAATGTCCTATCTGTCTATCATCTATCTATCTTTCTTTCTTTTTTGGTTAATTTAACTTTTAAAAAATTTTGTTTTGAAACGTTTTAAAAAATTATTATTAATTGGGAGTTAATACATACAACATATCATTCCATAGTTCAATCATGCCACGCAGAATTGTGCAATTGCACCCCATCAGTTTCCAAACATTCTTTTTCTTCCTGGACTCCTTGGTATCATCTTTCTTTTACCTCTCCACCACCACTGTGCCCCCACCTCCCCAAACCCTTATTTTGCTATCCTAGTTTTCACAGGTTCAACTATCCTGGCTTTGACATATTGAAACACAGAAAAACATATAACACAACTTCAAGAGGGTGACCTCCAAAGACAAAACACCTATGAGATATGAGGGAGTACACAAAAAACACTGGATTTTTTTCAAGGCTATGTATTTAAATTTTTTTTATAAAGCAATCTCCATTGCATTACACTTAATACATTTGTCAAATCTGAAATTCTATTCTTAGTAATATTTTCCAAACTCATCTATTTGGATGGCTGACAGCACCTCCCTTGTTTTTTTCTTCACCTCTTCTATGTTGTCAGATCACTATACTTTCAAGTCTCTCTTCATTTTTGGAACCAAAAAGAAGTTCCACAAAGTGAGGTCAGGTTTGTAAGGTGCATGGGGCAAGAGAGGCATGCTGTTTTTTGCCAAAAAGGGTTTTTTTAGGCGGCTTGCTTGGGGGGTTGCTTTTTGTTGGCAAATTCGTTCCCCCCTTTTGCCCCAGTTCGGGCTTTTTTTGTCACACACTGTTACAAAATCTTTTTAGAACTTCTAAATAGAAAGCTTGATTAACAATCTGACCTGGTGAAATGAACACCAAATGCACTAAGAGTTAACATTTCCATCCATTTGGGAAGTTGATGGCTGTTCAGGATGACATTTCACCTTTTTTGAAATGAGAAAACATTTGTACACTTGGGTTTTTCTCATAGCACTGTCCCTGTTAGCTGTGTTCCACATCACAACAGTTTCTGCATTTTTCCCAAGCAGGAAATAAAATTTCACAGCCACATGCTGTTCTATTTAATCAGCCATCACAAAAAAATGAGGTTTCCAGTGAAAATGCTTTAATGAAAAAATGCACTGTGACCAGAGAGAACCTTCCTAGGTGATGCCACTGTGTGCACTAACTCAGAGCAAGTTGCTGCATGCACACCTGTGCCCAGTGGAGCTTTTTTCTGTGCTTTTTGGTTTGTTTGTTTGTTTTTGGTTTTGGTTTTTGGTCAGGGGGTGTACCTCCTTGTACATCCTATTATGAATGAACAAACACAAAACAAAACAAAAATACAGAAAATGTTCAAAATCAGATCAGGTCCAGCATGCATCAGAGTGGGATCAACTGACAATGGTTTAACTGTTCAAGCCAGATTTATACCTTTGATCTTCAATATTCATCTCTCCAATGCTCTCTTTAGTAACCACTTTCCTTCCCATCCTTCAACTGTAGATAGAAGGAGTTCAACAGAGGCTCATTTCCTATGTAGTTGGATGACAGTGGGCGCCCAAGATTTGCATTTCTATGAGCTTCTTTTTTAACAAAACAGATAATACAAACATGGGTATAATAAGGTGAGCACTTTAATATAAAGTGAGAGTCTTAAATGAAAGGAACACATTCAGTGAAAATATAAACCAAACCAAAAAGCAACTTCCAGGGTATATTCTTTTATAACATTTAGTTTCAGTATTATGAAACTGTGTGTGCTGCAGGGAGGCTAAGAGTAAAGAGTTAGGCTGAAGTCCTGACAATCAGACTGGATTACTTAAAATGCAAAAAAACTATTTGGAGCCACATATTAAATATTATAAATATATTTCCCAATATATTGTCCCTCAAATGGAGTTGTGGAAATGCAGATTTAACTTTCAAAAAAGACTTCATAGAACAACCGCACTGGTTCCTCAGTTTGTATGGGCCTATAAAATGGATTAGAAAAGAGATACCTGCAGTTTTATCTTTTAGTTGATATTTTAGCTTGCCCTCAAAGTGAAGAGAATCAAATTGTACTAGAATCTTTTTTTTATCTCTACACTTACACACTCATTGCCATAAAACTCACTGCTATTGAATCAATTCCAATTCGATAGGACAGGGTAGGACTGGCCACTGTGGGTTTATGGGACTGTAAGTCTTTATAGGAGTAGAACGTCTCATGTTTCTACTAAGGAGTGGAGGTGGTTTGCATGTTGCTGACTATCCAGTTAGCAGCCCAATTCATAACCACTATGCCACTAAGGTTCCCATAAGGCACCTACGTATTGCCAGACAGTACTTAAATTAACTGCTGCTTACCATCCAAGAGGAGTCCCCATTACACAGTGGGTTAAGCATTGAGCGACTAACCACAGGAGAGTGATTCAAGCCACCAGGTGCTCCGTGGAGACAGTTGAGACTGTCTGCTTTCCTAGAGATTTCCACTCTCAGAAGTACTTTTCTGCCTTATAGTTGTGCTACAAATCAGATTCAGCTGGATGGCAGTGGGTTGCTTTGGGATTTTTCAGCATCTACGTTTTGGCTTCTTGATCAGAAAGCATGATTAATTTGTTATTTTAGTGAATGATCATGCAACGTAAAACCTGAATTGAATGTATTTAAATGGTAACCTATCTTTGAAGCAATGGGTTGCTTGGGCAGGAAGTTTAGATCATTTTTTGAGTCAGAGTCAGAATTGACTCTGACAGTGAGTTTGGCTTGATTTAGTTACTTTTCACTAAAGGTGTTTTGGTTTTTTTTCCCTTTACAAGGACAAAACTTTAAAATATATGCTTTTTGAGAATTAAAGGAACAGTTAATATTCCATGTTACCAATGTTCAATCCATTCTTCCTGGAGTACATAAACAACAATACAAACTAACAAAAACCCGTAGAAACAAGAAGCCTGACTGCTTGCCTCACCTTTGTTGCTGGTGTTGTCGAGTGAGTTCCGATTTACTGCAATTCTGCTTACATCTTGTGCCTTCCTCACAATCGTTATATTTGAGCCCATTGTTGCCCCCACTGTGTCAGTCCATCTAGATAAAGAAGAACCCTGAATGCAGAATGGAGGAAGGCTCATTAACAATTTGAGACAGACAGATGACACCACCTAGTTTGTTGAAAGCCAAGAGGATTTAAAGGATTTATAGATAAAGATCAAAGACTGCAGCTTTCATTATGGATTATAACTCAATGTCATCCAAACACCTAGTTTACCTTTGGATATAGAATAGTCTGACTTGCTCAGCTTATTTTCTTTAAATAAGAAAAAATAATGAACTGGCTAGACATTTTGGGTATCTACCAAAAAGCATATCTTTCTTTGCTGTTCTTTATGGTTTTATGCAGGGAGGGGATTCAAATAATTTATCAACTGATTTGCTGCCCTAATGAACATGTTAAGTATAGAAAAATGATATACCCTATTTACTTGTGTATAAGCCTAGTTTTTCAACACATTTTTTAAATGCAGCTTTTGTCGAAAAATAGGTGCCTCAGCTGATAGGCTGATATTCGGGTTGGCTTATCCTTGAGTATATGCGGTACTGAATGGTGCTTTATTATTTCAATATGACATTAGAACATGGCTGTTGCACAGGAGAACATTTAAGAAAAGTAAGGAATGTAAATTTTTGATTTCCATGTTGGGGAGTTAGACACCTTAGAGAGAATATAGATTATAAGAGCCATTTTAACAACCAGTTCACCAAACTCAAGAAAAAAATGAGGTATCATTTCTGCCAAACAAGTTTAAACCAACTGAGTCGTACCACTGGGTTTGTGGTTAATATCTGCCTAACACAGTCAACAGCAGTCTATTCTGTGCAGCAGGAAAGAGTTAGCTTGACTTAATGTTAATTCTAATCTTAATCACTTTTGACAGAGAGACTAATTTAGGTCACGGCTCTTATGAGGTTTATGAGTAGGCACGTAACTCAGTTCAAGCCAATGAGGAAAATAAGTGCATAGAAGGGCTTCCTGGGAAGAAATTTCAATGACCTATAAAAGGTATACAAAGATATATGATTGTGAGACTTAGACTAGTCACTGTTATTGCCCACTATAGGGATGATGCCAAGACAGAGCATGGTCCACCCCAGAGGGTAAACCTGAAGTAATCCTACTTTGAGACTTTGACTTACATGAGCCAAGTCATTTTCCTACTGTTTTGGAATTAGTGATTTTGAATTAGGTCCAGTTACTTAAGGTTACAAGCACATAGCTGATATTCTACTAAGAGAGGAACAAAGGGCAAAATAGAATTGGGTTCCCAAGCCTTTACATCTTAACAGGAGTAGACAGCCTCATCTTTCTCCCTAAGAATAGCTGGTGGGTTCAAAATGCAGGCCTGATGAGTAGTAACCCACTGTGCCATCAGATCTCTTCTAACTCAAACAAGCAAGTGAAAACAAAGGGGTTCTGGTGGTGTAGTGCATTAAGAGTCAGACTACTAACTGAAAGGTCAGCAGTTTGAAACCACCAGCTGCTCCTCCAGAGAATGAGAAGGGGTTCTTCTCTTATAAAGATGTGCAGCTTCAGAAAGACTCATTCTACTCTGAAGAAATCTTTCTACACTGTCCTCTAGGGTCACTTTGAACAGAATTGATTTAATGGCAGTGAGAAATTAAAACAATGTCTAAACACAATCTCAGTGGACCTGGCTATTCCCATTGGTAAGCCAACCTATATGCATTGTGCTGTCATTGTAAGATGAAAACACTCATGGAGGTACCATCTACTGAATGTTTTTATCAAAACATGGATTCAAACTCTCGATTTTAGCCTCTCAGGTGCAAAAATATTCATACTGGGCTAATTAGTGTATGTTTGTTGAAAAAACCCACATATGCTAATTTAGGCAGTGTTTTGCAAATAATCCTGTGATTGTTTTCCCAAACTCACATGCTAGACTTACACATCTGTCCTGTTATCTCACATTATTCTGGGATGGTAAGAACTTCCTAACACAGTGATGTTCTTGCAGAGAAGGGCGCTAACTTTCAGCCCAGCTGCATTATTTAAAAGGCGAAAAGAATCATCTGCACAGATATAATTAGGACTGAATTCTGCATTTCTCTTCTTCCTCAATATCATATTTCTCCGAGACCATGAATGTTGGGAACCCCTCAGAATTACACAAAGGACTACATCTTAAAAGAGTAAGTGGTTCCAATTTAATTTAAGAGGCCTGGCAAACAGAGGATTTGCATTCAAACTAAAATTTACACTTGGGTGATCTTAGAGGTATTGTGAATATATTAATGATTTCAAATTAACTCCATATTCTCAAGCTGATTTCCCAAATTAAAATGATTTCCAATTCCTTTCTGGGAGCTTCTGTTGAAAAAAAAAAAAAAAAAGGTTTGGGCGAAAAGCTGTCTCTTTCAGGAAGCTGTGGAATAGTGTGTTTGCACCCACCTGGAGAAGCAGCCCGGCTGCTGCCCTCCCTTTACAGATCAGTGAGCATAAATACAAAATAGGCAAAAGCTGTGCCCATCCTTTCTCTTGAGAAAATGTCATGTTTGATTTCATGATCTTTATTCTATCCAGTAGGAGAACGAGCGGGTGGCACAGGGGTCAGGGTGGCACAGTAGTCAGGGTGGCACAGTGCTCAGTTGCTAACCGAAAGTTCAGGGATTCAAACCCACCAGCCACTCGGTAAGAGAAAGGTGTGACCATTTGCTCCTGGGAGACTGTGGCCTCCCATCGTCTGGTTGGTTTGCCAGCACTAGACAAATGATGTGCGGTAGACACAAGGGAAAATGATTCTTTTCCAGTCATGCTTTTTCACCTCTGGGGATTTTTGTTGTTTTAAATTTGATTGAATAAAAGGTTCATAACATCCCATCAGAATGAACTGTACAAGTTATCTATTTATTTTCTCTGCTTACATAAATGACTCCTTAAAAAAGATGCCAGACCAGGGGAAAATATTTGGAGTTTTGACCTTTTAACTTAAGAATGTAGACCTTGGGTCCACACTGGCCAGAGTTCTTTTACACTTGCAAATTGCACATGTACCAGGGAAGAGCTATGCACACAGAGTTTTCAATGGTTGCTTTTTCAGAAGTACACCACTGGATTTTCTTTCTAGGTTCCTTCTGCTACACTCAAATCTCTAATCTTTCAGTTATATGTCAAACATATGGACTGCTTGCAACACACAGGGACCCTGCGAGTTTGCGGATCACAGACCTGTGAAAGGTGATTTTCTTGTCTACAAATGCAGTAATATCTTCAACTTCCTGGAGTTTATGTGAAGGATCCTGGGCACATCATCAAAATTATTTGCTTTGCAATCCTTCTAGCTATATGCAATTAGAAAGTTTGATGAGTACATTATCTACATATTTATCCAAATGATCAAGCTGTTAAAATAATATTTTAAAGGAGAAATTGGAGACACGGTTTGATTTCTGATTATTCCACATGGAGAAGTCCGTGTATGCAGTCACCTTTTGTATTACTGAAAAATTTTATAATAATGAAAACATATACACTAATTTGTCCTGGCAGCAACATGGTTAAGCATTAGCATGCTAACTTCAAGGACATCAGTTCAAATCCACCATCTGCTTCTAAGGTGAAAGGTGAGACTGGTTTGGGTTCTCGGAAACCCCATCAAGCTGTCCTACTCTATATCCTGCACTGTTTCTCTGAGTGGGAATTGACCTGATAGCAGTGGGTTTGGCTTGTAGGCTTTGTTCCCCACCCCGGTCAAGTAGCAGGGCCATTATTGAACAGAAGATGAAGAGAATGCCCGAGCCCCTCCCTTCTCCAAGGGAGTGGTGACGGAAAGGATAACCACCTGCTCTGTTATTTCTGGTAAGTTCTGTCACCATGTTCTCTGCTCGAAGCCTTTCTAATCGAGTTTGTAGATTGAAATGAAAAAGCAGGCTAGGATTAGAAAAGCAATCCCCCCAGACCACTTTTAGCACTTCCTCTAGGTTGGTTCAGTGCCAGCATTTCCTTGGGCTTCCTTAGAAACGAACATAGTACAAGTTCTGCTTTGATATCATAAGGAACCCTGGCTGCTCAGTGGTTAAGCATTTGACTGTTTACTAAAAGGTTAGTCATTCAAATCCACCTTGCGAAAAAGACGTGCCAGGTTGCTTTTGCAAACATTACCACCTAGGAAATTCCTTGAGTTGCTACCTTGTGCCATGTGGTTGTTATGAGGTGCAATCACAGCAACAGGTAAAACGTTTGAGATCACTTCCTTAGGCCATGTGCTAGGCTGGATTCCCGAGAAAAGCAAAGCCAGTGACACGTGTAGATAAAGAAAGAAATGTATATCAAGAAAGTGGCTCACACAAGTGGCTAAGCCCAGACTGGTTCAAATCCGTGAGTCCAAAATTAAACTGGAGGATTTCTTGTCTGGTGTAGCATCCAGGGCTGCTGATTCAGGAAGCTGGAAGGCACATCCAGAAGCAGGGAGATTATACAGGATTCCGGCAAGCAAGAAAGGGGCTAGCTTCTGCAACTGGTCAACTGACATTGGGGTAACTCACACCCTTGATGAGACTTCCTTCCAATTGCAGGAGCTCCAGAAGAAAGGCATGGTGTAGCACGACTAGAAAAGGGCGAGTAGACAGGAGGTATGGTTCTCATTGCTCAAGTAATACTGAGCTACTTGACCAGAATCAATTTGTTTCTTGCCACCCATTTCTTTAACTAGGCAATACAATTGGTTACTGTCACATTATTATTATTAATAGCACAGTTATATTTTTATTTCAGCCCATGAAGGGTTACTAAGAGTTCATATAATCATTTTTTTTTAATCTTTCAATAGAATATTGTAATCTTAATGCAGGCCAGAAGAGTATTTGTGAAGGCAGCGTGGAGAGGTGAAAAGAAGTGCTTTACTGTTTTCTGATTCTGCCACTTTCCAGATGACTGGCAGGTCCTGTGACTGTTGCTCAATATCCGAGGACTTCAGGGTTCTCTCCTTAGAATTAGGATAGCGAAGTCTTTCCTGCTCAGCTCCTGTGATCATCATGAGATGAGCTGGCATGTGATTTTTAGTCTGTAAAGTCTAATGATCTTGCCTAATGCAGGTATGTTGGTTTGTCAATCACCTGACAACACCGAGGGAGACTGGGAAGTCTCTGATTGTTCTTCCTTGGCCTATTTTGTGCCTGTTGTTAATGGCCAGACTGTTATTTTTTTGGCTCAGGCAAGATTGTATATAGCAAGTGTGCCTTGCATTGTTCTGACGGCATTATATTACTTAGAAAACATTGGTTTTTCCCCCTCTGTTTTCCTATGCCCCCAATGACAAATTCTTTGGAAATATTTCCTTGTACAATATGATCAGATCTCCCTTTTTTTTTTTCAAGTAAGCAACAGTGGGGGTGTGCATACAGGGTACACGCTGCATGGCAGTCTCTCTTTCATTGCATCCTGTATTGTTTGCATGGAAGATATCTTATTCCTGTCTACATGTAGTGAATAATATCATCTGTTCCCTATTGTCTGCTGAAAATAACTCCCCCACAAAATAAAGTATATACTTTGACTTTGTTCCCTCATTTAATTTAATCTTATAGATATAAAACCAATAGGTATAACAAAATGTTTCCAGTGCCAAGGGTAATTAAAAGCATTCAGCAAGGTAATAAAATACATTATTACTTTGGATACACCCCTCCCTTTTCATTCACCTAGGGGGGAATGCAATCTTGAGAGAAAATGTAGGATGTGAATTGGTGCCAGCAGTAATTAGCAGGAACAGCGTGATGAGAAACAGAGATGGAAGAATCAATGACAAGCATCAATAAAGTCAAGTCCAAATGAGGTTTCTATCTTTTATAATGATTGAGATATAGAATTCTAATCCCAAACAGCATGCCATAAATAGTTTTAAGCTATTTTGACCTTTTCAAATATATCAAGTTTGGCAACTTCCCTGAAGAGTTTACTATAAGGTTTTATGGCTAATGATGTTTCTCATTAAATACTACAGTTATTTCATCAAATAGAATTTGAAAATGAGTTCTAAAATTTGTAGAAAGTCAAGAAACCAGGACATCATTTGAAACATAAATTAATGGTTGACATCAAGGTCTTGCCTGTGGGCAGAATAAATAAAATATATTTTTTCATTATTTGTTAGGTTTAAATGATCAAACTTTTATGTGGGTTATCTTAGTTTCTTATTTTTCCTCTCAAGCCACAAAAATCAAAATATCGTTCTTTTTAGTACCTTCCAGCAGAATTTCTTCTTCTTCTTTTTTTAACCATGCTGTTAAAAACAGCATTCTTCATGTGACTCTCAGGGCCCTTTCCTCTGCTTAGAATAGAGTCTCTCAATCTGGGAATTCTTTAGTTTGACTAGGATGATTATTTTATTGTGGGGGCCAGTCCTATGCCTCTCTGAATGTTTTCCCAGCACCCTTGACTTTTATCCACTAGATGCTAATGCCTTTTCCAAGTTGTGAGAGCCACATGTATTTTAGTCAGTGCCACATATCTTGTTGGAAACAAAATTGAACCTCCTGAGAATAATTGTCTTAATTTTACATATCCTGTACATTTCAGATGACCTGAATAGAGCTAATTTGATGCAGGAATATGAAAGAAAGGAGAAGTCTAGAAAAGTTAGGAAACCAGAGCATACCAGAGAATCAGGACTACAATTCATCAAATCGGGCAATTCACAGCTGATACTCTTGCAGTCAGGCGACTCAGGGTCCCAGGGGTAAGAACTAACTTCACCACTTCCTGTCAATTTGTCATACCTTGGTGGCTTGCGTGTTGCTGTGATGGTGGAAGCTGTGTCACTGGTATTTCAAATACCAGCGAGGTTAATCAGAGTAAAGAGGGTTCAGCAGAGATTCCAGACTAAGGGCAGCCTACAAAGAAGGAATTAGCTGTTTACTTCAGAGAAATTAGCCACTGAAAGCCCTATAGATAGCATTGGAATATTGTCAATTACTGAAAGTCTATTGAATAGAAGCAGAACCTTGACAGAGATAGTACCAGAGGATGAGCCCTCAAATTATGGCTGACAAGGCGTGCCTTTGCAAATAGACACAGCCATGGTGAGGCCGATTGAGCAGCTTCTGCAGCAGAAAAACCTTTGGGATTTTCAGTTGCTGATGAGGCACGCCTCAAAATGAGAAGACACACAATCACCAATTAATATTCGGAGCTTGGAATGTACAAAGTATCAATCTAGGAAAATTGGAAGTCATTAAAAATGAAATGAAATTCGTAAAGATTGACATTTAGGCTTTCGTAAGCTGAAGTGGATAGGTGGTGGCCATTTTGCATCGGGAAGTCTTATGGCTTTACTATGCCAGGAGTGGAGCTGCAGTCATCATCCGAAAGGATATTTCCAGATCGAACTGGCAGTACAATGCTGTCTATGATAGGATAATGTGTAGCCCCATAAAAGGAAATCAAGTCAACACAACTAATTAATTTCCCCTATCATTCTCCCAGTGATCTACCTATAAGTTCAGTGTACAGATTTTAGTTGTGCTGCAAATTAATGTCTAATTAGAAAATTGCCATAGCGTATATTTCTTAGAGCATAAAGCATGCCTTGCATGCTGCTTAATAAGATGTGAACGTTTCTTTTGAATCCTGCCCGTTAGAATTCTAACTTCTCCCAAATGTTACTAGTTGAATCCACTCTAAGAGAGGAGATTTGGTGGTAAGAGAGTTGACAGAATGAGGCCGGGAGAAATAAGTTTGACTCAAGTGAATGAATGAACCCAAACACTTTTGATTCTCTTGCCTGGACTCTGAGCTCATTTACGTCTTCAAAAACAGGTTAGCATGACTCGCAGAAATAATGCTTTGTAATTGTCCAGCCAGCAGCCGGATGGGCAAGAAACATTCAAGAAAAGTTTACACAGAAAAGAAGAGCATGACGCTAGAGAGAGCTGATGACAACTGGTTTGGAAAAAAGAGCACCGCATGCTTTCCATGTTGCATTTATTTTAAACAAAGTATTCTCTTGTGCTCTACACCATGCAGGTCAGTGCTTTGGCTGTTGAAGATCTTATGTTATCAAGTGTCTTAATCAGGGAGAAGTTGACTTATTTTGAGGAATTTGTTTATGTGACTTTGAGGTGCGGCAAATACAAAATCAGTCACATCTCTCAAAAATCTGTAGTGTCAATTGGTGGAGGAATGAAGGAACTTGGCAAGAAGTCTGTTCATAGAATGGAAACAGGGTTCTCCCTCATTAAACTCTCGTTTTTGCTACTAAGATCTTCTAATGGTTGATGAGGCTCTCACTTTTCCTAAGGTCATCTGCGTAATACCTCTTAATAATATGTGTTAGATTGGGTTGTCTAGAGGAAAAAAATCAATGACACTCATGTATGTATAATGAAGTTTATATCAAGAAGGCATCCTACCCCAGTTTGTCGCAAGTCCACAATTTCATGCTAGCTGCGGTCCTCTTCAGAATCATATAACTTCAGGCCAATGAGCAGAAAAATGAAGTCAGATGAGTCTAGAAATTCAATCTGGAGTCAAGATAAATCGAGGTTCATTTTTTGCCTTCTTTTTAAGTGGTTTGGGGTAGCTTGGCTTTTATAGTAATCTAGGGTTAAGAACCTTTAAAAATTGTAGTACTTTTCCCCACAAAGCAGCCATAGCTTATTTTAGCAATCTTAATTACATCTACATTATATTATAGAATGTCATATCATTTCCCTCACTGCATATTAAAGATGGTTGTTGTTAGGTGCTGTAAGGTTAGTTTCAATTCAGATCAAACGCCACGGGCAACAGAAGAACACTGCCCAGTTTCATGTCATCGCATAATCGTCACTCTTGAGCCTATGAAGAGGATTATTTCATTTCATGTTAGTCTTTAATGTGTTGAAGTGAAATTAACATAACATAAAATTTACAATTTTAAAGTGAACAATTCAGTGGCATTTTATTCATTAATGATATTGTCCAACCATGATGCCTATCTAATTTTAAAATAGCACTGTCAATTCAAAGTAAAATCTCTTCTTCATTATGCAGCTCCTGATCATTTGTACACAGAGTAACTGAGGGTCAGAGCAGAATTGTTGGAACACCCCTGTATTAGTCTAGGTACTTTAGAGAAACAAATCCACAGCAACTCATGTATAAGAGAGTTTTATGTAAAGCAAGTGTGCATCACGAAATCATCCCAACCCAATGCTGCCCAAGCCCACAAGTCCAACAATAACCCATTAACCCAACACCAGTCCACAAAGTCCTCCGCCTCACAAAACAGAGGCAATGATGCCGACTGTAGGAGGAAAGCTGAGTCAGTGAACGAATAAGCATCTCAGCGCTAGCAGGGGTCTCCACACGGCTGCTCCAGCACCCAGGGCTGCATTGGGATAGGTCCATGTGGCTTCTCCTTGGGGATGTCTTGTAGGAAGTCAATCTTGCAAGCTGAAGCAGGGAACTGCTAAGGCAGCTTCACCCTGGTGCGACCATCACAAAGCAAGAGACCTGAGAACTAGAAAGGCGAGGCTCACCACCCATTTATCCCTCTGCCTTTCAATTAACCCCACATGTGTTTATCTGCCAGGTTGGCACAATTATCTAACTCAACTCCCAACAGTGGGTGTGAACTAGTACCTCATAGTGATTTCAAAGTGAATTTTCATAATGGTTAATGCTATTCGGCATCTTTCATGTATTTGTTGACCATTTGTATATCTTTGGAAGAATTTCTGTTCAAGTTGATCATGTATTTGAAAATCAGCTTTTTGTCTTTTTGTTGTTGCATTAAAGAAGTTCTTTACATATTCTGTCTATTCAACGCTTATTAGATGTATGTATGGTTTACAAATACTTCACCCTTTTTGTAGGTTTTCTTTCACTTTAATAGTATCTTTTGATGCACAGAAGTTTTTAATATAGAGGAAATACTATTCACCTATCTTTTATTTTGTTACTTATGCTTTTTGCATTGGTCTGAGCCAAATCTCATGTTTTACATGCATAATCGCTACAGTGAATTTGAATATTCTTAAGATATTCATCGAAAAGCATTTTGCATTATTGGTGTGAACATTCATCCTCATACAAGTCTGTGTCTATTTGTATTTTCTTTTATTTCTTGTTAAGTGTTCCGAGAACATGGGATAGAAATGTCTTTTTCCATTTCTGATTTAATTCCATTAATTAAAGGGAAGTTTTTATCTTGCAGAAGAAGAGGAAGGAAACAAAACTTCATGATTCAACAATAGCAAACTTTGTTAAAATACAAGCACATTGGCAACAGAAAAAGCAGAAAGCCATGACTGACTTACGGTGTCATCTATTGAAGACTCAATGTGAAACCCATTGGCCCTGAATGAACTGAAACAGATGCTATACAAAAAGAAATATCAGAAAAATGGCTGGCACTTGTGGTTCTGTGTATAGAGTTCCTGTGTCTACGTAAAAGTCCATGTCTAAGTCTGTCTATTTGACCTGGAAACTGTCTCTTGACAATATCGTCTTAGGGCAGGAAGAAGACTTTACTTTGAGAGCTAAGGTGTGCACATAGAAGACACAACCTTGAGGACTAAGGTGTGCACATATTAGACACAGTCACAACTGCATATTTTATTTATTGGAAAGAGCTGTTTTAAAATAACTAATTTGGAAGGAAATTTGTCCAATTTGCAAAGGCTGACCACATTCCTTCGGCAATGGGAAATGAACTGGAACTTAACTTCTAAAGAGCAAAGAATGGACTAAAAACACCCATAACTACCTATCTTAGGTTTCTACACACCTGACTACAGTGAGCCTGGGTGGGTCAAAGGTCACTGACAAAACAGATGCCTGAGTTTCTGTTTAATGACACAAAAGTAGCTGCTTGATTAAATTTCATGTAATACGCAACCTTCTTATAACAAAAGCCTAGAAGAGATTTGAGTGAAAAAAAAGCACACAGCAAAACACTAAAAGATTGTTGTGGCCTTTATAAACAATAGTCAGTGAGAACAGCTAAGCACAGGTGCACTCAATTGCTCTGCTTCTGTGAGGGTTCATTTTATTTTGCAAAGTTTTACATTCTTAAATTTCTCCAATAAGCTGTTGGAAAGAGCTAAGATTGTGGGGGTATTTGACCCCATCATCCCAGTGTGCCCTGAAAGCACCAGCAATGGAAGCTAAACACTGTATTCAACTCAATTCAGAATGAGCGTTTCTCGATCACAGGTCCTTCAGTGGTCAAAGGGTGTGTGGTTTTTCTGATCTAAGGGGGACAAAGTCTCCCAGTTTATCTCCACGTATGAATACCTTTTTATTAGCATGGATCACAACTTTCACTGTCCTTTCCCTTTTACATATAAATAAATAAATAATTTTGTGCACACACACACACACACACACACACATTACAAAAACGTAGTATAAGGGCTGGGATCAAGTTCTTCATATTTTGTGCTGAGTAATGTTCTACATGAATGCTAGGTTACCATCCCTAAGTATACCTCTGCTTTATATATTTTTTTCTTACCACATAATGCATACCATTAAGTAAATTTCTACCTGGTAGAGTTTCTTGTGAGCAAAATAATTCTCAATAGTTATACAAACTATGTCTGAATTTCTTTCCAAACACATAACTACTGATTGTTTAAAATTTTATGTGTTGATTCCTTGATATTAGAATATTCAAAAAAATTTAACCATTCAGCTGCCAATTTTTCATACTGTGGGGGGTTTTGCTTGTTGCTGTGATGCTGGAAGCTATGTAACCACTAGTTGAAAAGCCAGCAGCTTCATGCAGATAACCAGGTTTCAGCAGATATTTCAGACTGTGAAAGTAGTCGCCTACTAGGAAGAAGGACTAGGTGGCTCACTTCAGAGAAAGTATTCACAGTTTGTGGGGAAGAGCGGGCACTGTCCGGTCTACTGCCCGAAGATGAGCCCCGTGAGTTGCAAACCACTCAGTGCAGCGGTAGAAAAACTGCTTCTTCAAATTAAAAAACAAAGTCAAATGAACAAAAAACTTTTAAAACCCAAGGGCGTAGAATCGATTCTAACACATAGCAATCCTATATAAATTGTCCGAGGCTGATGAATATTTTGGGAAATAAATACCTTCATATTTTTCCCTCAAGTTGACAGGTGGGCTAGAACCACCAACTTGGTGCTTTGTGGTCTGACATTTACCTGTAAAAAGTAGAATCAGTCTTAAAAATGTGAATGGTAAAGGCTTTGGGGATCTTCACTTGTTGATGGGCATGGTTCAAAATGAGAGAGAGAAAAACCCACAGCTGTAAGCATCTGTTAATAATCAGAAAGTAGAATGCACAAAGTACATAAAATATTCTTCTAGGAAAGTTTGATGTTAAAAAGATATAAGCACAAAATGATCTTTATCCGAGGCATTAGTGAGCTGAAATTGACTTTGTTTCCCCATATCAAATCTTACAATCATATGGTTTCCTATGTGATGAAAGAAAAATTCAAATGGATGGCATCACATTCGTGGTCAAAAAGAACATTTCAAGATCCATCTTTGGAGTACAATGATTTATATGACAATATAATATCTATACACCTATAAGTGAGATCAGTTAATATAATTCTTATTCAAATGTATACACCCAAAACAAAAGCTAGTGAAGATGAAGAAACTGAAAAATTCTACCAACTTCTTTAGTCTGAAATTGATCCAAGATGCAGTCAGGATGCATTGATAAGCACTTGGTAATTGGAATATAAAAGTGGAAACAAAGAATGTCCATTAGTTGGAACAGAAATCATCATTAGTTGGTGATAGAAATGAAGCTGGGAATTGCATAATAGAATTGTGAAAGACCAACGACTTCTTGGCAAGCACCATTTTTTTTTCAACAACATAATTATGACTGTACATATATCGCATCAGGTAGAATACATAAGAATCAAACTGACACATCTCTGAGGAGAGACAATGGAGAAACCCAATATCATGAGGCGAAACAAGGACAGGTACCAACTGTGGAAAAAAACCACCAGTTACTCACATGCAAGTTTAGATTGAAGCTGAAGAAAATTAAGACAGATCTACAAGAGGCAAAATATGACATTGAATACACATCAGCTGAACGTAGAGACCATTTGTAGGTAGATTTGACACAGAATACTAAAGGCCAAAGATCAGATTAGTTGTGTAATGACAACATGAGTATCAGGCATGACAAGGGCAAAATATCTTTCAAAAGACATGAAAGAAAGAAAAGAGCAGGATGGATGTCAAAAGAGATTCTGAAATCAGTGGAGGCTTATTACCTGTGCAGATCTCCCGAATGCATCTTGGGCTTCCACCAGCATCCATAGCCTTCTGCGCACCAGAATCTCACCATTAAAGGTCTGATGCTACTCGCTCCTTCAACTTTGGATTATACATATTTCAATCCTTGGGTCACAGATGTTGGGGTGCTTCTTCCATGTGGACTTAGTTGACTTAGATGGCTGCTTGTTTGGAAACAAGCTTTTGTGACCCCAGCTGCTATTCTATTATGAAAACAAACTGATTATCCAACAGAGTATTGGAGAAATGATTATACAAGATCAAAAGGAAATGTTTTGACAAACTTTGATGTAGTACTGAAAGCACTGATTAGTCTATTCCATGAAATTTGAACACAACTACCTGGCCAACTGACTGGTAGAGCTTCATATATGTGTGCATTCCGAAGAAAAGCAACCCAACAGAATGCAGAAATAATTGAACAATGTTAATATCACATGCAAGAAAAAAATTTGGAAGATAATTGAAAAAAATAGTTGCAGAAGTACATTGACAGAGTGCTGCTAGAAATTCCTGTTGGATTTTAAGTGGCCTTGGAAGACGTAATATTATTGATGACATCAGATGGATTTGGGGCAAAAGCAGAGCATATTAGAAAGATGTTTATTTGTGTTTTCTCACCTATGCACTGTGTGGATCAAGAGTGGGGAACACTTTCTCTCCCAGTGCCATTTGTATATTTGTGACATTATTTAAAGGTCATAATGGTCAAATGTTTAGTTAACTCACTCCTAAACTAACGACTATGCATAAGGTTTGTGATATTCAGATGACACAACTTTGCTTGATAAGCGTGAGGAGGACTTGGAATATTTGCTGATGAAGATCAAGAATTTTAGCCTTCAGTATGGGTTACCACTCAATGTAAATAAGATCCCAATCCTTACAACTGGACCACTTGTGGGGGAAAGGCCAGCCCCCCACAACTAATTGTGGGTTCGATGGGCACAATTGTATGATTGAGATATATAAAGATTACAATTAAGTCATCGAGAGCATGAGAGATAAAAGAGAGATTGAAATAATGGAGTCAGACACATATGGTAGCATGCTCAACTAAGCCCTGCTTGGTGGTCCACGTGGAGAGAGGAAGAGGGGAAGGAGGATGAGGGGAAAGGGAACAGGGCAGCAAGGACCGAGGGAGAGGAAGGGGAAGCTTACCAGAGGCTGAGGGGAATCTTTATTGCTAACCAAGGCCTATATATCATTGGGGGGCGTGTAAGCCCACAAATTACAGGTAAAGACACATGTCACAAGAAGGGGTTGTGCTACAGGTAATACAGCAATGAGAGGGGGACAATCTAGGGATATACACGCAATAGGAGGAGGAGGAATTGGGGACACACATGTGACAATAAAGGCATATCCTAGATTCAGGATGGCAGCCTAACTTTGGATGTCACTGAGCAGGTTTGACCTGTTCTCTGGATCTCCATAAAAGCCAATATCAGTAGGGTGTAAACCCCACCCACTGGGACCAAATCATTGCCTCAAGCCTTTAGGGAGAAGTTGCCCATTGTCCTTAACAGCAGGGAGTGGGCCCTACCTCTAGAGGGCCTAGACAGTTGTCTGGCAACTGACTGCCTTCAGAGAGGTAACTTGACAATCATTTACTATTAGTTGCAAGCAGTGTCCTAAGTCTAACATCTATTTAGGGGAGATGACTTCAGAGAAATCTTTCTGTTTCCCACAATCATGATAAACAGAGAAAAGTTTGAAGTTGTCATGAATTTAAATTTATTTGGATCCACAATTAATGTTCATGGAAGCAGTAGTCAAGAGATAAAAGACAAATTGCATTGCATAAATCTGTTGCACAAGACCCCTTTAGAGTGCTGCAAAGCAAGGATGTTCCTTTGAAGACTAAGGTGCACCTTCATCAAGCCCTGGTGTTTTCAATTGCCTTATAAGCATGTAAAAGTTGGATCTGAACTAAGGAAGCCTGCAGAAGGAGAGATGTGTTTGACTGGTGGTGCTGATGGAGAGCTCTGAATGCATCCAGTGCTGCTATAGGGACACATACATCTGTCTTGGAAGAAGACTAGCCATAGTGCTCCTTAGAGTATCGGTCCATACTTTGGACACATTCTCAAGAGAGCTGTCCCTGGAGAAGGACAGCATGCTTGGTAAAGCGGAGGGACAGGAAAAAAGAGGAAGACTCTTCTCTCCAAGATGTAGCGACACAATGTCTGCCACAATGGACCCAGACATTAAAACAGTTGGGAGGAGGACTCAGGACTGGGCAGTGTTCTCCTTGTGCTGGGCATCAGATTGATGTGAGTTCGGACTGCCTCAGTCAGGCAATGAACAACACCTGTAACGTGGTAGCTGGAACGTCTGTGCGATGTTAGCTGGTATTGACGATTTCGTGGGCCTTATTCAGCTCAGGGGCCAGAAGCTCCCCAAGCCTAGCTATGGATCATAACAGATTATAGACAGCATTTCGAAGAAATGGAATTCTAGAATATTTAATTGTGCTTATGAGAAATGTGTACACAGAGTAAGAAGCAGTCATTAAAACCAAATGCAGGGATATTGCATAGTTTAAAATCAGGAAATGTGTATGTCAGGATTTGATCCTTTCAATCTGATTACTCAATCTGAGTGCTGAGGAAAATAATCCAGGAAGGTGGACTATATCTGGAAAGACATTGAATCAGCATTTGAGGAAGGTCCAATTGTAGTAGGACATAATTTCATGTCAACTTGGTACATAAGTATAGGGGTGAGACCTGCCAATCAGGTCACAGCCTGATGATGCCGCCTTGTGGGCATGGCCTTCTCATGAGGATTCTGGGAACTCCCTCTCTTTCTCCCTGGAAGCTGGCCACACACATTCTCTCTTTGCTTCACCTTCCTGTTGACAAGTCACGTGGAGCCTCCCGCCAGCACTGAGATGCTTCCACAGTCGTTGGATCCACAAGACTACACTTGGTGGCCTGTGACCTTCTTGTATTTTGCATCACTGCATGTGCTGTGTGAGTACGGAGAGGAATTTGTGGACCTGTGATCAATATATAGACTAATACTGGAATTATGGACTTGATCTGGAGTAAGCTGGGATGGTTTCTTAATAGACAATTGCTCTTTGATATAAGGCTTTCTCTTACGCACATATGACTGTCTGGATTTGTTTCTCTAGTCAACACGAACTAGCACACTCATTAACAACTTGCAATCTGCTGATGGCACAAACCTGCTTGCTGAAAGCGAAGAAATTTGGAAGCATTTACTGATGAAGATGAAAGACTTTGGTGGCAATTCTATAGAGAGAAAATACGGATCGTCCTTATGGAGGGAATAAATAATATCATAAGAGATGGAGAAATGATGGAAGTTGTCAAATAACTCATTTTACTTAGATGCCAATTGACGGTCATGAAAGTAGCAGTCAAGAACTCAAGGATGTCTTGTACTCAGTAAATGTACAGCATGTGCTCGAGAACAAAAGTGTCCTTTTAATGAATAATAGTAAATAAGGGAAGATGGTAAACTTGACAGAGTATTAGAGTCGATTTGGGGGACAGCTAGAGAAATGTAGAATAACGGCAGTCTTGGTGTAGAGGACTGTGTTTAAGTTAAAAAGGGGTAATAGATGTAGTCTGGAAATATGGAAATGAGAAGTAAAGACTCATAGCTCTGGAATCAGAAAGTGCAAGGCGTCAGCAATGACAAAGAATAGAAAGCTATCTAGGAAGGTGGGTGAAGGAACCAAGGAGGTGTTCTATTTAACCTTGGCAGAGACTGCGTGCATCCTGTCTGCTGAGATGAATTTGAGGTCCTGAGCAACAGTCAATTGACGTTACATAATAGTCACTCCAGGGACAACCTCATGCCTTTCCATAGAACCACACAGATTTGTGCAGATTACAGTTTCTCACCCTTGTCACGATTGCCATTTTGAGATAGTCTGTTCTTTCATATGGGGACTTCCCTGGGCACTGTAAAACATTTAGCCGAATACTGACCTCTATCTATTGGCAACCATAGAGCTTTTTCTGTTGTGACAATGAAAAATGACATCAAACACTAACAAATAATAAATGCTAAAGTGAAATATTACCACTAGTTGAAAAACATTGGCGTAAGTGGCAAAGACATTTTCATTTTTAAAAACTATTTTAAATTCCCCATGTCATCCCCCCCTTTCATGAATGGATCAATTCTGGGCAGTATTCTGCTACAGGGAGGTTTATGTCATTGAGAAAATTGCATGACAATTATCCTTTCCCCATTAATTTCCGGAATCCACGTCAATTAAAAAATAAAGGGGCTTCTAAGGAAAACATGATGATCTAGGGAAAAGTTTTCACCATCTAAGAAACATTTTCTACGTTAGGAAAGAGAGAGGGATGTCCATGGGACTGGGAAAGTAGAGGTGTTTTTCTTGCTTTCTAGCATAGACTTGCTAAAATAAAAACCTTCCAAGAAGAATGGCTACAGGATCCTCAGCTTCTCTTAAGTAGAATTAACCTGTAGAAGAGTCATTATTAGAAGTTAATGAAGATATTATTTACAGAGAAGGGGGTAAGTAAAAGAAACTACCAGAAGGAATAATGAAGTACTCATCTCCAGTAAAGAGACAAACAAGCCTGAAATGGCAAAAGGCAGGAATAATTACCCAAATCTTTCAACCTAGGGTAGAGTCACTCCCAAACAGCTGTTCCCTTGTTACTGGAATGCATTGTCTTCCACTAAAGTCCACAGGGAAGCAGCCAGAGGAATGAATATCCCCACCTCCATCTTTCTTTCAATAGCATCCCTCCTTTGAGCTAAAGTCAATACAAAGCCAGAACAAGAGGGAGCTGGGTGTTTGAATCTGTAGCAATCATCTCCAAACACAGAAAGCAAAATGCCAAAAAGTGGCAAGTCATCAGCACACTCAGAAATGTCATGTCTAGAAGTCTGAAGGGGTGGAGGTAATATATATTTCATAATGAGTGTGGACAGTGCATTCTCACCTGTTAGGGACCACTGAGAATTGTGACTAGGTTAAGTTTCAGGATTTTTAATAAGTGCCGTGTGTGTGGTTGGTGGATGCATAAGACTATTGAGATTGGACAACATTAGGACGAAATTGGGCGAGAGAAAAAAATTTCATATTAAATTGATGTAAGGATCATTGGGAAATATGATATTGTTTGCACAACTGAGTTTTTGTTCTTGCATTTATTTCTGTTGCATGTGGAAGGATGCCATAATTCACATGATTTTTTCTTGTCTAATTATATTATGCATATTTATATAGTTAACTTGACATTTACTGGAGATTATATGTTTCTTGCGCCCAGAGAAAATCTGGGGAGAGAGAGTGAAGGATTTGTCCCAGTTAAGAAGGCATTCCAACTGTTCTTAACTTGGAAAGCAGAAAAGTCCTTAGAATTGGGGAGCCACTTTAGATCCAAAGTAGGATTATGTCCCTGGAACGTTCCATATCTTTCCTCTTATTCCCCCCAAAAGTGAATTAAAATAATTTTCAAGTTTTGGGCCAGTTAGCAATAGAAAGTTTCTTGGGAATTTATTGTTGTTGTTTTATTTCCCCTACGTTATTAAAATATTCGTATTCTCCTCAGGATTTCAAATGGAGATCCTTTGGATGGCAGGGCCAACATGAGGAGTGCCTTTCCCTCTCTACAAAACATCGATTACTTGATGCTGTTTTGGTGGTGGATGTGCCAAGTCTTGACTTTATAGCAAATATTTATTCTGCCGTGGACTGCATGAAAAACATGTGAAATGTATAGTACCTGTGTTGAACTCAAAACCCTTGAAGCTTTAAGTCAAACACATTAAAATACTTTAAGAATCGATAGATTAAAAACTCACTGAAATACAATGCAACATGGGATAATTTATTTTTGTTTTTCTTGTAGCCAGTTAATTATCAAGACTTTTAAGAAATATCTACTATAGCTATTTATTTCAAAACCTTTATACATGCACACAAAACTACAATAGTAATCATAGCAACAAGAAATGACATTTTCCTAATTATGTTGATTTTTCAAATGTAAATTATTTTTAGAAAAATCCTATTGTTGGACCCACACAAATTGGTCTTTTCTGTTTTGTTGTTTGTTTGTTTTTGTTTTCTTTTGGTTTTTTTTCTCCCTTGATTTTGTGCTTATTATGGTCTCTGCATTTCTAGCTAGATAAGATAGGGCAGATAAACTATCCAGAGGAGCAAACAACAGGACACAGGAGAGGGGGAGGCTAGGAAAAGGAAGTGGGTGTTAACAAACCCAGGGACAAGGGAACAGCAAGTGATCTCAAATCAATGGTGAGGAGGGCATAGGATGCCTGGTAGGGCTTAATCAAGGACAATGTAACAGAGAGGAATTACTATAATTCCTGAAACTTGAATGAAAGCTGAGCATGATAGTGAGACAAGAGGAAAGTAAAAGGAAATACAGGAAAAAACTAGGAGGCACACTAGGAGGCATTTATGGAGGTCTAAATACAGGCATGTACATATATAAATGTATTTATATATAATGATAGGGAAATAGATCTACATACATATATTTATATGTTAAGTATCAAGGTAGCAGACAGACATTGGGCCTCTACTCAAGTACTCCCTCAATGCAAGAACACTTTGTTCTAATAACCTGGAATTCCATGGTGATCAGCTTCCAGACATGATCGCTTAAGACAAAATGGGTGCATAGCAAATGTGGTGAAGAAAGCTGATGGTGCCTGGATATCGAAAGTATACCATTTGGAGTCTTAAAGGCTTGAAGATAAGCAAGTGGCCATCTAGCTGAGAAGTAATAAAGCCCTCATGGAAGAAACACACCAGCCTGTGTGATCATGAGGTGTCAATGGAATCAGACATCAGGCATCAAAGCCCCAGAAAAACAAAAACAAAACATATCAATGTGAATGAGGCGGGGTGTGGAGTGGAGACCCAAAGCCCATCTGTAGACAATTGGACATCCCCTTACAGAAAGGTCACAAGGAATAGATGAGCCAGTCAGGGTGCAGTATAGCACTTATGAAACATACAACTTTCCTCCAGTATTTTAATGTTTCTTTCCCCCCACTATCATGACCCCATTCTACCTGACAAATCTGGCTAGACCTGAGCATGTACACTGGTACAGATCAGAGCTGGAAACACAGGGAATCCAGGACAGATAAACCCCTTAACACCAATAATAGGAATAGAGATACCAGGAGGGTAAGGGTAAGGTCAGGGGAGAATGGGGGAACCGATCACAATGATCTATATAGAACCCCCTCCCAGGGGAACAGACAACAGAAAAGTGGGTGAAGGGATATATTGGTCAGTGTAAGACATGAAAAAATAATAATAATGTATAAATTATCAAGGCTTTGTGAAAGAAGGAGGGTGGGGGAGGGAGGGAACAAATGAGGAGTTGAGAACAAGGGCTTAAGTAGAGAGGAAATATTTTGAAAATGATGATGGCAACAAATGTACAAATATGCTAGACACAATGGATATATGTATGAGCCCCCTATAAAATGATTAAAAAAATAAACAAAAATTAGTCTTTTTATGCAACATTTGAAATTAATCCAGTTTGACATACACACGTACACTCACAGATACATGCCACCCCTCCTCCAAGAAATCAAGATGCAGCAGAACAAAACTGTATTATTTTTATAGACTAAACTAAAAATTAATCATTCCTGCATTGCACCACTCTTTTTTTTTTTTAACATTTTATTAGGGGCTCATACAACTGTTATCCCAATCCATACACACATCAATTGTGTAAAGCGCATTTGTACATCGTTTCTCAAAACATTTTCTCTCCATTTAAACCCCCGACATTAGGTCCTCATTTTTCCCCTCCCTCCCCGCTCCCCACTCCCGCATGAGCCCTTGATAGTTTATAAATGGGTATTTTGTCATATCTTGCCTCTTTTTAAAGAGAAATTTGGACTTAAAATTAATTGTTGTAAGCATTACATTCAGATTTTGATTTGCCTATGAGCGTTTGAAAATAAATTTTTAAGTAATCACTAATTTTCATATTTATATTTTAAGTACAATGAATTTGGAATATGTAATAGACTGTCACTAAACTGAATATAAATGTTTGTTATGGGCTAAAATGTGTTCCTTATAAGTATATGTTGAAGTACTAACCCCAAGTGCCTTGAAATATGACCTTATTTCTAAATAAGGTCATCTTTTGAGATGTAATTACTTGAGATGGGGTCATTGGGGTGGGTCTTAATCCAATAGGTTAATATGTTTATAAGAAGAAGAGACACACAGAGGAAACACCATATGACACAGGAGACAGGGATTGGAGTGAGGTATCTAAATTCAAGGATGCCAAGTGAGGTAGCTGTAAACCCAGGTAGAACCACAAGCCAGGACAAAGGCAAGGCACACATTTCCCTTGTAGGTTTTGAAGGGAGCACTGCTCTTCCATCACTTGACTTCAGACTTCTCTCCTTCAGAATTGAGAGAGACCATACTTCTGTTGTTATAAGTCACCCAGTGTGTGGTTATTTGTAACAATGACTCTAGGAAACAAAAGCAATGTTGATAGGATATTTCCAAGAATAATAGATGACACTCATGACTGTATTTTAAATTTGCCCTCTATATTAACTGCATTTGAAATTTTCCACTGAGAGTAAATTCTTAATTATCTAAACTAATGGAGACATGGCAATCATTCTGGCATCGGGTTTATGTTCCTAATTAGATCTTTGTTAGACTAATATCGAAACTAATTTGAGTGGGTTTAAGCACCATATGATAGTGGTGGAAGACCACCCGGTGACATGTTGAGGAGCAGGAAGGAAACCAGCCTGAGATGAAATATTTTCTATAGATAAACTAATTCTGAAAACTATACTTGTGGATCATTAAAGAATGGAAATGAGACTTAGTTTACGGAATGATACCAGCATTCTTCATGAGCAGGCACCAGACAGGAAATGGATTCTGAATTCCTTCATGGTGGTATTGCGTCTCCCAGTCAGTGCCCCCACCTCGTACTCTAGGCATCTGGTGCAGAAGTGACCTCTTCCTCATTGTCACTTCTAATGCCTGGTTTATAAAAGTATCATTTCCGATAGTAGGAATTCTCTAACTGCCTAATTCTTCCTATCTCCTGGTATTGCTCCTAGTCTTGTCAGATCATCTTAAGCTTTTTTACATATAAAATAGATCTTACCTCAGTCTCAAAGTTGCCAACTTCTTAATTCTCATGGAAACAAAGTCAAATCTCCTAAGCATGGGAGAAATAGTCTGGTGTCTCCGCTTTATTTCTACTCTATTCACAGGATCTGAGCGATGTGCTGAACGATTTCCTGAGGGTTTGGGTGATGGGGCCGCTGTGTCACACCTTTTTTCTTCTGGTTTTGTTTCACATCTTTTACTTCTTTTTTTTCTGTTCAGAATTTTTCTCAATTCATAACTAGCTTTACTGGATGGGTAAACTCTGGAAAGCTCCTTAAACTGTGGAGTAGCAATGATGAGAAGTGTGAGAACAGTAAGAGGTTTCTGAACATACAATCACCAAAAATTAATTCAAAATCAAACATGCAATGAATCTGAGGTGTTTGTGGCAGTGATTGCAGATGTCTTGGGTACAAATGGATCGCGAGTTGAAAAAGTTTCATGAGACTTGATTAGAAGCCATTTCTCAACCCCCCATTGGGGTGCCCTGCTTCTGTCAGAGGAGTCCTGGTTTTGTAGAGGTTCAGAACACATCCTCCCACTGAAAGCGCATTAGTGTGACCCACCAACCAGTGTTGGAGAAACTGGCTCTCTGCTTGCGTGGGGATATCCAGACTTGGCAACCATGTGGAGCAGCTCCACTCTGTCCTACAGGGTTGCTGTGAGTTGAAGTGGACTGAACAATACACAATGGACTCATAGATTTCTACCATCTGAGATGGCTATATCTGAGATAATTGTACTCATAACTTATCTCAGGGACCCAGTAGTTGGGGCACATTTAATGTGTAGATCTAGTCAGATTCATCTCTGCACATCTAAAATATTTTATGGTGCTTTTAATGGAGAAAACATTTACATAATTACAAAACAGGTGGATAAACATTTAAAAAAATTTTATTTATTATATTTTTGGCTGAAAGTTAATTCATATGTATTTGTTAATGATGTTTTGTAGCTGAGATAGATTTCGTTTCATTTGTCCATGAAGTAATGTTGCCTAATGATGCCTCATTCACAATGCATCCAAAAGTCAATGTCCTAATAAAAAATGCAGTTTCAAATCAATAAGAATAAGAACTCTTTTATGTTAGATCCATAAAGTTAAATGTATCCTTGGTTTCTATTGCCGTCTTTCAGCCTAATTCGCCAGCTTAGGCTTGTTTTTTGTTTTGTTTTTAACTTGGCATCTTTACTCAAAAGATTTTCTAGGATTTGTCTCCGCCTAAAGGAAGGCAGATACTTAAATGCTTAGCCAATGACACTGCCTGCTTGGCACGTGGCTTAGCGTCTCATGTACTGAAGTAAGCCTTTATGGGGTCCCAGCATCACAGCCCTCTCTGCTATTGGAGGAGAAGTCTAGGCTATTTCCCTTTCCTTCTGATATTGTAGAAATATTGTGGCAATAGCTGAAACCTCTGGCTGCCATCCAGTCAATCCTCACATATAGTCCCCCCTTGTGGGCTTCTGTTTACAGGAGTAGAAAGCTCAGAAAGCTCTGGCAGAGCTGCAGGTACTTACAAACTGTGGATCATGAGGATCACAGCCCAACACATAACCACTACACCACCAGGGCTCCTAAGGCAATCGCTAAAGATAACTTTATTATAGTTACAATGAGATAAGAACAGACAAGAGCTGATTGGACACCATGTGTAAGCTGGGGTATCTATTCACCTCGAATGTTGTTCACTTTACTTTAGGTTTAAGGCCAGCCTTTGGAAACCACCAGCTGCTCCTTGGGAGAAAGAAAAGCTTTCTATGTCTGTAAAGAGTTGCAGCCTCAGAAACCCACAAGAAGCATCTGTTCTACAGGGTCACCATGCGTGGGAATCGACCCGAGGTCAATGAGTTTGTTTTTGTCTTTTACTTTTGGCAGTTCTCTGCTACAGTCTCATTTTCTTCCCTGTCCATCTGTCCTTCCTTCCTTCTTTCCTTCCTTCCTTCCTTCCTTCTTTCTTTTCTTTTCTTTTCTTTTCTTTTCTTTTCTTTTCTCTTTCTTTCTTTCTTTCTTTCCTTTATTCAATGCCCAGCTTTCACATGCATATGAAGGAATTGAAAGTACTATCAGGCTCACCTTCCTCCTCAAAGTCATACCCTTGCTTTTCAGCATTCTAAAGAGTTTTTGTGTAACAGATTTGCCCACCGCAATGTGCCCTCTGGGCTCTTGCCTGCTGATTCCGTGAGCAAGCATAAGGGATGCAAGCAAGATGAAATTCTTGACCACCTCAATCTTTTCTCCACTTATCATGATGTCACCTCTTGTCTGGTTGTGAGAATATTGGTCCATACCAAAGACTAAATTCCTTGATTTTCAGGAGCATGTGCTTCAGGTATTCTTTTCAACAAGAAAGGTTGTGTCATCAGCAGATTGTAGGTTTTTAATAAACCCTACACCAATTTGATACTGCATTCTTCTTCTTACTCCACTCCTGATGCTGCATAATCCAGCTTCTGTGGTGATTTACTTAGCACACAGATTAAACAAATATGGTGAGATGCCACAATCCTGACACATACCATTTTTTTTTTTACTTTAAACCATGCAGTATTCCCTTGTTCTGTTGGGCAACTGCCTCAGGATCCATATACAAATTCTGCAAGAGCTCAATGAATTGTTCTAGAATTCCCATTATTATCAAAGCCATTCATAGTTTGTTATGATCCACACAGTTGAATGTCTTGGTATAGACAGTAAAGCACAAGGAAACATCTTTCTGGTGTTTTCTACTTTCAGCCAAGATCTATCAGACATCAGCAATGACATTCCTTGTCCCGTCCTCTTCTGAATCCAGCCCGAACCTCTGGTAGCTCCCTGTCAATGCACTGTTAGAACCATTGTTGGATGATCTTCAGCAAAATTTTACTTGCATGTGATCTTAATGATATTGTTCTGTAATTTGCACATTCTTCTGGATTAGCTTTCTTTGGAATGAATACAATTTACTATAATTGCCCTTTATTCTTTTCTACTTTGCCTTCCTATACTTAAGGCACATTGGTGTGATTTGCCTCATATTGTGTATCGTCTTTTCCTTCACCATAATTAACATTTGTCTACTATTTGGTTAGGGATTCTCCCTCCAATCTTGGTTATCAAAAATATCTATTTCTCTGTGTAAACCTATTCTTGAGTTTTCATAATAGTGGTCTCATAACTATTTGTTCCTTGGTATTTCACTGATTTCACTCAGCATACTGTTCTCCAGATTGATCCATGAGGTTGCATGTTCAGCAGATTCCTTATTAACATTTATTTGCATATAGAACTGCATCATATACATGCAGGTTTATACTTTCATCTTCAGATGGACACTTAGATTGCCTCCATCCTTTGGCTATTGTGAAAAGCCTGGCAATGAACATGATGCTTATGTGTCTCTTTGTACCACAGATCATATTTTTCTAGGCTGTATTCCTAGGAGTGGATTTGCTGGATTGTATTTTCAATTTCTAGTTTTTGAGCAAGTACCTTACTTCTTTCCAACCGCCAAGCTTTTAACCATGTGACCACCTGAGATTCTAGTATCAGAATACTGTGAGCCCCAATATAATAAGGCTGATGTCCTCATAAAAGATAAGAAAGAGAAGAGACAGGGAGATTGACAAAGACGTAGATAGACAGAAGACGACTACGTGAAGCTGGGACCCAGTTGTGCTACAATTCCGTGAGCTAAGGAGCACAACACTTGGGGTCACCAGAAGATGCAAAAAGCATCAAAGAATCTACCTTTTAAGGCTTTGGAGGAAGGAAGCATGGCACCACTGACCCTTTAGCTTTATATTTCTAGCTTTCAGGACGGTCAGATAATCAACTTGTCATTTCTATAATGTCTTCATTGATATTCTGTTTTACCTCTCTAGTTTCTAATATCTGCTGCAATGGCTATGCAGAACTCACAGGCAAAACTCATGATGAAACAGTTTATTATGAAAGTTAACAAGTTTTCAGTAAGAAATACTCACGGTTGAGGTGTTTATCACTTAGCTGGAAGCCTCAACCTGAAACATTCCGCTTAAGTTCCATCTACCAGCAAACCCAGTGCCCCGAATTAAGTGCCCAAAGGCCCTCCACACCAGTAAGCCTCAGCTTGAAGGCACCCAGCTCCACGTCTGTGAGGCAGCAAGTCCAACTTCCCCAATTCAGTGCCCAGAGGCCCCTCACTATGGAAGCCAGCCTCTTGCTTTACTTATCAGTCCATCACGTGGTCTCATCCTTTGTCTCTTGGCTGTGCTGCTGCTCCTATGATGGACCAGCTGCTTTCTAGATTCAGGAGACTCATATGGCAGGGATCTAAGGTCCAGAGGATACCCTCCCCTTTTGGCTCTCCCTCCTGCCTCCTGCTTTTCAGAGAGCTAATTTTATTCACAGCACGATGGTACACCAGGGTATCCCGTTTACAATCCTATCACTGTGAATCCTGTCACTATCTTTTCCCACCTTCTCACCAGGCCCATGCAAAGAAAGGTTGCTTGGTGAGAGTTAGAGATTTGGGCTACAAGTGCCACATTAAATATTTCACGACACCCCCATTTTCAACCACCTAGTTTATCATACCTTCTATGGTTGCCCCATGAACTAATACATTCCTAAACACAAACTCTATTTATATTTATCGTTACATCTAAATATAATGAGTGTATAACAATGTTCACTAGAAGGTCTGAGAAAAATCAAACTATTCTGCATGGAAATGAAATGCGTGTTTCCTCTGTTTGTAAGCAGTTTTCTCTTTAGATTTCATGTAAGTGAACATTTTGTGTAGGCTATTCATCCAAAAAATTTGGTTTTAGGTTAGGATTCATGAGGTTAAGAAATAGGCAAAATTGAAATCTGGTCACTCACCCTGTTCCAACCCTCTTCTCAGGGAATATAATGTCCCAGCTGCTGCTATTTCAGCCCCAGGCAAGCATACTGGTGCCATGATTCACATCGTTAGCTGTCACTGCATCATTGACAGCACACCCTCTGTTACTCAGGAACACGGACCCCGAGAGACACAAGGGAGCACTGAGTCAAAGCAAAATGATGCTACTTGCAGGAAAAGATGTTGTCACCTGATGATCAAAGTGGAGCTGTTTTAAAAATAGATTCAACTTTTTTTCATTCAAAAGAAAGTATCTACAAGTTGAAAGCTTCAGAATCAAACAGAATTCTTACTCTGATTTGATCGTGGATGGCACTTAAATGCTCACACACACTGCTTCTGCTAAGAGTAAACTGGGTGCTTTGGGTGCGACCATGGGAGATGATTAATAGATTTGAAAGCTGGTTAGAATTTTTTTTTTAATAAACTGCTAGATATCCACTCGTGTTAAGGAGATGGTGGTTCTGGGAAGCTAGAAAGTTAAGCATCTCTTTGTCTTCTTGGCAAGCTTTTAATAAGCCCCTCCTCCCCCCAATTCTGCAGAGAGATGTCAGTGTCTTAGGCAGGCTCTGGAGAGGTCACCCTGCAGAGATCAGTTCAAAGAGACCTTTTCTAAGTGGTAGGTAGGAACAAAACCTTGCTAAAAGCTGTTAGCAGCTTAATTTGGCAGATACAAAGATGAGGAAAAAAGAGAAAATTTTACGAAATTCCATAGGGTCTCATGTTCTAATCTGAGCAAGGTTGGCTTTCACAATGGCTTGTGAGAGTTGTGCAGAGATGCGTCGGTGTGTCCTTTAGGAGGTTAAAGTTACATGCTCGATTGACGGCCTTCATTTTCTGGTTTCTGGTTAGAAGAACAGGGGTGCTTTGGAACTCAGAGGTGTCTCTCTGATTGTTCATGCATCTAAGCCTCTGCGAATGCACTAATTCCAAGGACCTTCAATGATGCTGTGGCGGAGCACAAGCCTGACAGTTGATACCAGCAGAGGAGAGAAGCCGCATCTTTGCAGTCACTTGAAATATACTTTGGGGAAGGCAAATGCGTTATACCAATACATTGCCTGGGATTCTGGATGTGGAAGCAAGAGTAACTCTTTTCTGTGACTATTTCGGATTGCTTTATGTTGTCCACAGGGAGGAGAAAGAAGAGGGTGGTTATTAAGGAGTGACTGACCGAAAGTCCATCTAGAAAAAAGGACTGGAACTGGGAGGTGCCTTCACGTCACCATTCTTTCAATGAAGATTTATTAAACCCCTACATTGGTGGTGATGGCGGTGAGGGCACAATTTAACATGATACCATGTAATGAAGAGTAGACAATTCAATGACTTGTCACCTGTCTTAAATGTGCCTGTACTACTATGTTGGAAATCCAGGAAGGCTTAGGTAAGAAGTTGGATTCTACATTTTATTGTAAAAGACAATAGTCAAGCAAGTATATGTATATAAAAAAGAGAATAGGTCAGGTAGAGAAACAGAACACGCTGATTACTGAAGACAGTAACAGACTTGGTTATGTTGGGTGGGTTGGGGGGAGTAGTTAGTAGGTCTAAACCCTAGCAGTGTAATAGGTTTCCCTTGGTGCTACTAGCCACAAGGTCATCAGTTGGAAACCTCTGCTGCTCTGCAGGGTCAAGATGAAACTTTCCACTTCTTTACAGAATGAGCGTCTCAGACACCCAGCGGGGCTGTTCTCTCCTGTCCCACAGCTTTGCTGGGAGTCGACATCAACTCAATGGCAGTGAGGTGGGTTTTTTTTGTTTTGATTTTGTTTGTTTTATTGGGTTTTTTTTTAATCTCAGATCCCTGGCGTAGTGGTTTCGAGGGAAGATAAGGAGCAGAGGGGCATGAAGGTACAATGATGGACTCAATGAGGCTTTGCATACCACTTCAAGACTGCAGTTTTGTCCCCTTTGCAGAGAGGTAGGGAGCTATTTTAGAGGCTCAAGGTTGAGGATGACAATACTAAAATCATCCTCATAGAGTTGTAATGGGTTTTGAAGAGAGACTTTGGATATAAGGCATACAAGTAACAGGAAATGTAGTGATAAGAATGAGTGATGATCTATCAAGAGTTGAAATAAGATAGTGGTGATAGGGAGATAATTTCACAATAAATGAGCATGTATTTCTCTCATTCGTGGGAAATTCTGATTTTTATTTCCATTACCAAATTTATGAAGGACTGCCTCCACTACTGGCCCTTCTACCAATGTGACCTTGACAACGTCACTGTTCCTGGCCATGGGTCCAGCAGTGATACTTTTCTCTCATTCTTTAGGAATATGGAAATTGAGATGTCAAATCACGGAACAGTTAACATTGAGAATCTAAAAGGTCATAAAACTGTTAATAAGTAAGGAGAAAAGAATTAATCATCAGAGGGCAGAATATAAAACATGTGCATGGATTATGACGGGGACAAGAGCCGAGGGAGACAATAGAGACAGAGAGATGTTTGGCTTTAGTTCATGTTCTGCTCTTAAGTTGCCAAGGATGATCACATCCTTATAACAATCACACCCTTTCACTTGACCTTGTTCAAGTGTGTTTATAGTCCTTAATAGCAAATGCATTTTTCAGGAATATTTATTATATCTCCTACCCTCAGTGCTATTTGGGGTGGTCCCCAAGTGGTGCAGATGGTTAATGCCTTAGCTGCTTACTGAAAGGTCAGGGGTCCCAGCTTATCCAGAGACATCTTGGAAGAAAGACCAGATAATCCACTTCTGAATAATCCGCCACTGAAAACCCTGGGGAGCACAATTTTATTTTAACACACATGGGGTCGCCATGATGGAATCAATCCATTTGCAATTGGTTCTAATACCACTTAATTTAGGATTCATGTGGTGGCTTGTGAATCATTGTGAGGCCCCTGAGGCTTTGATTATTATAGTTCCGTGTTTACATTTCCTTCAGCATATGTATTCGAAAGTGAAGAAGTATAATGCTCATGGTCATAGATTCAATTCTCTAGCTTTCTCGATTTGAGCCACTGGATTTGTTGGATCCCTACATATTTTATTTCCACTTACACAAAGCTTATGCTACTGACCAAAGTAGACCTACCCAGCCTGTCAGAAGCCTTGGAGCAGTTTAAGTTGATGGGCAGTCATTACAAATCCATCATGTTAGTACTGATCATATTATCCTAGGGCATGTGAGCACGACATTGGCTGTGGAGTGGGTCATGAGAAGTGACTGTGCCATTTGACTAGAAGAAGGAAAGTATGAGGTCTACTCCCATTTAATATTAGAACTCCAATCTTTTCAGAACAAATAAACTTCTTGATTTTGAAGGCACTGAAGCTAGTAAATGGAACTGAAAGCATCTGAGAGCTCCTATTGACACCACATGGCCATAAACCCTTCAGACTCTGCAAAGAGGTTGTAAAGCAAATTGCTCCTTCCCAAGTAAACCAATTAAAGGGAGACAGAGCTTAGACATCTTGGAGCCTAATGAGGACATTTCAGGGAAACGATGTTCCTCTTCTAGAACAAATGATAAATTTTTGTTATGTGTGAGAAACAGAATTGCTCATAGGCATGAAGTAAAGGGAAAAGTGTAGGAACTGTGCTGGTCTATTTTCAGTAACACCCAGGCAAGAATCAGGAGATATGGGATTCCTCATATGCTTGTCTATTAACTGAAAGACGGAAAGTTGTCATCACCGAGACAAGACTTGGAAGAGAGGCCTGGAGATCTACTTCTGGAATCAGCCGTGTACGACCCTATGAAGCCCAGTTCTACCCTGACACACGGGGTGGTCATGAGGCAGAATGGACTGCCTGGCAACGAATCAGTCTGACATTAGCTGGATGCCCTAGGACAAGTCAGCTGACCGTGCTCCTTATTTGTAAGTGAGAAAGTCCTTTCTTTCAATACATTTACTGAATAGAGATTACTGATTACTTTCACTATTTTTGCGCCTTACTTCATTCTCATGAGAATTCTATAAGAATTCTTTTCACCTGTATGGGAGAAGGACATAGAATGCCTGGTGGGGTTTGATCAAGTGCTATGTAGTCGAGAGGAAGCGTGAAAAGCCAAATTAGAAGAGCCAAATTAAGGTCAAACATGATAGTGGGACAGGAGGAAAATAAAAGGAAATACAGGAAAGAATTAGGAGGCAAAAGACATTTATAAAGGTATAAATATAGGAATATATATGTCAATATATAGGTCTCTGTGCATATATTTTTATTTTAAATTTTAAGGTAGCAGATGAACATTGAGCCTCTACTCGAACCCTCCATCAGTGCAAGAACTCCTTGTTCTAATAACCTGGCATTCTGTAGTACTCACCATTCCGACATGATCTCTGAAGATAAAATGGATGTATAAGCAAATGTGAAAAAAGCTGATGGTGCTTGGCTATCAGAAGGTATGGTGTTTTGGTCTTAAAGGCTTGAAGTGGCCATCTAGCTGAGAAGCAACAAAGCCCACATGGAAGAAGGACACCAGCATGTGTGATCATGAGGTGTCAACAGGATCAGGTATCAGGCATCAGAAGATCCAAAATGATCATATCGATGTGAATGAGGAGGGTCGGAGTGGAGATCCAAGGCCCATCTGTAGACAATTGGACATCCACTCATCAAAGAGTCACCAGGAAGGAACGAGTTAGCCAGGATGCAGTATAGCACTGATGAAACGCACAACATTCCTCCCATTCTTAAATGATTCCTCCCCCCACTATCACGACCCAGTTCTCTCTTATAAATCTTGCTGGAACATAGTATGTACATTGGTACAAATGAGAGCTCTCAACATATGGGATCCAGGACTGATAAATCCCTCAGGAACAGTAATGAGAGTAACAATACCATGAGGGTAGGGGAAGGTGTGGGGGAGAAGGGAGAGTAAGGGAGAACTGATCACAATAATCAATGCATAACTATCCCACTCCCACCCTGCCCAGGGGGATGAACAACAGAAATATGGGTGAATGGAAGCAGGGGACAGTGTAAGATATGAAAATAACAATAATTTATAAATTATCAAAGTTTCACAAGGGTGAGAGGGTGGGGGAGGGAGAAAAACAGAGCTGATACCAAGGGCTCAGGTAGAAAGAAAATGTTTTGAAAAAGATGATGGCAATATATGCACAAATGTGTTTGATACAATTGATATGTGGATTTTTATAAGAGCTGTTAGAGCTTGCAATAAAATGCTTTTTTTTTAAAAAAAAAGGCAGAATATGCAAGAGCTTCTATCAAAAATCAAGTAAGAATATTCCTTCTCCATATGGGGGTGGGTAGAATTGGAATACACCCCATGACTTTCAACATTTTCAATTAACTGCCAAAAACATATGTATGTAAATATCTAGCAGAGGAAATCAAAAGAATTCCACTAGAAAGTTATTATTATTCTAGTAAAGAATCTGAAACTCAGAGGGGCTAAACCCTTGTCTGAGGCAGTATGGTTGGTAAGTGTAAAGCCAGGATTCAATCCCAACACTGGAAGTTCAGTATCACTCCTACTACAATCATTTCCTTCCTTATTAATGTATATAACTACAATGGTCAAATCACTTTCTTATTAGAATTATTGTGTGATTTCTACTTATGGCCTAATCTGTTTGTTTTCTCAGCAAAGCCGTATACTCATTAAAGGCAAAGGCTATCTTCCCATCCTTATATACCTACCTCACAGCCATAATATAGTGTACTGATTTTCATGCTTTTATGTTAATTTTTCATTGACTGTTCATTTAGAAAAATATGAATCAAGTACCTACTTATTATGTGGCAAGCATTTTTCTAGGTACTGGGAATCTATGAGTGAGAAAAAGAGATGAAATCTCTGACCTAATGCATCTTATGTTCCACCAGGAGGAGAAGAAATTAATTATTTATTGGATTAATTCTTGAATTTTTTTTGGGGTTGTTAGGCAAGGCAAAGTTGTTGGTTCTTGTTAAGGGGTTTGTAACACGGGAGAAAGGGTCCGCTTGCAGTTTTAAACAAGGCGATCATGGTAGACCTCACTGACAGCTGCATATTTGTTACCTAAATCCATATGCTTTTGTCCCTTGACCACTTCAAGGCGTGGTTTGGCTTATGTACAAAGGAGATAGGACATAGACGCTGGCCTTAACCTCAAATTTACGGACACATACTTATTTTCCAGCAGCAAATGCTATATAAATGTCTTCCATATTCCTCTACAGAAAGAGCGGGAATATAAGATTTACTTGGTCAAAGTGCAACCTGAATTTATGTCAGTGCCCTCTATTGCCGACAGCTCAACATGGGGGCCTGGGACTAAAGGTAATGCTGATCTTAGGTAGAAAAACAAGAGTCTGTGAGCCACACAGTGTAATCAATAGCAAGGTAACTGGTTATTGGGGTTTTACACATCTGTCAGCTCTAAAGTGCAAATCCCACTCTAAGGAGTATTAGCCAGCTTTGTGGTGCTGACTCAAGAGTTTGGATCCATAAAGCAATGTATGAGTTATAAGGAGACATCATCATGACAATTTTTCACTAGTGACAATCATAATCCTGTTTCAGTCTGGTTTTCTAGTTGGTATTCATAGAAAAATGTTGCATAGGCTTGGCTGTCATCAGAGATGATTTTTGTTTTTATTTTATACTTTATTTTTATTTTTGTTTCCATCAGCCTATATCACCTTTCCCACCCTTGAATGCAATCTTTCTTTCATTTCATAGTACTTTTCTTATTCTTCTCTTTGCCCCTAAAAGTTATATGCTTTCTTTCTAACTTTCCTCCTCATTAGATTTCATCTCTAGTATTCTTTCCACCTCTTCTTAAATACTTAATGCCTTTGCAGCATGTGCTTGGCCACACTTTGTGCTGTGTGTGCATAGCGGCAAGAAACAGAGGACCTTCATGATCAAACCTATTGTTTAAGGTAAGAGACATGAAACTAGTAGCTCCACAAGAAAATCTGTCCTGACAAACTAGCAAATTTAATAATGAAATAAAGAAATTATCAGGGAATTAGCCTCATCCTTGTTCATGCGGAAGTTCTCCCTGAGAAGACAAAACAAAACATAATAATGAAACTTCAAACCAAGAAAGGAAGGAGGCAGGTCATTGGGGTGGGGGAAGTCCTCCAGAGGGGGGGAAGTGTTATAAATAACAATCTTTGGGAGAAGCGTGTTGTTAATTAATAGCCAAAGGCCAGTATAGGACTGAGACAGAATCTGGGAAGAGGAGCTGGACAACAGATAGATTAGAGCTTCTAGAAGCCTCGTTCTCATTTCCTCATTATCTATTTAACTTGGAAAGAAGGCAGTATTTAACAAAAGGTATATTTTTCAGTTTTTCAATATTTCTGATGTGGTTCTGTTTTTTTTGTTGTTTGTTAGCAGACCGTGCTAAAAGCAAGGATGGGCATGGGAAGGTGGGGGTGGGAGTGGAGGAAGATGCAGAAGTTGATGAGGAAAGAAAGAATATAAATAAACACTATGGCAACCCATAGTGGCTACTATAGTACAAAGATCAGCCCTGTTGCTAAGATACACAGTAAATATGATTCATAGTTATCACTATTGCAGTGTGGCACAGCATATGTATATGTATATAATGTCTGTGTGTGCACAGGAGAAAGCATGTATATAAGGGGGTACCCCAAAAGAACCAGAATTTTTTTTCAAAGCTATGTATTTGAATTTTTTTACCAAACAATTTTTATTACCTTCAGAGTACTCTCCATTGCACTTAATGTGTTTGTAAAATCTGCTATTCCATTCTTGGAAACATTTTTCAAACGTATCTGTTTGGATGGCTGACAGAACTTCCCTCATTCTTTTCTTCACCTCTTCTACATTGTCAAATTGCTGTCCTTCCATGTACCTCTTCATTCATGAAGCAGACAGAAGTCGCACAGAGTGAGGTCAGGTGGGTAAGGTACATGGGGCAAGAGAGGCATGCTGCTTTTTGCCCAAAACTGGAGCACGGAGATGGCTGTGCATTGTTGCGGCGGGGAAACCAGTCCCCCATCTGCCACAAATCAGACCTTTTTTGTCACACACTGTTATGAAATCTTTTCAGAACCTCTAAATATAAAGATTTATTAATAGTTTGACCTGGTGAAACAAATTCCAAATGCACTATCCCCCTCAAATTAAAAAAAACAAATGAGCATCGGTTTCTTGGGGGTACATTCTTTTCTGTACAACTTTTGCTGACAAGCAGCATTTTATGTCTAAATTACGGTAAACATTTTTCCTTGAAATTAAACAAATAAAAGTTTATTTTATTTTAGTATTTCAAATTGTTTTGTGAATTGCCTTTTTCTGATCTTATCTCTGAATCATCCTTTCTCTATTTTTTTCACCCATTTAAGATATAATGTGTGTGTTTATCTATCTATCATCTATCTTCATAAAGTTCATGGACTGTTAACTAAAATGTTTGCAGTCAAACCACAATCTGCCATGCATGAGAAGGATCTGGTTTCTCGCTCCATGAAGATGTAGTCTAGAAACCCTACTGAGCAGTTCTACACTGAGTGAGTCAGAACACTCACACACATTCAGAGGTCTTGAGCTAAGCAACGGCTTCAGAAATAAATGGTGTATAAGTCCAAATCCACAGCCACTGAGTCAGTGCTGACTCATAGCAAACCCCCGTGTGTTTCCAAGACTGTGATTCTTGGTGGGAATAGAAGACCCACACTTTTTCCCACGGAGGTGCTGGTGGTTTGGAGCTACTTACTGACCAGGTGGATCACAGCCCGACCTCTGCACCACCAGGGCTCTTTAACCGGCAGATCAGAGTAAGTGAAACAGTATTGCTACTAGGGTTCACTTATAGATGAGATTATTTCAAAAAATATGTATAAACACATGTCACTGTGACTAGGAATAGACAGCAGACAAGTTCTCCTGGCAATGGACTTGCCTTCATCGCATTAGAATGCGTTCCAGAAAAAATAAGATCCAATCAAAACAGTGGTTTCTGGGGAAGTCTGCTGGGCCAGTTAAATTCAAAATGGAGATGTCAGTTTCAAAGGTGATGGTCAGTGGTCGGGATTCAAATAATTAATAACTGGCTGTTCTAATGTCCTTTTTAAGATTAAAAATGGTATGCTGAAAGGTAGTTCATTAATTCATGGAATTAGTACTTCAATAAGAAAAATAAAAGAGGTACACCAGACTAGATTATGGTATAAAAAAGAGTTTTAAAATTTTGGTGAAAAATATTAAATAATATTTGACAAAAACAATCAAACTGCTATTTAAGGTATTTCTACATTGCTTTTCTTTTCCTTTTTCTTATTTTTAGTTGGGATTTAATACATAAATCATAACATTCCATATTTCAATCACATCAAGTAGAATTATATAATTGTTACCACAACCAATTTCCAAGCAATCTTTTTGTACATGGACTCCTTGACATCGCCTCCCTTTACCACCCCCACAACCCCTGAACCCGGAACCCCCTACTTTACATGCTGTCCCTATGGGTTCATCAATCTTGGGTTTTATATACAGAAAATCCTGGGTTTTATATACCGAAAATCATCTATATTGCTTCTTGATTGGAGCCCTCACTTTCAATATTCTTTGCTTTTATCAAAGCATCGTTGGCTGTGTGATTTATCCTTAACCATCTCTTCACTGTAGGAGTAGGAACCTGTTCTTTTAGAGATAGGCCAGTTAGATAATAGTCAATATGTTTGATATATTGGAAACTGACTTCTTTTCTCTGAACATATTATGTTCATTTTTGAAAAACCATTTCCACTTCTACTGAACTTATGGCAATTATTATGACAATAGTTTTAGCTCTTTGATCACTTTCCAGAATTGCATAATTCACTCATAATATCTTGTGGGAATTAGGGCAGAACATAAAGCTGAAACCAATGACAGTGTGTTGTTGGACACTTTTTCTCTTGGCATTATATATTTTTGTTTACTGAAGTAACAAATGCAAGGAATTAAAATGTATTCTTTCATCAAAAGTATAACTAATTTTATAAGATTAATGAATAACATTACAAGCATAATTCCATCTACTCTTTAAAATCTATTGATTAATATTATGTTATGCAGATGAACATTGAAAAAGAGAACGGAATGTAAATTTGAGATTTCCACATTGAGCAACTGCCCAGTCACCCACCTTAGAAAGAACCCTAATTACAAGTGCCCTTTTAACAAACGGTTCATTGAAATTAGCAAAAAATTAGGTATTGGTTCTGCCAAACTGGCACAAACTGGCTGAATCCCACCACTGGTTATGAGATATGTTCTTATTGAGTCTCAGAGAGTAATCTTCATAGATTTCCTTGCAGAACATTGGGTGATCCCAGAGGTTTAATATGATGAAGATTTATGAAAACTGAAAACTGAACTGGTGAGAAAAAAAGCTACAGAAATTGCATGAGGGACATATATATATTTCCAGTACAAGAACACACCTGCTCATTTTCCAAGGATAAAAAGGTCTATCTTACAAAAAATTTTTGAAAAATAAACCTTTACCTATCTAAGCTAGAACCCACATCATGACCCCTGAGGCTTCTTTTTGTTGCCCCAACTCAAAAAGCGTTTTGTAAAAAAGTCATTGGAATCCCCCAAGGATGCCCAACTGCTGTTTATACATCCTTGACTGAAGAACTCAGAATCTTTTCAAAGGGCTAGAGAGATGGAAGTCTACTGGAGTGTATACAACTAACTGAAGGATATGTTGACAAAAATAGCTTCAGGTTTTGACATTTTGTTTGTTAAACATTTCTATGATTTCATAGTAATAATCCATGACTGTCATATAAACACTGCTGTTTTTGCTGTGGTTAGGTGCCATCGATCAATAGCGACCCTGTGCACAACAGAACGAAATACTGTCCATTCCTGTGCTGTTCTCACAATTGTTCCTATGCCTGCGCCTACTGAGGCAGCCACTGTGTCAACTCATTTCCTTGAGGGCTTTCCTCTATTTTGCCGCCCCTCCCCTTTACCAAGCTTGATGTCCTTCTCCAGGGACTGGTCTTTCCTAAGAATACGTTCAAAGTATGTAAGACAAAGTCTTGCCATCCTTGCCTCTAAGGAGTGCTGTGGCCTTACTTCTTCCAACACAGCTCGGTTTGTCCACTTAGCAGTCCATGCACTTTCAAAATTCTTTTCCCGCACCAAAATCCAAATGGATTTATTCTTCTTTGGTCTTCTTTATTCAATGTCCAACTTTCAGTCTTAAAAATAGATAGTATATGAAACCATGGGAAGAAGTGAAATCCATGAGGATTTTGTGCACATACAGAATCATAAATGTAATTTGATGTAAAGGGTAACACATCAGACTTTATAACTAACCATGTATGTTATATTACCTATTCCAGTTCTCTTATAATTTATTTTGAGTAACTCTTGCCTTCTGTAAAAAAAAGTCGTGAGAATGATGTAAGTTAGTTAAAATAGTAGACAGAAATAATTGATGTCTTGTGTAGGAAAAATGGAATTAACTCAACTTTGAGAAACATGAGAGACAATGGCACCTTCTATAGGTCCTCTCTGAATGTGGAGACCATCTCAATCGTAAACGTGGTGCATTGCTGGGTCATGGTTGAAGAGTTCTGGAATAACATGAAGAACATTATGCACAAAGAAAGGAAAACATCATAAAAAGAGACAAGAAATAAAGGAAAGACAAAATTGGATGTCTGAAGAGACTCTGAAATTAGCTCTTGAACATCCAAACCCAACCCAAACTAACTACCATCAACTCAATGTCTACCGCTTTAGGATGGGGTAGAACTGCCCCTGTGAGTTTCCCAAATTGTG
>NW_022111373.1:49413597-49440756 GCF_000313985.2 Echinops telfairi | reverse complement strand
CTTGAAAGGAAACCCAATAAGAGGTCCTTGAAATAATGGGAGAAAAATATAGAGCAAAACTTTTTTTGTTTTAAACATTTTATTGGGGGCTTGTACAACTCTTACCACAATCCATACATTCATCCATTGTGTCAAGCACATTTGTACATTTATTGCCTTCATCATTCTCAAAACATTTGCTTTCTACTTGAACCCTTGGTATCAGCCCCTCATTTTCCCCCTCCCTCGCCCACCATCCCTCCCTCATGAATCCTTGATAATTTATAAATTATTGTTATTTTTTCATGTCTTACACTGTCCAATGTCTCCCTTCATCTACTTTTCTGTTGTCCATCCCCCAGGGAGGGGGTTATATGTAGAGCATTGTGATCGGTTCCCCCTTTCTTCCCCACCTTCTCCTTCCTCTCCTGGTATTACTAATCTCATTATTGGTTCTGAGGGGTTTATCTGTCTTGGATTCTCTGTGTTTCCAGCTCTGATCTGTACCAGTGTACATCTTCTGGTTTACCCGGACTTGTAAGGTAGAATTGGCATCATGATAGTGCGGGGAGGAAGCATTAGAGAACTAGAGGAAAGTTGTATGTTTCATTGGTGCTATACTGCACCCTGACTGGCTCGTGACCCTTCTGTAAGGGGATGTCCAATTGTCTGCAGATGGTCTCTGGGTCTCCAATCCTCTCACCCCCTCATTCACAATAATATGAACCAAATTGTAACTGTTAACGAGAGTGGAAAGCAGAATCTTTCTTCCCAGGAGCATCTGGCTGATTTGAACTGCTGAACTTGCAGTGAGGAGCCCAATGAATAACCATCGTGCCACCAGAGTTCCTGCTCTTGAAGACAGTGTAGGCAAATAAATAGAAGAAATGATGAAGCAAGAACATAAAGAAAAGCATACAATGTAATGTGCAAATGCCTGCAATTAGAAAACCAAAAGGAAGGAACATGCTAAACAGAAAGGACTGAAGAAAAATAACCTTGAGCTGCGATATAAAAGGATTCTAATAATGACACAAAAATCAGTTGGGTTCCTATATGCTAACAAGGAGAACTCTGAAAAGGAAATCAGAAAAAAATATACCATTGATAATACTCAAAAGATCAGATGCTTAGAAATAAATATAACCAGAGAGACAAAAAGACCTATGCAAAGAAGCAAAACCCACCAAAACTACAAGGAACCCAAACAGCTTAACATACTCGAAAGAATACGTGTACGGACAGGAGGGCTGAACATTGAGAAAATGTGCAAACTGCCCAAAGCTATTGTGTTAGTCTGGATTGACTAGAGAAACAAATCCACAGGTACTCATGTGTGTGTAAGAGAGAGATTTATATCAAAGAGTAATTGTACCTTAAGAAAACATCCCAGTCCAGTCCAGATCAAGTCCATAAATCCGATATTAGCCCATATGTCACATGTCAATCTATAAATTCCTCTTCAGACCCATGCAACACATGCAATGACACTGAATGCAGTAAGATCAAGCTAGTGGGTGGAAAGTCTTGTGGATCCAGTGCCTGTGGAAGCATCTCAGTGTTGGCGTGGGTCTCCACGTGGCTCCTCCAGCTCCAGGGCTCTAGAGTAGCTCCATGTCTCTTATCATCAAGAATACTTCAACATGGAGTGTATGTATCTGGCCTCCAGTCAGCTATTTATCTCTGTCATGCCTCCAAATGAGGTCATCAAGCTGTGACCTGATTGATAGGCTAAGCTCCACCCCTTCACAAGTTGACAGATTATGTAACTGCCACAGCTATCTACAGATATAATGCAATCCCAATCCAGATTCCAATACCATTGTATTTCTAATGGTCTCATACCCTTGTGAAATCTAGTAAATGAATAGGGAAACCACAAAAGAATGGATGCATTTGATTTTAATGTTGGCAAAGAGTATTGGAAATCCCATGGACTGCCAGAAGAATGAACAGATCTGTCTTGGAGGATGTATAGAGAGAATGCTCCTGAGGAACGACGGCGTGTCCACTTCATTTCATGTACATTGACGTGCTATCAGGAGAGACCAGTGCCTAGAAATGGAGCCTATGTTTGGTAATGCAAAAGGGTCATCTCGAAGGAGATGACTGGCACAGTGATTGCAACAATGTGCTCACGCTTGCCAGTATTTGTGAGGAACACCCAGGAGCAGGTGGCACTTTGTTCTGTTTCACTTCAGTTCATTTTGAGCCCGAGTTAACTTGAAGACGCCCAACAAGAGCATCGTGAAATCAGACAGGTCTCATCAACATGAAGAGAAAGGTATGAATTTTACATGTACTAGCGAATTTAATCCTTGCAAACCAACAATTAAATGGATCTTTCCTTTGGGGTCACAGAGATTTGGAATTGAGATGGTTGACATGTATTTATTACTAGAACTGTTTTTAAATGGTAAGAAAAACATGGAGAAGTTATAACATTGCTCCAGGTTACAAGTTCAATACATTTTGGTACCCAAATTTGAATCAGGTTGTCTCACTCTCTGACCCATGTCCTTTTATTACCTGTTAGTTCCTAATACTCCAGTTTTCAGGTAAGTTCAGTTAAGCTTAGGATGCATTTCAGGCCTGTCTATAAAATGAATATGAGATTCATTATTATTTTTTAAATTTCTTTTCTTTAATCTTGCTTGGGCACATTTCTATTCCTTGCATGTGTGAGAACCCGGAGTAGGAAGGAATTAGTGACCTGAGGATCATTAATCACCTGAGAAACTCAACTTATAAAAGTATTATCTTACATAGAACAATTAACATACGGTCTTTCAAATTATAAGGGAGGTGGTAAAGTATCAATTTTGTGGCAGTAATCTCCTGTCAACTTGAGTGAAGGGGTGGGGTCTAGCCTGCCAATCAGGTCGCAACTTGATGACCTCATTTGGAGGCGTGATGGAGATAAAAGGCTCACTGAAGACCAGACCAGTCTCTCTACTTTCCCTTTCCTGCTGTTGAGACAGAGAGCTGGAGGAGACCCGTGGAGAACCGTGCCAGCATTGGGATGCTTCCACGGCCACCGGATCTGTTAGGTAGCAAGATAGGGGTTGTTCCTCTCCATGCCTAGGGGCCCCTTCAGGAAGTTGGAAGCTGATAAAGGTAAAAGGGCATGCACAAATTCAGGCCCTTGAGCCAGGAAGGTGGTACACCTGGGTGGGCCCCAAACTAGGCCAGATGGGCTTTAGTCAACCAATGGGGTCAACCAGTACCTCCAGCCATGCCTCCCAGCCAGAACTGGGAGACACTCCCCACCCCACCCCCGCCACCCAGTTAACTGTAAATTTGTTTCTCTAGTAAACCCAGACTAGCAAATTTATTGAAAACATTCAGTGGTGAAGAGGTATATGTCCTGGTTTAGTCTGACTACCTTCAGGCCTAGAGTCTATACTTCTAAAGAATAAGCAATTATTGGTAGATTATGCAGTGCCACTGCTATATAAGGCATGTACATTAATTTGTTCAATAAAGCGTTTATGCAATGACAAAAAAAAAAAGAATAAGCAATTAACATCACAGCTATTCAAATCATTATTTGAAAACCAGAGGCATAGGGGGAAATGACTCTGCGTAGGGCTTTGGGGCAGTGCTTCGCAGAGGAGCAGTCATTAGAACTGAATGTTAGAGAAAGGTCAAAGTTCTCTAGGGAGATGGAGGAAAGAAATTGAAGTTGAAGGGATAGCGGTAGCAAACCCCAAGGTGTGGATAAGTATAAGCTCATGGTGACACGGGGAAAGCCCACAACATCAATGTACTTTATGGTTTTAAAATATTTGTATAGATACAGAGATAATTTGCATTTATTTATAAATTATCTATACATATTACATATTAAATACACTCTAAAATACTCCTCCCAGAATAGAAGCTAAAAACTTGATTAAAAGGAAATTTATAATCTTTTAAATTATTCTAAAGTTTTATTTAAAATAAAATGTCTTTACTTTTATTGAAATTATGACTTCGTAATCTATTAGCAAGAAATGGGATGAATATGATTTATTATTTGAAACATTTTATTTACTCAAAACTCTAGTAGTCATTCTAGTAGTCATTCAAATGTCTAGTAGTTCATGTTCTCGTACTCATTCAAATGTCTGGTTTATGGCAATACCTTAATGAAGGTCAAAGTAGACAGAAATACACTTAGATATAGTGGAATAAATAAATACTTTGCTGAAGTTGTATTATGATACTTAGTACTTAAATTCCTTCATTAATTTTGCAATAATTTTCTCATGATTCAGACAGTAAGCTGCATCCTTCATTATGCCAATCAGTATTTTTTTAAAAATTCATTATACAGAGTTGTGATTTTGTATTTTTAAACCATTTGGAATATTTTCAAATTGGTTCTGGAGTTCTCAATGTTTTTTCTTAGACCGATTGTGAATTCCTTGAGTCCCATTTTGGATTCCACTAGTGTTTCCCAAAATGACCTAGGGTGAGCACCAGTCAGGCAAGCCATTTTCCAGAGAATTCACCAAGACTATACCAAAAGAATTGAGTCAAGGGAAAGAAGCCTCTGAAGGGTGAGTACCCATCCTGTGGCATGAACGGTGAAATGCTAGAGAAGTAAGGCAGCTCCTATGTAAACCACTGTCTTTTTTCTTTTCGCTAAAAATTAAGTCACTCTCTTTTTTAATAATCCAGGTGTCATCAATGCTTACTTAAAATTAACCATACGGAATAGGGAATAAGAAAAATATCCGATCCTGTGGCTGGAACTATGTAGTAAATGCTGCTTGTGCCCAGTACCTACCCAGAAGCACCCACCTTTTTCTGACACCAAACTGCTTTCCAAGGCCAGCACCAAGATCTGTCTCGGAGCATTACCCTTGGCAATGCAAGCACATTTGGTTTCTGCTGAAAGCGTGAGTGAGGAACCTAGGAGTTCACACTCGCCCAATGCACCCTAAAACTGGAAAAGGTAGGTGGGTGAGTGGAAGTACCCTGTTTCCCCAAAAGTAAGACATCCCCCAAAATAAGATCTACTTACAGTTTTGCCTCTCACTGAAATATAAGGCATCCCCCCAAAATAAGTTCTACCCGAAAATAAACCCTCCCACCCCCCACCCCCACCCCGAAGCTACCGTAACTCTGGACTCTGGACCATAGCAGCGGGTGCTGCCACACAGCTCACTGTTGGCCGCAGCTCAGCCAGAGCAGACAGAAAGTGTGAGGTCTCTTTTAATAAAACAATAAACAATAAATGTGTACCATATTCTTCTTCATGGAAAAATAGGACATCCCCTGAAAATAAGATCTAGCGCATCTTTGGGAGCAAAAGTTAATATAAAGCACTGTCTTATTTTCTGGGAAATAGAGTACCAGCTTTTTTCTTGGTGGCCAGGATCATCCTGTGAGTTTCATATTGTGATCTAAAAGTTGCATGTAGGATTCCGCAACCATTCTCCACTGGTGAGAGCTAGCTTTAGCTTTCTGGTATCACATCCCCCTCTTCCTGGCTATCTTCCAGGCCCCTCTCAAAAACTAAAACAAACAAAATAAAGCATTGCTTTGAGCCCTCATCTGTGTCCCTGTACATGAGTTGCCTAACTCAGGCACCATGTTCTTTAATGAGTCTTTTACTGGGATGGAATTACATTTATACCACAGCTGCAGAACTCTGGTTGAAAGTTCAGTGGTTTGGACATCCAGCAGGCAGCACAGATACTACTTATACACAGATTGGGGCTGGGGGAGGGTACAGAGTTTGCCTGAAGGGTTCCTTTCTTCCTAGATTTACCTTAGAATTTAGAGTCAGGGACCTCGTTTCCACTTGATTTGAATACACTTGGAACTGAAATTTGGGGAAAAAACAGGGTACAACTGAAGAAATTGAGTGGTTTCTTATAGATCCTTTGAATACCCAAACGGTATAAATCCAAAATTCATGAGAGGTAGCACTATTGACACGGTAACTGGATTAGTGGTTCCTTGGGGATTTTGGTTCCTTGGGGATTTGGCAGAGAAGGTTGGGGGGGCGGGGTGGAGCATGGAGATGGGGAGCTATTAAAAATGAGTACAAGAAAGAAGAAAGTGTTCTAAAATTGCTTGTGGCAATTATTAAGCAACTCTTCTGAATATGATTGAACTATTGAATTGTATGATTTGTGAATTATATGCTATTAATACTATTCAATAAAAAGTCTTGAAAACCCACAAGGACAGCTCTACTCTGTCTTATAGGGTCAATATGAGTCAGAATTGACTCAATGGCAGTGAGTTTGTACTTTGTTTTTATGGCAAATTAAAAATCCTCGTGGCACAGTTGAGTGTCTTGGGTGCTAACTACAAGGTTTGGAGTTCAAATCTACTGGCTGATCTCTGGGAAAGAAATTAGCCTATCTGCTCTTGTAAAGCTTTACAGCCTTGGAAACTATGAACTGAAATGAACTCCATGGCAGTGAGTGTGGTTTTGGTATGGCAAATTAGATTCCATTTAATTTGTATATTTATCTTATTTTCCTACTAGCATATGGTTTTTTTTAAGGTTATAGATTTCATCTTATTTAGCCCTTCCATTAGAATCTGACTTGATGCCTTATATGTATTATGTCAGGGAATATTCACTAAGTCAATTAGTCAGAATAAACACCAAATGGTTTCAGAAATGATCACATCTAAACTAAAAAATAATGTCAGTTTCAGATTGTGGGTTTAATACTCTAGTCAAATCTGGCTCACACACACAAATAAACATAATCCCAATTTTTAAACATTTAATTAACAAAGGGAAAAAGAAAACTCCATTTTTAATACAAGGTAGGTCGTGTGGCTCTAACAAATCCCCCGAATTGCAACAATTACAAAGCAGGACAACTACTCACAGAACAATCAAGCCTTTCAGTATGACTGAAATGTTCGTTTTTTTTCCTGAATCGCTCTGACAAAATTTGTAATAAAAAACTGTTAGATTCCTTGGGTGAGAAATACCTCGGCCGTTGACTTCACATGAGAAAGAATTCACGCCGAAGCCTGGTTTGTGATCTAAGTGGGATTTTATAAAGGATAGACAAAGTTTCAGGTTTTACAATTAACTGAACACAGGACTTGCACCCCCAAACACGTGGCTACCTGCGGCCCGAGAGACAGCAGCACAGACCGGGAAGGCAGAGAAGCAACTGGGAAGAGAGAGTGGTCTCCCGGTGGCTGGGAGGTGTGGTTGACCATACTGGTTGTCCCCATTGGCTGAATTAAGCCCAACTGGCCTAGTTTGGAGCCCACCCAGGTGTACTGCCCACCTAAGTGTACTGCCCCCCTGGCTCAAGGGCCTGAATTTGTGCATGCCCTTTAGCCTTTATTGGCTTCCAGCTTCCTGTAGGGGGCCCCTAGGCATGGAGAGGAACAACCCCCTATGCGGCTATCTGACAAAACAACATGAATCTTTGTAGCGTAGTACAATTTGCTTATAACTATATATAATACTAATGTATACTTTGGGTTCGGCATCACTCTGCAATATGTAGTGGTATGTGAAAGTGACTTGAAGCACGGAATCTATATTTGGGTGTGGGTGTCTGTGACTATTCCGTCTTTTGTCTCCGAAACATTTTCATTGCTTGTTCTTAGCACTTCATAAATAAGCTGCCATGGTCTAACAGGAGACTAGTTGTTGCTGACACATGCAGGACTTCAAATTTGGATTAATAGTATTTTGCACTGAAATGGTCATATAAGCCAGAAACATGAGTTACAACTTGCTGAATCAACGGACTCATCTGTGTAGGCACTTACACCAATATTTGCTAGCTGTGTACAGTATCACCCTTTTCTTGGAATTCTCAGTCTACGAATTAGTCATCAATATTTATTGAGTGGCTTCTGAATATAGACATGAGGCATTGTATTAGAAGTTATAACACGCATTCAGAGAATGAGAGACTGCACATCACACATCATTTATCTTGGGTTATATTTGGAAGAAAATTGATCAAACTCCATGTTTGCAATTACCAAGCGTGGCATCTGTTGGTTAAAAAATGCTGTCCTATGTGAATGCAACATACCAGCATGAAGCAGCAAACCATTAGAGAGGACTGTGGGCCTGCCCCAATCCCAAATATGTGAACACCACTCCCATCCCCCGACACCCCAGAAAAATTCACTTTAGAGGACAAGCACTAAAGTTACAGCTCAGGGAGAAGGGTGTGTCTGATCAGAGCACGCAGGAACAAAAAAGAGAGGAGAGAGAGTGAAGCGCACCCTGGCCCACCAAGCCCCGAGGATGACATTCCTGCTTGGAGCAGCCAATGCACAGAGAGGACTATAGGGCCCGCACCACCATGAGACACAATGGCCCTCACTGACCCAGAGCACTATGGGGAATAGCACTGGAGACACAGTGTGGGCATTGTGCCCAATCTGACCCCATCACACCAGAGCATGTGTCACAGATCAGCAAGGGGAGCAAAGCAATGAAGTCCCCAGGGAATACCAAAAAAATGCTTAGGGGCCAGAGTGTGGCACCCCATCAGACTCAATGGGAAAATACTCACAAAGATCAACAAGCAGACCTGGAACTATTTATAGGCTTTTCTTTTTGTTGTTGTTGTTTTGTTTGTTTTCTTTTGTTGTTTTGTTTTGCTTTGTCTTGTTTTTGTGCTTATTATTGTCTCTGCATATATATCTAGATAAGATAGGCAGGATAAACAATTCAGAGGAGAAAACAACTGGACTGACAGTTCCAAAAGCACATTGGAGAGGGGGAGGCATGGGAAATGAAGGGGAGTGCCCACAAACCCATGGACAAAGGAGCAAAAAGTGATTTAAAAATCAATGGTGAGGAGGGCATAGGATGCCTGGTGGAGCTTGGTCAAGGGCAGTGTAGCTGAGAGAAATTACTGAAACCCAAATGAAGATTGAACATGAGGACAAGAGGTAAGTAAAATGAAACAGAGGAAAGAACTAGGAGGCAAAGGACATTTATAGAATCTAAATATAGGCATGTACATATGTAAATATAATTATATAAAATGATAGGGAAATAGAATTATGTACATATATTTACATGTTAAGTATTAAGGCAGCAGACAGACATTGGGCCTCTACTCAAGTACTCCCTCAAAGCAAGAACACTTTGCTCTAATAACCTGGCATTCTGTGATGCTCACCTTCCCTGACACAATTGCTGAAGATCAAATTGGTGCATAAACAAATGCAGTGAAGAAAGCTATCTGATGGTGCCCAGCTATCAAAAGAAAAAGCATCTGGGGTCTTAAAGGCTTGAAGATAAACAAACAATGGCCATCTAGCTGAGAAGCAACAAAGCCCATATGGAAGAAGCACACCAGCCAGTGTGATCATGAGGTGTCAATGGGGATCAGGTATCAAACATCAAAGACCCAAAACAAAAAATCCTGTCAATGTGAATGAGGGGGAGGGTGGAGTGGCGACCCAAAGCCCATCTGTAGACAGTTGGACATCCCCTTACAGAAGGATCATAAGGAAGAGATGAGCCAGTCAGGGTGCAGTATAGCACTGACAAATCATAAAACTTTCCTCTAGTTTTTTAATACTCACTGCCCCCTCTATCATGATCCCAATTCTATCTTACAAATCTGGCTAGACCAGAGCATGTACACTGGTACAGGTAAGAGCTCGCAACACAGGGAATCCAGGACAGATAAACCCCTGAGGACCAATAATAAGAGTAGTTATATCAGAAGGGTAAGGGGAACATGGGGATGGGGGTATGGAAAGGGGAAACCGATCACAATGATCGACATATAACCCCTTCCCAGGGGGACGGACAACAGAAAAGTGAGTGAAGAGACACAGTAGTCAGTGTGAGATATGAAAAAAAAAGTATAAATTATCAAGGATTCATGAGGGAGGGCGAGGGATGGGGGGAAAGGAGCTGGTACCAAGGGCTCTAGTAGAAAGAAAATGTTTTGACAACAATGATGGCAACATATATACAAATGTACTTGACACAATGGATGCATGTATGGATTGTGATAAGAGTTGTAAGAGGCCCCAGTAAAATAATTAAAACAAAACAAAAACCCTGTCGTGAGAAGACTCAGAATGCTTCTTTTCAAACTTATGTTCATAATTATGCATTTACAATGCATAATTTTACATAATTTTCACCTTATATCTCAACCACCTTTGACCAAGATGACCAGTTCCAGTGTCAGTTGCCATTATTTAAGGATGAATAACAGTGCCCTGCAGTTGATGTCAGATACTCGAATCAAGCACAAATTCAGGGCGTTTAAACAGGTAACTGGACAAAGTAGAAACAGTGGATGATAGAAAGTAGAAAGAGTAAATGGATAGAACGGTATAGGTGAGGGTCATATTTGCCACCTCTAGCTTCCCTATTGCCTCAAGGAAAAGATCAGACATGCCTCCCCCTCTATCCTTCTTTACCTATGCAGACACCAACCACACATCCCACACTACCTCCATGGTGAGTTTGATAATTCCTTGCAATTCATTGCATGCAGAACTCAGAGACAAAACTCACAATTATGAGGTCTTATTAGGGAAGTTAACAAGTTAGCGTGTGTCAGGATAAGTAAACAGTAGGATGCAGTCATTGGTCTACAACCACGCCTCTCCTAAGCCAGTGGTCAAGTCTCTCTCTCCAATCCTCAGCCTCTCAGCCATATGATCCCTTGACCTCTCGTTCTGTGGCAAGAAAGTCAACTCATGCCTCACTGTCCCATAGTCTTAGCACTCACTGCTCCTCTGTTCTGTCTGATGGTCTCAGTGTGGGCCCAAGGTCTCAGGATCCTTCCATGCTGCAGCTTTGGTGTCTCCGGTCTTGGCCTCTTGAAAATGTCCCACTTCCAGCAGTCCTGGGACTTCTCTCTTCCTGTTGAGATGGCTCATCTTTATAGTCAGGGGAATAGGAACTAAAGCATGCCAATTCCTTCTATTAATGTTACATTGGACTCAAATCAGTCTGACGCTTAGTGACAACAGAAGGAAACACGACCCAGTCCTGCACCATCCCCCAAATTCTATTTGAGCCCATTGTTGGATCTATTGTGTGGATCCATCTCCTCAAGGGTCTTTCTATTTTCACTGCATTTCCACTTAACCAAGCTTAATGTCCCCTTCCAGGGACAAGTCTCTCCTGATAACATGTGCAAATTATATGTGATGAAGTTCCATCCCTGTTTCTACGGAGACTTCTAACAGTACTTCTTCGAAGATAAATCTGTTTGTTCTTTTGCAGTTCACCATGCTTTCAATATTCTACACCAGCACCATAAATCAAATTCTTCTGAGTTCTTCTTTATTTAATGTCTGTGTTTTGCATGCATATGAGGCAACTGAAAATACATTGGCTTGGATCAGGGACATCTTACTTAGTCCTAACAGTGACATCCTTGCTCTTTCACACTTTAAAGAGATCTCGTGCAGATCTGCAAGCAATCTAATGAGTCATTTGATTTTATTTTTTGACTGCTACTTCCATGGGCATTCATAGTGGATCCAATAAATTTTGATAGTTCAATCATTTCTACATTTATCATGACTTTACCGATTGATCTAGTTTGGGGGATTTTGTTTCTTTTTAAAATTGAATTCTAATCTATACTGAAGGCTTAAATCCTTGATATCCATCAACAAGTGCTTCAAATCCTTTCTTCTCCATATAATCCAGCTTCTATGCTTACTTTCTCAGCATACAGATTTCATAAGGGGAGAGGGAACAACCTTGGCACATACCTTTCTGATTTTACACCATGTAGTGATTCCTTTTTTCATTCAAACAACCACCTCTTGATCTAGGTACAGGTTCCACATGAATACAATTACCAGTTCTGTAATTCCCATTCTTCTAAAGCCTATCAATAGTTGGTTATGATTCACACAGTCTAATGCATTTTTGTAGTCAATAAAACACAAGTAAACATTTTTCTAGTGTTCACTGCTTTGAGTTAACACTCAGCTTTTGTCAGAAATGATATTCCTTATTTCATATCCTCTTCAGAAACCAGCTTCAATTTCTGGCAGCTCCCTGTCCATGTACCATTGTAACCATTATTAAATGATCTTCAGCAAAGTTTACTTCCATGTAATATTAATGATATAGTTCAATAATTTCTGCTTTCCGTGGGTCTGCCTTTTTTGTGGAATGGATACAATATGGATCTTTTCCTGGTATAGGTGAGTGAGTGCTGCATCTTGTTGAAACGTTTTAATATATATTCCATCAATTCTTGGAGCCTTGTTTTTAGCTAATGCCTTCCTCGCATCCTTGCCTTCTTCCTTCAGTACTATCTGTTCTTGATCATATTCTACCTCTTGAAATGACTGAATGTTGACTAGTTATTATTATTATTTTTGTATACTGACTCTGTATATTCCTTCCATCTTCTTTCGATGCTTCCTACATTGTTCCATAGTTTACCCATGGAATCTTTTAATGTTTGCGTAGTCCCATCCAACCATGTGGTGGGAATTACAAAGTTATCTATAAATGAGCCATATTAGGAAATTTTATTCCACCAAAGGCTAAGTTACTGAGGTAGAACACCTATAAGGGGCAATCAGTGCCCATACTCAGGGGGTAGCCAGGTATTCACGTTTCTATTTCAGCATTAGACTCCAGGAAATATTATTTAGTATAGCATTCAGAAGCATGTTCCCTTCCTGGTTTTTATACAGATCACTGAGTTCCAATTATGGGGCAGGATTGAACCTGTTAACATACTTTGTTCACCTTATTTCAGGAATCTTGACATTACGGACCTCATAGCATTTCTTTAGACCATCTCTAAAAGATAATACTTTCCTTAACAAAACTTTGTAGAGGGCCAAAATAAACATAATCTCTTTTCATGATACTACAACTCTCTGGGGAAATAAGCACTCAAGGACTAGAGTAGGGCATGGCTATTCAAATGGTTAGGAGATTTTCTACCACCTCATAGCATTGCCAGCCTTTCAGAAATTTCCTGGAAAGAAAACTGAAGACTCAATAGCTCTTTGAAGAAGTCATTCTCTTGGATGAGACTCTGGAGCAGTCCTGTGAAATTCACCAAGGGAATTATCATGTGTTAATATATAATGAACAGTTCTTTCTAATTAGCGACTTGTTATTATAGATAATTCCAAAATTATATATTTTTTGAAATTGAAATGAGTTTAGTTTTATGCATGGAATCTTGTAGTAATAATTGTCTATTTTTTCATGATGTTAAGTTGATGGAGTGTTCAATATATTTTCTTTTGGAAAATTCTTCTTTCTAGGATGTAACAAAACAGTTCAAATCCTTCATACTAATTAACTTATTTTTCTCACAAAGTAACAAACTTATTTCTAAAATACTTAAGGCAGTTGGCAAACATTGCATTTTTCTTGTTCTATAATCTGTGAAAAAACAATGACAATTCAATTCAAGGTTTTCATATTTGTGTCAGTTAAGGAAAGAGGCTGAAATGTATTGGTATATAAACAAAACTTTGTGGAATGGACATTTATGATAAGCTTGAGAAATTCAGTAATGCAAGTCGACTGTGATTGTCAAGTTTTTATTTTAAGTAATAAATTGCATAACACTTGGATATTTTTCCTACCTAGTAAATTTATCTTTGAAATAAATCTGTCAGATGAAGCCCCAGTCTTGTCTGAAGTTGCAAAATATTAAAACATATGTAATAGGAATTTCCAATTACAAAGCTGTAGAGAGTGACACCTCAAATCTCACTTTCATATTTCATGATAAAAATGTATTTGTTTTATTTAAGTAATGGATACAATTAATACATTTTAATATTTTAATTTAGACATTAGAATATTGGATTTCCCCAGTAAAATTTTATGTGCGTTTTTGTGAAATGAAAATTCTGATTTCATGCAGGTTTCAGAACTGCTTCTATACCAAAAAAAAAAAAAAAAGCATACAATTGTGTCTCAAATCCCTGATTATGTCTCTGTCTGCACTTGCTTTCATTGCTCTGCGCTAAGTAAGATGTCAGCATTTCCACCAGTAGAGAAACTACACAGTGCAGCCCCCAAAGCCCTTTCACAAGTGGTGGCAACAATGAGCAGCAGGCAAGTGACTCTGATAGCGACTGTGTGTCTCTATTCGTTTTGGAGTTACAGAATCTGTAGAATTGGCACTCCTCCAAGGGCAGAACTAAGTCTCATTGTTCTTACTGTTATCAGTTAATCAGTCCTATTATTATCAGAAGACAGTTTATGTCACCCTGCACAAGGAGGACAAACTATTAAAGGCTATGCATGTTAGGGTCCAGATGTACAATTTTACAGTGTTACTTCTGGACAAATGATAACTCCTAGCATTATTCAGGAAAAAGTAAAAAAAAAAAAAGATAAGGCTTAAAATAGATGTTTTTCACTGGGCCACTAGATGTGGATTGTATGTAAAGAATGCAAAATTGAGTCTTCTAGCTACTAACCACCTAAAATACAATTTAATCCAGAATGTCCTTAATTCATGAGTAATAATCCGTGGGTAGTTCACTTTACAATCACTTTTCTGTCAGTTTGTCATCTTATGGTGCCTCCTGTGTTTCTGTGATGCTGGAAGCAATGACACCAGTATTCAAATTCCAGTAGGGTCACACAGCGTGAACAGTTTTCACAGAGCTGCCATAAAGAGACCAGGTAACAGAGAAGGAAGAGGCTGCACATTTCTGAGAATTAACAATGGAAAACCTTATGAATAGAATGGAAACATTGCTGTATACTGAAAACTTCATGAAAAGAAGCAGAACATTGTCATAGAATGTACCAGAAGTTCAGCTGCTTGGGTCGGAAGGCCTTCAAAATAAGACTGAAGAAGAGCTACCTTTTAAAAATAGTCAACAATAATGATATTGATGAACTAAAATCTCCTGGGAATAAACTTGTTGAGACCTCCTTTAACTGATGAGTTACAACTCAAAATGAGAAGAAAAAAACCCTGGCTACAAACATCAATTAATACTCAGAGTTTGTAATGTCTTTATTGTAAATCTCAGAATATGGAATGTCATCAAAAATGAAATGGAACTCATGAAGTTGGTATTCTGGGTACTGGTGAGCTCTGATACACTGATGTTCAAAATTTTGAATCAGAATATAATATGGTTTGCTATGCTGAGAAAAACAAAATCAAGGGGAATGGTGTTGCATGCATAGTCAAAAAGGATATTTCAAGATCTATCTTGAAGTTCAATGCTGTCTGATAGGATTATATCTATGACATTCGAGGAAGTCCAATCAATGCTAGCATTATTCAGCTTTATGCATGAGGTACCAAAGCTAGAGAAAAAGTAAAACAATTCTACCATTATCTTCCATCTGAAATTATCAAAAACTCAATCAAGACCCATTAATAATTATTAGTGATTGGAATGTAAACGTTAGAAACACAGAGGAACAGTAGTTAGAAATTATGGCCTTGGTGAGAGAAACAAAGCTGGAGTTCATATGATAGAATATTGCAAGAACAACAGTTTCTTCATTACAAAACCTTTTTTTCAGCAACACAACAAGCAGCGCTATATACTTGGACCTCTGTACATGGAATACACATGAATCAAATTGACTACATCTTTGGGAAAACATGATAAAGAAGCTCAATAGTAGCAGCTGAAACTAGGCCACGGGTTACCTGTGGAATATATAATCAATTGCTTATATATAAATTCAGGTTGACACTGAAGAAAATTAAAACCAGTCTATGAGAACCAAAATACCACCTTGAATTTATCCCACCTGAACTTTGAGAACATTTCAAGATAAGATTTTCTGCACTGAACAATAATCACAGGAGACTTGATGAGCCTTGGGATCAAGAACATCAAACATGAAGAAGCAAAAGGTCAGTAGAAAGACAGACAGTAAGAAAAGATCATTGCGAATGTCAGAAGATGCTCTGAAACTTGACCTGGCTCATAGAGTAGCTAAGTCAGATAGAAGAAATGGTGACATTAAAGAGCCGAGTAGATCATTTCCTCGGGCAGCTCCGGAAGCTCCAGTAATGAATTATACTGAAATGTGCAAAGACACTTGATGATGATTAGGGGTTTCAGCCTTCAATATGGATTTCAACCAGAAGGTAACATGATAAGTGGAGAAAAGGTTGAAGTTGTCAAATATTTTATCTTGCTTGGCTCCACAATCAATGCTCATGGAAGCAGCAGTCAAGAGATCAATAGATGCACCGGGTAAATCTACTACCCAAGATTCTTTAAAGTATTGAAAAAGAAGGAAGTTGCTTTGAGGACCCAGGTAAACCTGGCCCAAGCCATGGTATTTTCCATTGCTCCATATGCTGTAGTCAGTCATTAACTACAGAAGATTGAAGAAGAATCAATGCACCTGAATTGCAGTGCTGGTGAAGAATATTGAATGTACCATGGAGGCCAAAACTACAAAGAAATATGTCTTGAGAGAAGTACTGCGAAAGAATTTAGGAATAGCCTTGTTTATGCCTGCCAAAGCATTTATGTTTTAAATTTAAAGAAGTATTTCAGCTGCCTTATTCTGTAAGGAGCCCGGTTGGCGCAGTGGTTCTACATCTGACTACTAACGACAAGGTCAGCAATGTGAATCACCAGCTTCTCTGAAGGAGAAAGATGGGTTTTGTACTCCTGTACAGTGTCAGTCTTACCAACTCAGAGGGGCTGGTGCACCCTGTGCTATAGTGTCCCTACGTGTTGGCGTAGACTCAATGGCAGTGTGTTATTTGTTTTCATCTATAAACAGGCAAAGGTCTATGAAACTGCTTTCTTGTGGGCAAACCACTTCCCCTACTTTCTCAAAACTTAGGAGAGAGAACCATAGGGTTGCTAGACTTATTTCTAACACCTTCGATTTCTTTATGATATCTGGGGCTGATTCATTAAATTAAAGAGATGTTCTAAATTTATCTCTGAGTACTGTTTTTCATGGGAGATTCTTAGGATCCAGATTACTAAATTTTATCATAGCAGTTTGTAGCTTTTCTTTTTCTTTTCTTCCCCAAAGCCATCAGGTTCTCTTGAGAGTCTTGGTCAATAGCAGCTAGTTTGTTACCATCATGTAGACTACCAATTTCAGGTCAAATTTTTCCACTGCCTATCTTAAATTACAAAGGATATCAGGGTTTGTTTGGGTTATGGGGGTGGTGGTGGTGGGGTTCTGTTTTTACATTTTAGAATCTGAGGATTAAATAGGTTACAGTTCTTAAAGATGAATGTCAGAGGTGTGTGTGGCAGTATTAAACCTTGTTTTCCCATCAAAAATAAATCAGAAAGGGTCATGACCGAGGCCATGAGCATCATCTTTCTTCTCCTATGTTATAAGACTGCTTTAAGAGGGTATCCCTTCCCCAAATATGGTGAAGCTTAGTGGTCACTGCTCCCTAGGAAATAGGCTCCTCTCTTTCTGAGCAATGGGAATGGGGGGTGAGGGGGTGGCACTTCTCTCTCTCTCTTTGAAGGAGATAAAAGCTGTTATAGAAGATTGCTAAACTCCCTGAAGATGCAGGAATCAGAGACGGGAGATGGCAAAGTCAGCAGACTTCCTGTACTTCCTGCATGGCTCCTGTATTTATTAAAAAGTGCCAACCCAGTTAAGATGATTATTTGAGGGTGAGAAAATTCTCCTAAGGGTCTTTGCCAATGTTGAAATAGGCAAACTCAATGGATAGCTTTATCCTCAATGGATAAATAGTTCTCTACAGTATTCTAAGGGCAATAGCTTTTCATCAGACTGGAATATCTATATTCCAAATTATACACCCCATTTCTAAGAAGTTATTTAATAAAGACTGTCCTCTTAAAATGCCAACAATATTCCCACATGAAAATCTTACAGAAAATTTTAATCGATTTAGTGGATAATTTCTACTTTTGATGATTTTGGAATCAGCTATAATTTATGAACCATCTCATCTTTCAGAGTTCTAGAAACTTCGGTTTAGTATACAATTTCAGGCTACAAGTTCAGAATATCAATCCTTTTTATACATTCAGTTTTGTAGGGAAGAAAAGTTATATGTCTTAGCGGGTCCATAAAGCAAACGCTTATGTAATAAAAATACACGTGTCCGTGGTCATTGTTAAATCATAGTAAAATATATACATAAATTATTTTTTGAAAATGTAGGTGGGAAATTCACAAACTACTGTAAGACCAGAGTAAATTAAAATTTGGAAGGACTGGTCAAGAGGAAAGATTTTTAAACACGAAGTTTAAACGTATCAACTTACTGCTGTTTTATTATGTATTTTTAAATTGTCTTCACAGACACACAAAAAACAGTCTCTTTTAAGGCTGATTTTCTGGAATACAGGCTTTGGTGTTGCTTTGGCATCTCTTGGGGTAGCTTCTCCACAAAGGGATTTCTCCAGATGCTTCCTATTAATTTTTCACATCCATACTACCTTTCCTTATTCTGAACTTGACTCATTTTGACACTTTTGGATATAAATGAGTGGTGACCTGAATGTAAAACTATCATCTGATGTATGGAGTAGAGATAGATGATTATTGCTAGTTTGTTGAAGTTTGAGCCTGCTTTTCTTTGGACTAAAATAGTGTAGAGCATTATGCCCATGGAAAACATTCTTAATAATATTTTTCGCAAGTTCTTGATTGATTCAAGCAGACTATTGTCACGTCAGTCCTCTGTTATTTCTGTTTTTCTTTTTATAAGTTGAGCCAATTTATAGGTATACTCATTGTGGGTATACTTTGTGTATTTATTGTCCAGTACAGCTTGAGTCAATTGCACCTTTGTCCACAATGTAACATTTTTCCTCTTTATCAGTTTAAAGAGGTATTTTGAGGAAGATTTACTCAATGTAATACATCATTTGGTTTCGGGTTTTTTTTTTTTCACTGCTATTTTCAAGACAAGGCACCCTGGTGTGATAGTGGTTCCACAATGGGCCGTGAACTGCGAAGTTAGCAGCTGGAAGTCACCCACCACTCTGCAGGAGAAAGGCTGGACTGTGCACTGCTACAAAGAGTTACTGTCTTGGAAACGCACCGGGGCAGTTCAATTCTGTCTTGCAGGGGTGCTATCAGTCAGCACTGACTCTCTAGCTCTGAGTTAGGGCTTTGATTTTATTTTCAAGATCTATCTTGCAATGGGCACAAACATAACAATAGCATGTTTCAAGGACGGCATAAGGTTGGCAGTGTTTCAGTCTCTTGCATGTGGGGTTAGCATGGGTTGTAACTGAACGGGTAACACCTAACAAGGACAATTTTCAGGAGAATTAATTGTGGGTGTAGAGGGCAGGGAATTATTTTAAGGTGGCTCTTTTGCTACAGTCACTGTAACTCCCATACAATGATCTTTTCCTAATGGACCCGTGTACGAGACAGCGGGGAAAGACACTGATAGGATTCAGTTGTGTGTGATTATGAATAGGGTTATGAGAGGTATAAAATGCTGGGTATAAAATGAGTGGTCTCAGAAGCAGGAGGAGGCATTTTGCTACCAGAAAGTGAGAAGCGGCATGTGTCCTCTGGGCTTCAAGACCCTGCACAGTGAACCTGCAGCTTTTACATCAGAAGAGTGAGAGAGGAGCAGCGGCTGTAGGACCTGGAGCCGGAGCGCGCGAGAGAGTGGTGGACTCTCAGTCCACAGAGCAAGTAGAGTGGAGTGCTTTGAGGCAGGGGTCCCTTTGGATACTTAATTCATGGAGGTAGGTTTTCTGACTCCAGGAACTGAACCTGAGTGCCTTTGGGCTGAGGTTTGCAGTGGAGTGGCATGGCTTTTTGGGCAATTAGCAGCACTGAAAGAACTTTGTAATGTATTTTGACTGAACAACTATATCCTGAGCATTTTTCAACTGGATTGGAAACTGTTGAATTCCCCAATAAAGCCCTGAATCATGAATATTATCAATGTGAATTATAGAATTGTAGAACCCATCAGAAACCAGAGAGTGCTGTGGGAGACTGAGCAATAAAAGGGACAAAGCAGGATCCAAATGCAAGAAAATTCTTAACGACTTCCATCTTCAATTTATCAAAACATTGTCGATTCCTCCAGTTGTGCGGACTTTAGTTTTCACTAGATTGAATCGTAATCCATACTGAAATTTGTAGTCTTTTACTTTCATCAGTGCTTAAAGTCAGCTTGACTCTCAGTCAGCAAGGCTATGTTATATCACTTACTGTTAATGACGCAGGATTCTTCATGTTGTCTAGCTTCTAGGATTCTCTGACCACTCTACAGACGGAGTAAGCGTGGCTAAAGAACACACGACCCACGCCTTTCCTGATTTTAAACCATTCAAACTGTAAAGAGATGGTGATTTATAATGTCCAGATTCCTACCCATATTTCCATAACTTGTCACTAAGATAGTCATACTAAAATGGTAATAAAATATGTATAAAACAATTAACTGCTCTCAAATAATTTAGTTAATAGCTCAGGGAAAAGATTCAAAGACAAAACAATTAAGTTATTGACATATGCTGAGATAGAAATTTAGAAAATAAGTTTAGTTGGAAAAAAAAGATTATTTGAATGTACCACTTATTTTGACATATAAATATGCTTCTAGCTCTTTTAATAAATTGTCCTTAAGTTATAATTTTTATGTACACAGAAAACTCATGCTGACCTTTCACATATGGATGGTGGTAAGTAAGTCCCCCAATAAAATCTTACACTGTAATTTCTCACAGCTGGGGTGGCTTGAATATAATTTCCCCAAATTTAATGCTTACTGGGATTTCAAATATTAAAAATTGAATTTTTTGGTCTATTTGGGTTATTATTCTCATTTATAAGGAAGGCTTGGAAATCTACTTCCAAAAATCAATCAATAAAAACCTTAAATGAAGTTTGTTTTCCATGGAATTGAAACTCATAATATTTTCTGCCATTTTAACCATCTTACAATTTCTTTAGTCTTTTACCACACACATGCAAATATTTAAGACTTTATTTTTATTTCTGTAAAAATAAAAATACATAAAGCAAGGAAGGAACAATGGAATATATTATACTGGCCAACACACACTTTGATGCCTCACAGGTTAGGCTTGGTTCTGGGTGTATTTGACCTGCTGATTCCAAAAATGGCACTGGTGTTCCCCTATCAACTCTAGATTTTTTGAAATATTGAACATGCGATATACCACTCACCACTCTGCTTATTCACAAAAAAATAAATAAATAAAAGTTATTTAATATAGTATTAGCTAGCCTGAGAGAGAGGAAATGCACTCTGCCTTTATTTGAAGTAGTTTCTATTGTACTGAATATTTAAGTCAAGGTATATTTCCCATGATGGCCTTCAACCAAAGATATATTTGAACAGTGAAAATTACATGAACTTGGAATTTTCCCCAGGTTATCACGTCACCCTTTTTAGGAACTGAGTAACAGGTAATTCCAATTTGTTATAGTAAAGGGGGGTCAGAAATAAGAGTTAAAACAATGAAATTACTGCCAGCAAGTCAATTCGAACTCACAGCAATTCCATAGAATGGAGTAGAACTGCTCTGATGGGTTTCTGATGCTGTAACTCTTTATGGGAGTAAAAACCTTGTCTTCCTCCAGAGGAGCAGTTTGTGGTTTCGAATGACTTGTAGTCAGCAGCCCAGAGTGTACTCCACTCCCCTAGCAGGATGCCTTAGAAATAGTTACTGTGGAGCCCTGAGGATGTACGGTTACCGGTTTGGCTGTGATCCCTATGGTCCTCACTCAAAACCACTAGCTGGTTTGCCAGTGAAAGGTTGCGCTTTCTAATCCCATAAACACAGTCCCGGAAACTCACAGGTGGTCACTATCAATTGACATTGACCAGAGGGCAGTAAGTGAGTCCAATAAATGAGGAAGTGCTGGTTGCGTAGTGATTATGGGTTGAGCTGCTAACCCCAAGGCCAGCACTTTGAAACTACCATCCACTCTGGGGGAGAAAAATGAGACTTTCTATTCCCGTGAAGTGTTACCATCTCAGAAACTCATGGCCACAGTTCTATCCTGTCCTATGGGGTTTCTATGAGTCAGCATCGGCTTGTGGCGGTGAGTTTGTTCTAGGTACAGTGAATAAGGTGCTGATGGCGTAGTAAGTTATGTGTTTGTTAACCACAAAGTCAGCCAGTGAAGCCCACCAACCACTCTGCAAAAGAAAGATGAGACTGTGCGCCCAGAAACCCACAGAAATCTACTCTGTCCTACGGGGTCACTATGAGTCATAATCTACTGACTAATAGTGAAGTTTGGAACTTCACCCTTGGAATAAAGGGTGATTCAAGTGTTTTTAAACCACAAATGGGTCTTTCAGAGTTCAAACTTCTTTATTAAAATTAAAATGCTCCAGTCTTATTATAAGATGGCACAACTTCTCCACCTGTGCACACAAAACTCCTAAGAGTTAGAATTTTTCTTTTAAAAGCAGCTTAGAGACAATCTCACCTATGAAATATTTAATATGAATGATGCATTTACTTCTATATGTCAAAATATCTTCTGAAATATGTTTGCATAACTTGAAAAGAAAAATTTAGATCTTTGAAATATTGATGAAATTTATTTGACATCTTCAGAAGTTATATAATCTGGTGTCAACTTGAGAATATTATGAGTGAAGGGGTGAAGTCTAGCCTGTCAATCAGGTCCTAGCTTAATGACTTCATTTGGAGGTAGGAAGAAGATAAATATCTCACTGGAGGCCAGACACGCTCTGTCTGCTTCATCTGCCTGCTGACGTGACACGTGAAGCTACATTGATAGAACCAGAGCCCTGGAGCTGGAGGAGCCACGTGGAGACCAATGCTAGTGTTGAAATGCTTCCACTGCCACTGGATACACAAGACTTTACACCGACTGGACTGTGATCTTCCTGCTTTCAGCATCATTGCATGTGTTGTGTGAGTCTGAAGAGGAATTTATAGACTGGTTTTGGACATATGGCCTAATATCGGACTTATAGACTTGATCTGGACTGGGCTGGGATGTTTTCTCAATATACTATTGCTTTTCTGTATAAAACTCTTTCTTATCCATATATGTGTGCCTCTGGATTTGTTTCGCTAGTCAACCCAGACTAACACAATGTCTTATTTTTTCAATACTCCATATTGCCTTAGGAGCCTTGGTTATGTATTGGGCTGCTAATCACAAGGTCAGCAGATTGAAAACACGCGCCACTCCTGGGGAGAAGGATGGGCCTTTCTTCTTCTGTAAGCAGTGACAGTCTGGGAAACTCACAGGGACAGTTCTACCATGCCCTATAGGGTCATGAGAGTTGGCATCAACTTGATAGCAGTGAGTGAAATTGCGCTCACACTTTTCAGATGTGTGCCTTTTCAACTTTTTTAAAAAGTTGATGCTTTTTTGTTAACCACAAAGTCAGCCAGTGAAGCTGTGTTCTGGCTTTGCAGCATACAACTTGTAGTCTCTGTATATAGAAGAAAAGAAAAATTCACTGCCATGTAATAGATTCTAACATAGTGACCCTATAAGATGGAGAAGAACTGTCCTTTTATTTATCATTCTATTGGGAGTTCTTACAGATATCTTAACATTCCATAGTTCAGACACCTCAAGCAGTAATTGCACACTTGCTACCACAATCAGCTTCAAAACATTCTCCTTCTTGACCTCCTGCTATCCACTCCCTTTTATGTCCTGAACCCTTATTATTGTCATATATATTTATATTGTATGTAACGTATTATGAGTTTTTAGCTGTATTTTACACCGTCTAATATATAAATTCACCTACAATTCTGGTGTTTGCGCCCCTCAAGTGGGGTTATAGAGTCATCACTGTTATCCGCTCCCTCTTCCCCCCTCTCTTCCTGCATCCTCAGGAAACTCTTACTCCTATTACTTTTATGGTGCGGGGGGAGGGGGGTTACCTACATGGACTTTCATGCATCAAACGATCTTAATTTTGCCAATGACAAGTCTAACAAGGTTCATGAGGAAAACTGAAACCATAAAAGAGGGAAGAAATGTTAAAGATCTAGAGGATAGTTATGTGTTTCATCAGTGCTATGCTGGGCCCTGGATATATTATCCCTTCCTTTTTGTCCTTCTGTGAGGGACTGTACAATTATCTTACAGGTGGGTTTTGGGTCTCCACTACATCCATGCTCCTTTACATAGATTTGATTGCTCTTTTTTTTTTTGACCTTCTGATACCTATTCCTGTTGATACCTCATGATAGCACAGGCTAGTATGTTTCTTCAGTGTGTGCTTTGTTGCATCCCCGCTAGATGACCACTTGACCACTTTAAGCCTTTAAGATCCCAGACACTATATCTTTCAATAACCAGGTACCATCAGCTTGATTCACCACATTTGCTTATACACCCATTGTTTCCTCAGTGAAACTGCCCTTTTGGCTTTCCAAATCTTTAAATATTTTTAAGGCTGCAAAGTGACTTGTGTCTTTGAACCACTGACCTAATGATTAGCAGCTCAATGTGTAACCAACTAGCCACCATTAGTCCACATACCACTTACTTTGGAGTCCCTTAATACCTAATTACTTTTCAAATAGTTCTTACCTTTTATGTCTTATTCTGTAATTTGTGAGTCTGAATTCTCATATTTAAAACTAGGATGATAAATTAATAAATTAGTATAGCTTAATATCTGAAACCTAGTGGAATGCTGTAAGAAACTAGAGCTGATGTGGTCTATACTGTGCAACTTTCTGATACAGTGCCCAAAATAACCCCAGAAATAGGCCTAAAATCCAAGATACCTAGACATTTTTTTCCTTAATTGACTGTGTTAATTTTGCTTTCCTCTATCAATTAGTAGGTAAGTTTACATAGTCATCAACAATGACGAGACAATTGGTGTTGGTTTCAGGTTTCCTAAAATTGGCTTCAAATCATAGGGATCCTATGTACAACAAAATAAAACACTGCCACGCCCTCTGTCATCCTGACAATTGTTATTTCAGCCTATTGTTGAAGCTACTGTTTCAATCCCTCTTGTCAAGGGTCTTCATCACTTTAGATGAATCTCTACCAAGTAGAATATTCCTTTCCAGGGATGGATATCTCCTGATAACATGTCCAAAGCATGTGAACATAGGTCTTGTTTTCCTGGTTTCTAAGAAGCATCCTGGTTGTACTTCCTCTAATGCCAATTTGTTGTTGTTCTGGAAGTGCATGGTACTTATAATACTTTTGATCAACACTATAATTCAAAAACATCAATTCATCCCAGTCTTCCTTGTTCATTACCTATGAGGTAATTAAATATACCATTGCTTGAGCCAGGTGCACTTTAATCCCACCAAATGGTATTTTACATTTTGTAGATCCATATATATATTATATAGATGTTTATATAATACTTTAAATAGATCTTATTTAGTAGATTTTCCAAATGCAATATGTTGCTTGATTTGACTGCTGCTTCCCTGAGTATGGAGTGTGTATCCAAATAAAAGATAATCCTTCACAATATTATTATCTGTTTGTACAGTTATATTGTTGCCATTAGGTGCCATCTAGTTGGCTATGACCCATTGCGACTCTATGTACAACGAAGAGAAACACTGCATGGTCCTGTGCTATCTTCACAATTGTTCCTGTGTCTGAGCCCATTGATGCAGCCACTCGGTCAATCCACCTCATTGAGGGCCTTCCCCTCCTTTGCTGCCCCTCAACTTTACCAAGTATGAATTCCTTCTCCAGGGCCTAGTCTCTCCTGACAATATGTCCAAAGGACGTAAGACAGAGTCTTGCTATCCTTTCCTCTAAGTAGCCCCTGGACTTCCTTCTTCCAATACAGATTAGTTTGTCCTTTTAGTAGTCCATGGTACATTCAATAGCCTTCTCCAGCACCACAGTTCAAATGCTTCTATTCTTCTTCAGTCGTATTCAGTGTCCAACTTCCACATGCCTATGAGGTGATGGAAAAGACCATGGCTTGGGTCAGCCGCACCAGCAATCCTTGCTCTTCAGTACTCTAAAAAGATCTTGTGCAACAGATTGACCTGAGAAGATGTCTTTGATTACCAGTTGTCTGTCAGTTTGTCATACTGTGGTGGCTTGTGTGTGACTATGATCCTGGAAGTTATGTCATTGGTATTTCCAAAGCCAGCAGGGTCCCCCAGTGTGAAGAGGTTTCTGTCCTTACTAAGATCAGACGTGAAGAAAGACTTGGATCACCACTTCAGAGGAAGAAGCCACTGAAAACCTTATGAATATTTTTGACGCATTGTCAGATATTGTGCAGCTATGGGATTTTTTTATTTCTTTTACATTCATTTGAATATTGAAGTTTATAGTCTTTGATCTTCACCAGTAAGTATCTCAGGTAATTCTCGCTCTCAGTAAGCAAAATTGTGTCATCTACATGTTGTAGATTGTTAGTCTTCTCTCTATCCTGATGTCATGTTATTCTTCATAATATCCAGATACTCAGATTATTTTCTCAACATACAGTTTGAATAAGTATGGTGAAAGAAGGTAACTGTTGTGCATACCTTTCCTGAATACAGTTTTCTATAATGTGTAGCAGGGGCATGGGGCACGAACCCACCCAAGGGGAGAGTATTGTTTATATCTTCACAGGAAAAGAGGGACCAGACTTCAACTCAGTGCTCCAAGGTTTGAATACAACATGCTGATGCGGAGTAGGGAACCAGTGGAGAGGTCTGGGGGGGAGGCTCCCAGTCCCAAATACTAAGTGGATGCCTGCTCCTCCCCTGAGAAGAAGTTATTTCAAAGGATGGGACTGAATCTGCAGCTCTGGGAGAAGGATATATCTGACCAGAGCATACAGGAGCAGATGACTGGGGAGGAGGAGAGACTGGAGCACATCCTGACCCACCAGACCTTGAGGATGATGACCCCAATTAGAGCATCCAGTCCACAGAGAGGACCACATGGCCAGCCCCACTATGAGACATGATGCCCCTCTCTGACCCATGGCCCTGCGGGGGACAACACCAGAGACACAGTGTGAGAATTGCACCTGATCTGATCCTGCCACACTGAGGCAAAGCACTGGGGGAGTGCAGTGGAACAGCAGGGAAGGGGAGCATCAAGATCCCTAGGGAATGATGAGGGTGGACTTCGGGGACAGGGCATGTTGCCCCAACAGGCTGGACTGGAAAACACTCTTAAAGGCCAGCGATCCTTGAACTAACTACAAACTTTTCTTTCTTGGTATGTTTTAATTTTTTCTTTGTCAGTGGCTTGATGTTGTTGCTGTTTTGTTGTACATTGTTGCTTGGTTTTGCTCTGTCTTGTTT
>NW_022111373.1:49408604-49412302 GCF_000313985.2 Echinops telfairi | reverse complement strand
GGGGCTTGAGTGGAGAGGAAATGTTTTGAGAATGATGAGGGCAATGAATGTACAAATGCGCTTTACACAGTTGATGTATATATGGATTGTGATAAGAGTTGTATGAACCCCTAATAAATGATTAAAAGAAAAAGAAATAAAAATGCATCAAGAAAAGAATAACAGCACCTCTCTTTATTTTCTTCATTAAAAAAACTATAGGAAATTTCCAAAGGAACGCTTCAGTAATGATTAATATTATTAGAATTCTAAAAGTGACAATGAATGGCAAAGAAAGGAGGAATCTGCTCTCTGATAATTATCTGTTTCAACCATGCTCAGTAATGCCTTTTCCCCCCTAATTAGCACATGATGATAAAACCTATTTCCTCTTAAATTGATACACTTATCTAACAATTACATAATTGATAAATTCAGAAAGAATTATCATGCTGGAATTAAATTGATTAGATCTTAAATTTTGATTGACTCTACTCACACTTTGCATTTCATGTTAAATCATAATTAGATGAAACACATTCTTCCTTGCTACAAATTCTTCATGTTGTTGTTAGGTGAAATTGAGTTGGCTTCAGTTCATAGTGATCCTATGAACAAAAAACTGTCTACTCTTGCACCATCCTCGCAATCCCCGTTATGTTTTAATCCATTGGTATAATCACTGTGTCAATCCATTTCCTTTAAGGTCATCCTCTTTCTTTGCTGATCCTCTACTTTACCAAGCATGATGTCCTTATCCAGAAACTGGTCCCTTCTGATAGCATGTACAATGCACTTGCCATCTAAGAATGCTTCAAAGAGCATTCTAGATGTACTTCATCCAAGACAGATTTGTTTGTTCTTTTGGAAGTTTATGATATATTTAATATTCTTCACTAAGACCATAATTCTCCGGTCTTATTCGTTGTTCAGCTTTCCCCTATAAATGAGGAAATTAAAATGCCATTGTTTGGGTCAGGCTCACTCTACTCTTCAAATTGACATCTCTTTTTAACACTTTAGAGGAATATATTGCAGCATACTTTCCCAGTGTAATATGTCATTTGGTTTCTCAATGCTACTTCCATGAGAATTACTTATGGTGCCAAGTAAAAGTAAATCATTTATATGTTCAATATTTTTTCCATATGTCATGATATTGTTTCATAGTCTAGTTGTGAGGATATTTATTTCTTTGCATTGACTTGCAATTCATATTGAAGATTATAGTATCTAATCTTCATCAGTACTTTTTTCAGCAAATAAGATTGTATCACCTGTGTATTGTAGGTTGTTAATGAGCATCTGAGATAGTGAAGGTTTATTGTGCCAACCTGGCTGATCAACACATATGGGATTAATAGAAGGGTGGAGAGATAAATGGTTCTATGAGCCTCACTCTTCTGGTTCTCTGGTCTCTTGTTCTCTGATGGTCAGACCAGTGTGCGGCTACGTTAGCTAGTTCTTTGCCTCAGCTGGCAAGGCTCACTTCCTGCAAGACATCCCTGAGGAGAAGCCCCATGGACCTACCATGATGCAGCTCTGCGTGCTGAAGACCCCTGCCAGTGCTGAGATGCTTACACTGCCACTGGATTCAAAGACTTTCTACCTACTAGCTTGTGATACTCCTGTACTTGGTGTCATTGTATGTGTTTTATGAGTTTGAGGAGGACTTTATAGATCAGTGTTGGACATATGGGATAATCAGACTTACGGGCTTGTTTCCCTACTTTACTCAGACTAACACAGCACCCAATCCTGATCCTGCATTCTTCTTCATATAGCCCATCTCTTATAGTATTTGCTCGGCATATGGATTAAATTAGTAAGATGAATGTTTACCAGCCTAACATACAACTTCCCTGATTTTAAACCATGCAGAATCCCCCTGTTCTCTTTTAATGACAGGCACTTAGTACATGTTCAGGTGCTGTATGAACACAATAAAGTGTCCTGGGATTTCCATTTTTCACAACATCACTTTAATGTGTTCTGACCCAAACAGCTGAAGGCTTTTACATAGTAAATAAAACACAGGTAAACATCTTTCTGGTATCCACTGTTTTAAGCCAAGAGCCATCTGATATTAGCATAGATATAACTCATTCCATATCCTCTTCTAAATCTGGCTTGAATATCTGGAAGTTCTCTTTTGTTATGTAACTGTGATCATTTTAAAATTATCCTCATCAAAATCTTACTTGAATATATTAATGATATTGTTCAATCATTTCTGCATCTCATTGTATCACCTTTCTTTGGAAGGTGTACAAATAGGGATCTCTTCTTATCAGTTGGTAAGGAGCACTGTCAGTACTAACTTACTGAAACGTTTCAATTAGTATCCCATCAAATGGAGCCTTGTTTTGGGCCAATGCCTTCAGTACAGCTAGGACTTCTTCCTCAGCACTACCCTGTTTCCCCAAAAATAAGACAGTGTCTTATATTAATTTTTGTTCCCAAAGATGCACTAGGTCTTATTTTCAGGAGATATCTTATTTTTCCATGAAGAAGAATATGGTACACATTTATTGTTTATTGTTTTATTAAAAGAGACCTCACACTTCATGTCTGTTCCGGCTGCGCTGCAGCCAACAGTGAGCTGCGTGGTGGTGCCCGATGCTACAGTCCAGAGTACAGAGTTTCGGTAGCTTTGGGGGGCCTTATTTTCAGGGAGGTCTTATTTTCGGAGTGATGCCTTATATTTCAGTGAGAGGCAAAACTGTATGTAGGTCTTATTTTCAGGGGATGTTTTACTTTCAGTGAAACACGGTAGTGATTCTTGATTACGTTACCTCCTGAAATGATTGGACGTTGACCAATGATTTGGGCACAGAGCCTATACATATTCTTTTGATCTTCTGTTGATCCTTCCTGCATTATTCCATAATTTTGCCATAGAAGTCTCAACACTACAAATTGAGGCTTGAAACATTTCATCAGTCCTTTCAATTTGAGAAATGTTGAGCATGCTCTTCATTTTTTTGTTTATAAATCCAGGCTTTTGCACATTTGAATATAATACTTTCCTTCTTCTTTTCCATCTGTCTTATGAAATCTTCCATTCAGCTTTTTTCCTTTATTATTTCTTCCATTATTTTAGCTATTCTACCTTCAAGAACAGGTTTCGGCATCCCTTCTAACTTTCATATGGGTCTTCTCTTTCTTTTTGTAATTGTGTGTGTGTGTGTGTGTGTGTGTGTGTGTGTGTGTGTGTGATGGCCTGGTTGTCACCCCCAAAACGTCAGCCCATAGTGTTCAATGTGTCAAATTTGTCCTTGAGATGGTCTCTAATTTTGAATGGGATACACTCAAGACTAAGCATATTTGAAAATTCCTATTCTTATATTTACTAATGTGAAATGTTGATAATTTTAGGATGGTAGTCTAATTTGACACATGAGTAATGGGCAACTTTTTGTTGCTTTAAATTATGTGTGTCATTTATTTATTAGACTTATACCAAGAGATTTATATTATGGAAATCTCTGGGTCATGAATTTCAAAATATGTTATCTGGTTATAAGGAGACTTGTTTGCAAAGTGGGCTAAGCATTAGATGGCTAACTGAAAAGTGGGCTGTTCAAACCCACCAGTTACTCCACCAGAGAAAGACGAGGTTATCTTCCTCTGTAAAGGTTTACACCTTTTGAAACCACATTGAGAAACTCTATCTTATGGGTTAGCTATTAGTTGAAATTGATAAGAAAGTAGGGGAG
>NW_022111373.1:49399492-49408504 GCF_000313985.2 Echinops telfairi | reverse complement strand
TAACAGAGAAATATTCCTCTGCTCTGTGGCAGGATCCCTATTGGTCTTGTAATTGTGTGTGTGTGTGTGTGTGTGTGTGTGTGTGTGTGTGTGTGATGGCCTGGTTGTCACCCCCAAAACGTCAGCCCATAGTGTTCAATGTGTCAAATTTGTCCTTGAGATGGTCTCTAATTTTGAATGGGATACACTCAAGACTAAGCATATTTGAAAATTCCTATTCTTATATTTACTAATGTGAAATGTTGATAATTTTAGGATGGTAGTCTAATTTGACACATGAGTAATGGGCAACTTTTTGTTGCTTTAAATTATGTGTGTCATTTATTTATTAGACTTATACCAAGAGATTTATATTATGGAAATCTCTGGGTCATGAATTTCAAAATATGTTATCTGGTTATAAGGAGACTTGTTTGCAAAGTGGGCTAAGCATTAGATGGCTAACTGAAAAGTGGGCTGTTCAAACCCACCAGTTACTCCACCAGAGAAAGACGAGGTTATCTTCCTCTGTAAAGGTTTACACCTTTTGAAACCACATTGAGAAACTCTATCTTATGGGTTAGCTATTAGTTGAAATTGATAAGAAAGTAGGGGAGGTTTGTTCCCCTCCAATCTGAATATAATTAAGTTTATACATTCTAAGTTATTGATTCAATTTTTAAGAAGGCTTTTATTTGTTCTGTTGCTTTTTATTATTTGGCCAGACTATTTTTGTTACTTTATTGAAGTAAATATAAGGTGTAACAGAAATTTTTGAGAATAATGTATTTTGCTTAATTAACTAAGGAAATCCAAACTTGTTCCAAAAATATTCCTGAACTCTATATTCCAGAATTTTTTAGTAAGACTTGGAGTGGGGAGCTGGATTGCTTTCCTGGTAGGCATGAAAGCATGTATTTCTAGGACCATATTTTGAGAAACAATGATGTAGAACCTTTTCAATTATGCGTTATCTTCTGTTTGTCACCCCACAGAATGAATAAAATATAATATGTACACAATTAACTGTTTTCAATAAACTTTATTTTTAAAATAAACTTTTTAATAGAAACAACTTTAGCTATTTGTTTAGAATTGCCATAAACTCTGTACCATCTGTTTCCTATTATTAACATCTTGCAATAATTTGGTCCATTAACCACAACTGGTGAACAAGACTGTGCAGTGTTTCATTCAGTTGTGCATAGGGTGGCTATGGGTCAGAACCTACTTGATGGCACTTAGCAACAACAAGGAACCATATATTGATATAATGTCATTAACTGAAGGCATACTTTATTCAAATTTCTTTACCTTATGCCAAATGTCCTTTTGTTCATTTCAGAATACTTTCTAGGGTCCCACATTGCCTTTAATCTGTCTGTACCTTTAGATGTCTCCTGATTGTGAAAATCCGTCAGACATCCTTTATTTCTTATGACATTTACAATTTTGAAGAGTACTAGTCAGATCATTTTTAAATGTCTATTTTTTAATGATTTATTTGATGGTTTCCAATGATTACACTGAAATGATTGTTTGGAGGAGGAAAACCACAGAGTAAAATGCCATTTTTATCATGTCAAGTCAACGGTACATACAATCAACATAACTTCTCACTGATGATGAAAACATTGATCAGCACTTTGAACTTTTATTTTTCAGCTTTCTCTTCTGCAGTTACTCCATCTTATCCCTTTCCACACTCTTTAGAAGAAAATACATCTAAAAAAAAGGGAATTATGTTCCTCCACCTTGGTGATATAGTGTGTTACAATTTATGCTGTTACATGTTGTCTCATCCCCAGCCCATCATTTGAATGCTGCAGGAACAGGCAGAATTTTTTTGTGGGGGTGGGGGGCCGGGGTGGTGGTGTAATCATGAGATTGGTGTGCTCAGGAATAGTGAACAACAAAATGTAATTACTGAATCAGTGACTTATATTAGTATGGACCCTGGCATTTGTTTTAAACATTGGGTTATAATCCAGCACTATGTTAGTACTATTATTTGTTTTTACTTACATTGTTGCAGCGTCAGCCATTGGAAGCGTCTTCTGTTGGGTCCAGTTTATTGTCTATATGCTATTTGGTTGTTTGTTTACTGAGCACAACTTACTGTCTAGCACTCTAAGATGCTACAGGTTAATCATATATAGTTTTTTTCCCAGGTCTGAAATCTCTGTGTTTTTCTTAAGAAGTGATATTAAAAATCAGTATTTGGGTAAAAGGTACACAATTAACTTTAAAAAAAAAAAGAAGAATTAGAGACACAGAACACTAACAAAATTACCTGGGAATATTTAATAGCCATCTAAAACAACACATTCCAAGTCATTTTTGGTTCAGAAACATTTAAGATTATTAAGTAAACTAAATTTGTTTGCATGAATTATATACATTTATATTCATTGAATTAAAATTATATAGATATGTAAAAATTAATGTTCAATTTTAAAAACAATAAACAGATTTTAGTTCTATAATAGCATATTTTATAAAAATAACTACTTTTTCCAATCAAAATTAATAAAGACTGATATTATTATACATTCTTGCAAATATTTTTAATGTTTGGCTTAATAGGAAAATGCTGAATTCTGAGATCTATTTTTGCATTTAATCTGTTGAAATTTGTCTTTTGTATAAATTCTATGTGAAAATTCTAATCTCATTCAGATATGACGTTCGAAAAGAGAGGGTCATTTTAATAGTTTTTTCAGATAACTTTGAACACAGCATGAGATCTCTGGAAAAATCCAGTATATTCTTCTGGAAGAATAAGAGTAAAAAAGGCCAATATAATTTTGACGTCTTGTAATCCCTGAAAGATATCAGGAGCTAACAAGTGGCTCCAAACCCTAGTTTTAAGAACTGCTTACTGGGAAATTAGCTGTAGGCAGTTCAAAGAAGCAGTCCTACAAGTCCCCTAGAGAGATCCAGTGCTCTTCAACTCCCTGGAAAATGGCACCTTGCTCCGCTACAACAATGCAATGCAAACAGCCATCAGCCCCAACCACCTCAACAAAAAAACAGGAGAAACAAAAGGCAATGGCAGAAGATATCCCAAACATAATAACATACATAGAAGAAGCAGACATTGAGCTGCCACAGAAAGAATGCTGCTTGGAGTCATACAGGATATGAGGGAAACAATACAGAAAAAGGATGAAATGAAAGAGGAGATAAAGGCAATACACCAAAAGGAAATACAGGAGCTTAGCGGGGAGATAACAAAACCAGTAGCAGAAACACAGACCTCGAGAATCGACTGGAGGTAGCAGAGAACTGCATCAGTGACTTGGAGGACAGCCAAGCAGACTTTAACAAAAGCGAACAAAAATCTAATAAGATCATCACAGAAGCTAAAGAAAGCCTAAGAGCTATGTCTGAAACTAAGAAGCAGAACATTAGAATTATTGGCAACCAGAGGAACACACGGCGAAGAAGTCATCTGCAACAATAGTGAGAGAATTCTTGGAGGACAACTTTCCCAGCTTAATGAATGAAAACCAGGCAACCATTCAGGAGGTTGAAAGAACACCAGCTAGACTGAATCCTAAGAAGTCACCAAGGCACACAATAGTTAAACTATCCAACTTTGAGGAAAAGGAGAAAATCATGAGAGCAGCTAGGGAAAAGCATACAATAACAGATAAAGGTTTCCAAATAAGGATATGCTCAGCCTTATCAGCAGAAACTATGAAGAAGGGGAGAGAGTGGAGTAACATATTCCAAAAATTGAGGAAAATAACACAAACCCACAAATACTCTTCCCAGCCAAATTATCGATCAAGATAGATGGAGTCTTCCCAGACCAGGAAAAACTTAAAGAATACGTTAGAAGTAACCCAGCCCTACAAAAGATCCTTGCCCACACAGTATGGGCAGAAGAACACACACCAAGCATAAATAAGAGACCACCACATAGAACAACCTCACCCAGAAGGCAACAAAGAGAAAACAGACCCCAAGATAGCATTGGCTTAAGGATGGAAAGAAGTCAATAATGATGCATACACACACACACATGCACAATATACTAATGAGAAAGGAAAGTAGGAAAACACTCAACACAAAAGGTATAAAATGACATCACAGAATCTGCAGGTGGAGATAATATCCTTGAATATCAATGGCCTGAACTCAGGCATTAGAAGACAAACTAGCAGATTAGCGTAAAAAACACAACCCATCAATCTGCTGCCTATAGGTGACACATATCAAGGATACAGACAAAAATAGGCTGAGAATCAAAGGCTGGAGAAAGGCATACCAAGCAAACAACAATTCAAAAAAGGCAGGAGTTGCAATCCTAATCTTGGATAAAATGGACCTCAAAGTGCAAACCATAAAAAGAGATAAGGAGGGACCCTATATAATGCTCAAGGGAATAGTAGACAAAGAACCACTAAGCATTATAAACATATATTCCCCGAATGAGAGACCCACTGAATACATCAACCAAACACTCCCAAAAGATTGAAAAGGAAATCACAGCCTCAACAATTACAGTGGATGACTTCAATGAGAAATATAGATCACAGGGAAAAAAACCTCAACATTCACATTCTTCTCAAGCCCACATGGCAAATATTCGAAGATAGACCACATGTTGGGGGAAAAGGCAAATATACATAAATTTAAGTACATTGGTGTCATACAGACCTCTCTCTCTGACCACTGTGCCATCAGGCTGGAAATCAACAAAAGGAAGACAAAGAAAACAAGAGCAAACAATTGGAAGATGAATAATTCTCTACTGCAAAAGGAGTGCAGGAGAGCGTACCTGCACAGATCAGAGATGAAATTAGGAAATTTCTAGAAACCAATGAGAATGAGCACATATGGGACACAGAAAAGGCAGTTATCAGAGCTAGTTTCATAGCAATACATGCACACTTGAGAAAGGAAGAGAGGCTCAAGATTGATATGCTGCCACAAAATTTACAACAACTAGAGCAGGGTCATCAGGACAATCTGACTAATAGCAAAAGAAAAGAAATAAAAATCAGGGCTGAGATTCAGGAGAGGGAAAATAAGAAATCTCTGGGAAAAAAATCAATGCTGCCAAAAGTTGGTTCTTTGAAAGGATAAACAGAATCAACAGACTGCTAGCAAACCTAACCAAAGAAAGGAGGGAACAAATTTCAATAGTAAGAATAAGGGATGAAAGAGGGATCATTACAACAGACCCTAATGAAATCAAAAGGATAATTACACAGTATTATGAAGAATTGTACTCCAATGAAGTCAACAACTTGGAAGACATGGACAAATTCTTGGAAAAACAATCCCTCCCTAGAGTGTCCTCGATGGATGTAAAGAATCTCAACAGACCCATAGCAATAGAAGAAATAGACAAGGTTATCAAGGGATTACCAACAAAAAAATCCCGTGGACCAGATGGCTTCACTGGAGAATTCTACCAAGTATTTAGGAAAGAACTAACACCAATCTAACACAAACTCTTCCAGAACATAGAAAAAGACGGCAAACTCCCGAACTCCTTCTATGCTAGTATAACTCTGATAGCAAAACTAGCCAAGGAATCCACAAGAATTGAGAACTACAGATCAATATCCCTAATGAACATTGATGAAAAATTCCTTAATAAAACACTAGCCAACAGAATACACAAGTATATAAAACAAATAATTCACCATGACGAAATGGAATTCATGATAGGAATGCAGGGGTGGTTCAACATATGAATGACCATTAGTATTATTCATCACATTGACATGAAAAAGCATAAGAGCCACATGATAATATCGATAGATAGAGAAAAAGCATTCAACAACATCCAACACCAATTCCTGTTTAAGACACTTGAGAAGATAGGAATGGAAGGAAAATTCCTCAAGACAATGCACCTATATATGACAAACCAACAGCCAACGTGGTAGTCAATGGAGAAAAGACTAACACAATCCCACTGAAAAGGGGGACCAGACAAGAAAGCCCTTGTCCCCACTCTTATTTAATATCGTGCTGGAGGTTTTAGAAAACAGCATAAGGCAAAGAAAAGACATCAAAGGTATTTGTCTAGGGAAGGAAGAAGTGAAATTATTGTTATTTGCAGATGATATGATTTAATATATGGAAAATCCCAAAAGCTCCAAAGGAGAGTACTGGAAGCCATAGAGAAGTTTTGCAGAGTGGCAGGATATATGATCAAAAAACAGAAATCCATTGGACTGTTATTCACATCGGATAAGACCACAGAAGAGGAGATCAAAAAGGTGGTACCCTTCACAATAGCCAAGCACAAATTGAAATATCTAGGGATATACCTGACTAAAAGAACAAAAGATCTATATGGGGAAAACTTCAGAACATTATTAAAAGAAACCAAGAGCAACCTCAACAAATGGAAGAATATCCCATGCTTGTGGATTGGAAGACTCAATGTAGTCAAGATATCAGTTCTGCCAAAGGCACTATATAAGTTTAATGCAATCCCGATACAATTACCCTCATCTTTCTTCAAAGAAATGGAAAAACTGATTACCAACTTCATATGGAGTGGGAAGAAGCCCAGAATTAGCAGAGAACTCGTCAAGAAGAAGACCACAGTGGGAGGGCTTGCTTTACCTGACTTTAGCACATACTATACAGCCACAGTTGTCAAAACTGCATGGTATTGGTACAATGACAGATACTCAGACCAATGGAAAAGAACTGAAAACCCAGAAATAAAATCATCAGCATACAGACAACTGATCTTTGATAAGGGCCCCCAAAATATCAAATGGGAAGCAGATGCCCTCTTTAAAAAGTGGTGTTGGAAAAAATGGACATTTACTTGCAGAAAAATGAAGCAAGAGCCTTATCTCACTCCATGTACAAGAATAAACTCAAGCTGGATCACAGACCTTGAAATTAAACACCAAACTATTAGGGCCATCAATGAGGGAATTGGGACCAACTTGAGAGCTTTGGCACAGGGAATACATAGGCTATCAGAAATAGGGAAGGACACAAACACAGAGGAGGCACAAATTGACAAATAGGATATACTGAAGATAAAACACCTGTGTACATCGAAAGAATTCACCAAGAGAGTAATAAGAGAGTCCACGGACTGGGAAAACATCTTTAGCAATGACACATCAGACAAAGGCCTTATTACTAAAATCTACAATACTCTGCTAGCTTCCAAAAAGTGAAAGACTAATTGCCCACTGAAATTAGTGGGCAAAGGTCCTGAACAGAAGTTTTACAGGGTCAGAAATCCAAATGGCTAACAAACATATGAGAATATGTTCCTGATTATAAGCCATAAGAGAAATGCAAATTAAAACTACAATGAAGTAAAACCTAACACCCTCAAAGATAGACCAATTCAAAACATCAAAAAGCAAAAAGTGTGGAGGGGTTGTGGGGAGACAGGAATGCTCATCCACTGTTGGTGGACCTGTAAGTATGCACAGGCATGTGGAACTCTATCTGGCAATATCTAAAACAGATGGAAATTGAGCTACCATATGTCCCAGCAATTCCCCTACTGGGTATATACGCAAAAGAGGCAAGAAACAAACCAAGGTCAGACATCTGTGCTCCAATGTTCATTTTAGCACAGTTCATAATTGCAAGGAGTTGGAAGCAACCCAAATTTCCATCAACTGATGAGTGGATTAAAAAGCTGTGCTACATACACACAATGGAGTACTATGCGTCGCTAAAAAACAGTGATGAACGTGTGAAGCACATTGCTGCTTGGGAAGAACTGGAGGAAATCATGCTAAGCAAAGTAAGCCAAGCACAAAAGGACAGGTACAACAGGAGTCCACTGAGGTAAGCTTTGAAAAAAAAATGCCAAAGGTTCATAGGGACAAGCTACTGTATACAAACATGGTAGGGACCAGACCAAATATAGGGATACATATGGTAGACAACTAAAAAGAGGTGGGGAATGGAAAATTAATAATATAAAAAAGAAATGGGTAGCGGAGGCACAGGGCACTAACCCACCCAAGGGGAGGGTATTGTTTATACCTCCACAGGAAAAGGTGGACCAGACTTCAACACAGTGCTCCAAGATGTGAATGCAACATACCACTGTGGAGTAGAGACCAGTGGAGAGGTGTTAGGGGCCAGTCCCAATCCCAACTACTGTGTGGACACCTGCCCCTCCCCCAAAATAATTTAATTGAAAGGACTTCATTGAATCTGCAGCTGTGGGAGAAGGACATATCTGATTGGAGCACATGGGAGAAGATGAAGGGGGGAGGAGGAGAGAGTGGAGCACATCCTGGCCCACCAGGCCTTGAGGATGATGTTCCCGATTACAGCAGCCAGTCCACAGAGAATACCACATGGCCAGCCCCACTGTGAGACATGACATCCCTCACAGACCCATAGCCCTACAGGGGACAACTCTGGAGATACAGTGTGGGAATTGCGCCAGATCTGATCCTGCCACACTGAGGCAAAACACTAAGGGGGTGCAACAAAACAGCAAGGGAACGGAGTGGCGAGGTCCCCAGGGGATGCTGAAGGTGCACGGTGGGGTCAGAGGGTGGTGCCCCAACAGACTGGATGGGAAAACACTCCTAAAGGCCAACAAATAATCCTTAAACTAACTACAAACTTTTCTTTCTTGTGTTTTTTTTTTGGTCATTAGTTTTTGTTGTTTTTTTGTTGTATATTGTTGCTTGGTTTTGTTCTGTCTTGTTTTTGTGCATGTTATTATCTCCACAGGTCTGTCTAAATAAGATAGTCTGGATGAACAATCTGGAGGAGTAAACAACAGAATCGACAGTTCCAGGGGGACATGGGAGAGGGGGAGGTGGGGGGAAAGGTAGTGGTGTTAACCAAACCAGGGACAAGAGAACAACAAGCAATACAAATCAGTGGTGAGGAGGGTGTAGGAGGCCTGGTAGGTCATGATCAAGGGTAATGTAACCAAGAGGAATTACTGAAACCCAAATGAAGACTGAGCATGATAGTGGAACAAGAGGAAAGTCAAAGGAAATAGAGGAAAGAGCTAGGAGGCAAAGGGCATTTATAGAGATCTAAATAAAGGCA
>NW_022111373.1:49391610-49398536 GCF_000313985.2 Echinops telfairi | reverse complement strand
GAACCTATTACAATGCGACCTCCTCCCTGGGTGATGGACAACAGAAAAGTGGGTGAAGGGAGACATCGGACAGTGCAAATATGACAAAATAATAATTTATAAATGATCTAGGGTTCATGAGGAAGAGGGGGCAGGGAGGGATGGGTAAAAATTAGGAGCTGATGCCAGGGGCTTAGGTGGAGGGCAAATGTTTTGAGAATGATGAGGGCATGAATGTACAAATGTGCTTTGCACAATTGATGTATGTATAGATTCTGGTAAGAGTTGTATGAGCCCCTAATAAAATGATTTTTTAAAAAAGTACTGTTTACTCTACAGGCTTCATTTCAAGAGAAAAAAATCCTCAGATTCACTTAAACTGTTTATTCTTACTTATACACAGTCAATTTGTTTGCTCAGAATAATGAATTAAATTTATTTCAGTGGCATAGGGGCAATTGACACAAATTCTCATAGTTAGTGGTTAAATATGAGCCAAATGTCACTGTAAAGTTACATGCTCTCTGCCACAGAGTTAATTCTGATTCATAGCGACTCTGTATGACTGAGTAAAAGTACCTCTTGGTGGTTTCTGAGGCTCTGAATCTTTATAGGAGTAAATATTCTCATGTTTCTCCAGGGGAATGGCTGGAGATTTGAACTGCTGGCCTTGTAGCAGCAGCCAAGCTCATCACATATTATGTCCCTGGCCTCCTTAAAATTAAGTAAGTTAAAGCCAACTTCACTGTCATCAAGTCAGGTTAGAAGTGCCCTGTGAGTTTCGGAGATGGTAACATTTTATGGGAGTAGAAATCCTTGTCTTCCCCCTGCAGTGTGGCAAGTGGTTTCAACAGCCGACCTTATGGTTAGAAGTTCAACTCATAACACATATTGCAAACACTTAATCTATGCTTTATGCTTTTCTTTCTTACACCTTCTCTCTGCTTGGCCATATTACAACTTGTCTTCCTCTTACATTCCCTGGTTTAGGGCAGCTGTTTGACATGTGTGTTGAGAGGTCACTTGCAGGCATTTTCCATGCTTTGCCTTGACCATCAATCAGCCATGATGAGTGGTTGTGTGAGCAATTTCCAGCATGAAAACACCTTGTGGGGCACTGGAGCCGGAGAGAGTAAAGGGAAATTTAGCAAAAAAAGAGACAGGAGAGTGGGTTCAAGTCCAATTTTCTAAGCTTGTGATTCTGCCGGTGTGATCATGCGAGATGATGGATGACTGATATCACTCTCAAGTATCTTTAATCCCTTAGGAACATTTTTGCCAATTTTCTGGTGAACTTAAGTGTCCACAGATGTCTGCAATGAAACTGGCTGATTTGTAACTCAAAGACTAAGCTTCCAAATTGTTGGCTAATGGCAGTGGAGACTGGTGACTTACTATAGTTTCAGCAAGAAGCCATTGGGTGTCCTAAAGATAACTTTTGTAATTTGCCACTGCCATGACTGTCAAGCTTAATGACCATTTTTTTTCCAGTAGGTTGGGGGTAAGAATGTAATGTTAAGTGTTGCTAGTCTCAGTTCACAGTTGACAAAAATATACTGCTCCATTTCACTGTTGGTACTCTTAATTTAGGAGGAAAAATGTATAATAAGTAGTCTGTTCAAAGTTTTGCACTTATTTAAATGAATATGCAAAAATTAAATAATTTGGCAGGGAATAACAGATAAAAATATGTTTACTAAGATATTTGACATCAATAGGAGATATGTATCTCATATGGATATGAGATAAAATGAAAAGAATATCTCTCTAGTTAAAATATTGCTCTGAAGAAAGTATATTCCTTTGTAATTTGTTGCAAAAGACAGTAACTTCTTTATATCTTTCTGATCGGCACACCTCACGCCATCTTTTGCTCTCTCCTCACCTTAATGCTTTCTAAACAAACTATCAAACATCTCACAGACAGACTTTTCTTGTTTCCCCTTCATACCTCCCATTAAGGATGTAAAAATATTTCAACTTCAGTTCACCCATTTTATTGGCAAGCCCAATAGAGAACCCTAATATTCAAATTTTAAAAGAGTCTAGATTTCACACGTAATTCTCAATGGTAAATTTTTATGCTTATTTTTCTTTTCTTAAAGATGCATGTAAATTCATTGTCTTTGATGTATACTCTCTACTCACAGTCTTAGCCAGAATTTTTGAAACTGCTTTGTGCAGTTTACCCACAAAACTCTGGTATGTTATGGGCACTAAGTCCACATATAATATTTGACTAATAGTATCAAATTTAATTACTAATAGCTGACTGTTGGCACAAAACCTTAATGATAATATTAACTGTCCATTAACTTACATAAGGATCTTCAAAAAGTTTGTAAAAAGATCCATTATCTTCATATTTTGTGTTTTATATGTGTTAGATACTGCCCCTACGTAAAACTTCATTTACAAGTGGAGATAACAAGGAGTTTTACAAAAAGTGCAAGGTTTTTGCCCCGATTGTACAGCTGCTGTGATGACTTCCCTCCTCCCTTTACTTTCATCACAGTGGTCCTTCGACTGGCTCCGCCCACCTTGAAATGGTGGACAGTCACAGCTAGAGACTTAAGTCTGTGGTGTTTATATAAAACAATTCAATTGTTTCTTGCAATGTCATGATTTTTCTCTGATTCTTGGGAATACCTCCAAAATCAATAGTCGCATTTTGCATGGGGTCCATGGTTTTATTCATGGTGTATGGTATTATGTTAAATACAATAAAAAAATACAAGAACTTCCAGAGACAAATTTTTACTATAATTCTGCATTTTTTAGAAAGATGAGCTGCCCATATGGAGATGATTAGAATTACATACATAGAATTTGTTAATATCTGCATATAAATTAGTCTGAACAGCTCAAGCCTGTGCTATTCAACAGCCAACTGAATATTAGAATCACCTTGAAATATTTTTAAAAATAGAGAAAGACTTGAATGCTACCAACTAATGAAATCAGAATCCTTGTCAGATGCATTTTAGAAATATTCTAAGTGATTCTCGTGTACATCCAGAATTAATAATTACTGGCCTAAGTTATAGTTGGCAAAACATTTTTATTTCATACAATAACATGAACAGATTGTTAATAGCTCTCTAGAAGGCTATATTAAGCATGATTCCAAGGTCATGTATCAGGTCAGGGTAAGAGAGCTATGATGCATTTATGATATCTACCAAGGACTCTCGAGAGTAAAACAATGTAGATGCACATAGTCTTACCATCTCTCACCATGGCCTTCTGATTTTAAATCTATTCCTTCATAATTATCCAAGTCCATTACCCATATCTCTGAATTGCATCCATATTATGGCATGCAATTTGTTATGTTTCATAATACCGATGCAGAGTAATTTCATTTTATATAAGTTTTGCTATTAATTTTATTAAATGATGGATTCTAAGAGTGAAGTCATTGAGTGTATGAAGGCTATATCATTGGCTACACATGAGAGAAGGACAATCCAATTCCTCACGGGCCTCCAGCCTAAGGCAGATGTCAGACATTCCTCCACCCTCCATCTTTCTTACTCCTGTTCTGCTTCTAATCTTCTCACAGCACTCTACTTTTCCATTCTCGTTTATAATCCATTGCAAGGACCACACGGAACTCATGGACAATACAATAAATGGATGTTATTAGGGAAGCTAACAGATTACCATCAACCAGGTTCAGAAAACATTGCAATCCTTGACCTTCATCAGCAAATATGCAAATCCCCCTTACTATCAGCAAGCAAGGTAGTGTTATCTGCATATTACAGATTGTTAATTAGCCTGCTTTGAATACTGATGTCGTATTCTTACTCATAGGGTTCAGTTTCCTGGGTTATTTCCTCAGCATACAGATTGAATAGGTATGTTGAGAGGATACAACCCCAACACACATCTTTCTTGATTTTAAACCATGCACCTTTTCCTTGTTCTGTTGAAACAATTGCCTTTGTCCTTGTGCAGGTTTCAAATGAGCACAATGAAGTATCCTCAAATCCCATTATTATCAATGCTATCCATAGTTTCTTATGATCCACACAGTCAAATATCTTCGGATAGTCCAAAAAATGCAAGTAAACATATTTCTGGAATTCGTGGGTTTCAGCCAACATGCATCAGCAATGATATCCGTTGTTCCAGCTCATCTTATGAATCTAGCTTAAATTTCTGTACTGCTGCAAAGTTTTTTGAATGATTTTCAGAAAAATATTTTACTTGAATGTGTTATTAATAATATTATTTGGTAATTTCTGAATTCTGTGGGGTCACCTTTTGTGGAAATAGGTATAAATATGAATCTCTTGCAGTTGTTGACAAGAGAACTGTCTTCCATATTTCTTGGCATAGGTGACCGAGTGCTTTCAGGACTTCATCAGAGGGCTGAAACATTCAATTAGTAGTCTATTCATTCTTGAATCATGTTTTTTACTAATACATTCACTATGGCTTGGACATTTGGTCATATACTACTTGTTAAAATGGTTAAATGTTGATTAGTGCTGTCTGGTATACTGTCTGTGTGTTTCTTCTAATTTCTTTTCATAGTTTCTGCATCATCTAATATTTTGCCTGTGGAATATTTTAATATTGTAATCTGAAGCTTCATTAAAAAATTCAGTTTAAGATACACTGAGCATGTTCTTCCTTTTTGATATTCTAAGTCCCTGTCTCTGCACATTTTATTATAATGTGTTATTTTATCTTTGAATAGTACTGGACATTTTCTATACAGCTCTTTTACTTCATCATTTACTCCATTTGCTTTTGATACTCTATGATCAAGAGGTTTGAGAGTCTCTTCTGATATCTAGTTTGAACTTATCTTTCATTCCTGTCTTTTCAATGACTGTTTGCCTTCTTTTTATAAGATATTCTTTATGTCATCCCATAGCTTATTAGATCTTCTGGCATTAGTGTTCAGTGAGTTATGTCTGTTCTTGAGATGTTCTCAAAATTCAGATGAGTTATACTCAAGGTCATATTTTGGCTCTTGTGTACTTGTTTTACTTTTCTTCAGCATTAACCTGTCTTTACTTATTAGAAATTGGTAAAATGTTCCATAGATGGTCTTTGGCTTGGCTTTAGCTGCTGATATATTGAGCTTCTCCATTGTTTCTTATCCCAGATATGATCAATTTGATTTCTGTATATTCCATCTGGAGAATTTCACATGTATAGTTGCTGCTTATGTTGTTGAAAAGATATTTGTGAAAAGAAGTCATTGGTCTTGCAAAATTCTTTCTTGGAATCTCTAGCTTCATTTTCATCACCAACGTCATATTTATCAACTACTGGTCCTTCTTTTGCTTCCAACTTTTGCATTTCAATCACCAGTAATTATCAATGCATCTTGATTGCCTGTTTAATAAATTTCAGACTGACGAAGTTGGTATAACCCTTCATTTTCTTCATCACTAGCTTTAGTGTTTGGTGGGTAAATTTGAATGCTTGTCTTGACTGGATTTCCTATTATGTGCATAGATATTATGCTATTACAGTGTTTTACTTCAAAATAGAGTTTGAAATGTTCCTGTTGGTGATGATTTTTTTGTGTGTTGCAAATTTTTGACCTATATACATCCAAAAACAAAGTTCTTGCATCAACATTCATAAAGCCATATAATCCCTTTTATTTCTGAAATCATTTCTTCATTGTTAAATCTCCTGTTTCCCCAGAATTTTGGCGTTTGTCTGTGTGTCTTTTAAAAGGAGAATACCCCGAAATTTAAGGTTCTGAGTTCGGCTTAGTTTTTCTTTTCAAGCCCCTTACTTGGCTGAAAACAAAACTGTTTCTTCTGGGCAGTGTATAACTCATCTCTTAGTGAATCCAATTAAGTATAGGCTGTAGGTGTTTTTACAAGCTCGTGCTAATCATAATGTTCAGCATTAAGTTCTCCCACACATGTATGTATATTTTGTATATCTCACTAAAAAGGAGAAAACAATATCAGCTAATTAAACTCATAATTATTTTTAAATTCTTCAATTCAACCTGGTCTTCACTACCCAGGACCATCCTATTCATATGTGTATGGCCTTGGCTCTTGGCTCTTGGTTAAAACAGCCTGCATTTTACTCCTAGGCAACTGCACACGTGTTTTTTAAATCTTTTTTCTTTTTTTGCACACGTGGTTTTTATACCCTTAGCTGGAGCGTAACAGCCCATCTATTCTTTCCCATTTCCAAAGGGAGAATCATCCAAGGAAAGCATCTAAGGAGGAAACATTTTATTTCCATGTTCCTTCCTTCTTGCTTTTACAAAGACTCCCAGTTTTCATGAATCTGAAGTCATTGCTACAAATCATTTGTATAATTAAGAGCATTATATGCATGAAAGCCAAGATATATAGCCCTTCAGAAACAGTAAAGAGAATAATAATTCCCTGAGTGTGTGGGAAGAGAGTGGGGAGAGAGGGGGAAGGAGGAACTGATTACAATGATGACTGTATCACCCCACTGGAGGGAAACATATAACAGAATTGCAGGTGAATAGATACATTGGATGGTGTAAGATATGGATATATATACAATATATGTATATATAATATATATAATGTGTATATATAGGGATATGGTTCTGAGGGGAAGAAGAAGCTATGTCATCAGAGGACCATCAGCAGCAGAACCAGAAGCCAGAGCACGGAACAGGGATGGACTTCAGCAAGCGAACTTAGTGTTCATGGCTGGAGGCTGGCTTGTGAAACGGGATGCCTCTGGGCACTTAATTAAGGGATCTGGATTTTCTAACCCATGGAGCTTGTGCTGACTTTCTTCAGGTTGAGGCTTACAACAGAATGCTATGCACCTTTGGGCATTTATTACCAGACCTGAAAGAACTTTGTAGCATGTCCTGACAAACAACTCAATCCTGAGCATTGTAGAAAGACAAAGCTTTGTAAAGAGTTACAATCTCAAATAGTCAGATGGGCAGATTTACTCTGTTCCAT
>NW_022111373.1:49356851-49390449 GCF_000313985.2 Echinops telfairi | reverse complement strand
GACTTGTGGGCTTGGGCAGCATTGGGTTGGGATGTTTTCGTGATGCACACTTTCTTTACATAAAACTCTCTTATACATGAGTTGCTATGGATTTGTTTCTCTAAAGTACCTAGACTAATACAGTGAAGAATACTGAATATTCTATATGCCTGATGGAAGAACTGTCTGACTGCCAGAATAGGTAAGTATGTCTTGGAAAAACTAAAGTCAGAAATTCCTTAGAAGTGAAGATGGTAAGTCTTCATCACTTTAGATACAGTATCATGAGTGACCAGTCCTGGATAAAGACAACATGTTTTGTAAAGTAAAAGGCCAGTGAAAAAAGACATTTCTTAATGAGATGGATTGACACAGTGATTGCAACAATTGCCTCAAATATAGCAACACTTGTAAGGAGGATGCAGTGTTGTTTTTCCTGTTGTATATAAGGTCACTATGAGTTGAAACTGATCCAACACCACTTAGCAACATCAACAGTAGCAACATCAACATATAATAAAGACTCAGAAAACATTTGCCATGTTAATTATTGTTGGCATATGGCTTATTTTATTATCCATGCACATTTTTTAATTTAGTTCAAGTATATTTTGTTTTTCATCATATTCTTCAGCTACCACTAAGCAATCATCTAATAAAGATAATATGAAACTCTAGAGGGATTGCAAAATGGCAAGGAAACACCTTTATCACCACTTGCTCCATAAGTCACTGAGTAACTTAATCAAGATGACCCAGTTATTTAAGTCGGAAAGGTGATCTTATTTCACTTTCAGCTATTGGTAAAATGTTTTCCCTCCATATATTTGAAATAAATTTTAATGGCACTAAAGATTCCAAGTTCACTTCAGTTTTACTTTTTCTCCTTTAGTTGCTCAGAGCAATATTTAAATGTGTTAAATGTTTTTGTTGGTGGTGTTGTCTAGTTGACTTTAGCTCTTAGTTCCCCATGTGACAGAGTGGAACTGTCCTAGAGAATTTTCCCTGGCACCGGCCCAGGTGTTTCTCTAGGGAGCAGCTAGACAGGTTCAAACCACAACCCTTTTGTTTAGCAGCTCTGCTCCTAAATGTTTGTTAATAGCTCATAAGTTACAGAATCCATCGATTTACATCATTTCACTTCATTCTTACAACACTCGGTGTCATAGGTATTATTGAATGCACTCAGTAAATAAATAGAGGCTCATAGAATTAAATTGCTCTGACCTGCTGATTCAGATCATTTTAATTAATAGTTTAATTTTCAAAGTTATACCTAGAGTGTTAAAGATTTTCTATCTTCACAATTAAATTTTTGCCAGTAACTAGGCTTCTTCAGAATAAGTGATGTTATATTTATAAATGTAGGATAGTGCATATTTCTAGATCATGATAACTATAGCATATAAACTTGAGAAGTGATAGCATTTATTTTAATTTTGTTGCACAAAACTCAATCCTTAGACAGTATGGATTTACAATTTATCTTGTCCAATTTTTCAGGATAATTTACATTTTATTTTTGATAGTGATTTAAGTCAACATTCTTGTTTCCTCTGAAACAACATTCATTAGCAGTGACAAATATTTTTATTTCAAATTTGCCCACTTAAGTATTTCTTATGGACAGAGAATGAAATTTCTCTCCAGTAACGATCATTTCCACTTATTGTTTACTATTATGATCTTGTAGTTTTTGAGATGTGATCATATCCGAGCTACTACAGGTGTTAAGCATTTAAAGGTCAGCTTTTCAAAGAAATGTCTCAATGTCTGTACTCAATAGTGCTTGCATATGTTTTCTCATGCCCTTGAAGTTCCACACATGCACAAAATGCATGTGCAAACCATATGGCAAGAAATCTATGTGTTACTACATGGGTCTATAGTGCGCTTAAGAAAACTCACAGTTGAGGGCTATGAGAAGAATTAGAATTTCAAATGATTGATGAAGCCCAAGCACTGACTTCAGTTTTATAGGAAGGAAGACCCTCTATGTTAAAATGTTAGGCGCAGATACACAGATGTTCACTGTCTTTACAATCATGTATTGTGATAACTCAATAACTTCATAGCCTCTCCACATGCAAATTAAAATTTTCATAGAAAATTATATAACTCCAACAGAAATATTTGGCTAGTTGCTATTCATTTTCTGATTTAACTAAATCAGAAATTATATTTCATGAGGAATTGTAATTTAGAGGTGATATATTTTGATATCCCTTATGGGGCATGCTCATTCTTGTTTGTGAAACCTCAGTTTTTCCAGTTATGCTAATACCTATCCAGTTCACACATTCAGGTTTCCAGCCCAATGCCAACTGTATTTGAATGTGTAACTCCTGCCTGTGACCAGGTTAACAGCCAGAGGTGGATTTTCCAATAAGGAAAGTAAGTAAGGGCTTACTTGTATTTATTTACTAATCTGAAGTGAACATTTTTGTTTACTATGGGTTTACTTATAAAACTGTTAAATATAGATTAGTTACTTAGCTACTTACCTTGTGTATTTAGTAATTCGATATTATTTATAGTTCCTTGAACTCCACACAGCACATTCTAAAAATAAATTAATTTGGCTCATGTTTCTACACTCAGAATAAATTATGCAAGCCTTTACCATCATAGCTTGATCTTCTATAAACAATAATTTTATAATGTCCCAAACAATTTGTACAGTTGATTGAAATGGTGTGGCTTTTACAATTTAATTCATTTTCATAGCAACATTCTCTATCAATCTTTTTTCTCAAAACTTTTCCTTAAAGTATAATGATTACTCACACATCTGTTAAATCAGTAATCTGTTTAACCATTGTTTCTGTACTAGGGTTGTTGTGTTTAGTGCTATTCAGTTAGTTCGACCCATAATGACCATATGAACAACAGAACAAATCACAGCATAATCCTGGGCCATCCTCACTTTTAAAACCATTGTTTCAGCCCTTGTGTCAAGCCATCTTTGAGGACCTTACTTCTAAGGAGCTCTCTGGCCATACTTCTATTAAGATAGATTGGTTTGTCCTTTTAGCAGTCCATGGTATTTTCAATATTCTTCTCTAGCACCATAATTCAAATGTGTCAATTCTTTTTTGGTCTTCCTTATTCAATGGCTAACTTTCACACTCATATGAGGCAATTGAAAATACCATAACTTGGGTCAGGTATGCCTTAATCCTCAAAGTAACATCCTTGCTTTTCAACATTCTAAAAGGTTTTATACAGGAGATTTACCTCATGCAGTATGTCTTTGGATCTCTTGACTGCTGCTTCCATGAACATTGAGTGTGGATCCAAGCAAGATAAAATCCTAGATAATGTCAACATTTTCCTCCATTTTTCATGTTGTCATCTATTGGCCCAGTTGTGAGGATTTTTATTTTCTTTATATTGAATTTTAATCCATACTCTGTTTGGCTGGGTTGACTAGAGAAACAAATTAATTGACACTCATATATGCATAAGAAAGAGCTTCATATCAAGGAGTAATTATACATCAAGAAAATATCCCAGCACAGTCCAGATCAAGTCCATCATGCAGCTACATACAATGATGCAGAATGCAGGAAGATCACAGGTGGGTGGTAAAACGCCTTGTGGATCTACAGGTGGAAGCATCTCAGCACTGGCCTGGGTTTCCATGTGGTTCCCCCAGCTCTCTGAGTGCAACACCTGAACAGGTAGGTGAAGCAGAGAGTGCCTCTCACAGGGATCATCAAGTCTCCACATGACTTCTCCACAGGAAGATGAAGACAGGGAGTTCCTAGAATCGTCATGAGAAGGCCACGTCCACAAGGAGGCATCATCAGGCTGTGACCTGATTGACAGGTTAGAGTCCCCTACATATATTTATCAAGTGCACATGAAATTATGTAACGGGGACAGAAGAAGATGGCATCCAGTTAGATTTACCAGCCTGGAGCTTCTGCTGCCAGACCAGAAAATTGGGAACTAAGATGAAGTCGACTGGGAGGCGGGGTCCTGAAATCAGAATCAGAGTACTAGGGTCTGTCCTGACCCCTGCTTTATTTGATTTTCACTCACAAAGGGAACCAAGAACACACTAAATCACTCTAGGCTTGGTGTGCTGGGCTCGTGGGCTCTGGCCAAGCAGCTACTAGCACCCTAGTTCAGCACCAAGCAGCGATTTCCCCAGGCTGACAGCTGACATCCAAGGCGACATAATCCCAGACTCGAGGAGAACCTCTGAAAGCTAGTCACAGGACCCCACACCAGAGCTCCCCATGTTGTTACCTGCCTTGAGCCTGGGGGTCGGGGTCAGCGGGTAGTCATAGATTTGGAGCAATTGAAAAGACGTAAGGAAATTTACCTGACATAGTCCAGGGAGCAAATCAATTCCAGTTAGTGGAGAAGAAAACAACCTCTCTGATAAGCTAGATCTCCTCCCCTGAGGGTCAGTGTGACAGGCCCAAAATTAGGGACCCCTGTAAACCCAATATAAAAAAGAGAGACAAAATATTTTCTTGGTAAAAGCTGCAAATCCCAGGCTCATTGTTTAACTCCAAGAAAACGGGTAGAACATACATTAGCATAATAAGGGAGCCCATGCTAAGGAATGCCAGAAGTTACCTACAGAGCCCAGAGGCTTTCAACATAATAAAGACCCCCTGGAGAAAGCTTCACTTTCAGAATAACTTAATTCAATAAGTTAATAAGTTTTTCGCTTGGCCAGGTGAAAAAAACCAAGCAAACAAACAATCCTAAAAAACCTCTGAGCTATTAGGGCATCCGCGGTCTTGGCCCAAGCTAGAACAACTCCACAAGCCCAATGGGGGGAGCTGCTGTCTGCCCTCAGTGATCATACACACAGCTGGGGAGGTCCTCCCTGTGACTGGAAGACTCCCTTCCTGTCCTGAGGCCCTACATGGGGCTGAGGGAACTCCCCTCGCCTGCTTCAGTGCTGCATACAGCAAAAGGCAGCTATACCAGTGATCTCCAGCGCTCAGTACCACTGTGGGAACTGCTGCCTGGCTTCTGCTGTGATATTGCGTTCTAGGGTAATTCTGCCCAGCATCTGTGGAATCTACACCAAGCAGGCACACCAACCACACTGATACCTTGAAGCATGGTTGGAACTCATCCAGCCCCATGGTCAAACAATCAAGCCTCAGTTATCTCCTTACTATTCTTTATCTTCTTTCGTTATTCTCTCTCCCTTCTATCTTTCCCACCGCAGTTGGTCTCAATGGGCCCAGTTTTGTTTTGTTTTTATCTCTTTTTTTTTTCTTTTCTTCTTCTCTCTCTCACTTTCATTTAATACGCCACCCTGGCTTCCAGGCCACTACCTTCTGCCTAAGGCAACTCCACACAAACAGCAGGGGAAAATCCAGCCTGCCCTCTGTGGAAGCACTGCACACCACACAAGGCAGCCGTGACGGCCCTCTACAGGGCTCCACGCTGCTGAAGAAACCTCAGCCTGGCCTCTACGGTGATCTTGCCAAATAGGGCAATTCTGTGCATCACCAATGTGACCCTGCACTAAAAGGGCACACCAACAAGCTACATTGGGGCAGGGTTTAATCCCCTCCGGCCTCCTTCAGGCAATCATGGATCAGCTATCTCCTTACTCTTTATTTTTTCCCTTCTGTTTACCGCCATTCAATCTTAGTGAGCACAATTGTGTTTTTCCCCTTCTTTCTCTTTCTTTTCTTTTACTTTCTTTCATCTCTCTTTTTTGTTCTCATCTCCTTTTTTTATTCTTTTATGTTTCTCTCCACTCCTTTCTTTCCTCACACATGCTACTGCAGCTTTCCAGGCCCCTATCCTCTGCTGAGGGCAACTCCAACCACCCATTGGGGGAGCTCCAGCCTATCCCCTGTGACAGTGCTGCACACGTCATGAGTGAGTGCTACACAGGGCATGGAATGGGGCTCAATGATTTCTTTATCTATTTCTTCTTCTCTTTTTTTCTTTCTTTTCTACTTCTTTTGCTTTTTCTTTTTTATTCTTATTCTTCTATCTCTTCCTCTTTCCTGCCACTGTATCAGCAGATTACATTTTTCTTTTCTGTTGTTTTTATTTTCTGACTCTTTGTTTTTACTTTTGTTTTGTCTTTGCATTTTTTGTGGGCGTTAGTTTGTCTTTTATCTTTGCTCTTGTCTTTGTATTCTACTTTATTTTACTTTTCTTCTCTTTCCTTTCACAAGCCACTACCGGCCACCAGACCACTCCCCTTCACATAGGGCGACTCTGATGGTCCAGTTGGGGGATCTACCACCCTCACTTGTTGGCTTTATATGCAGCTGGAGAAATCATGCCTGTCCTCCACCAAACCCCAAGTGGCTTGGGGATCTTCCTTTCAAATGGCTGGGGGAACTTCTGCATACAACCCAAGACTCTACAAGTAACTAGGGGAACTCCTGCTCACCATCTGTGGTGCTCCACACTGTTGCAGGAATACCCATCCATCCTTCATGGTGATCTCTCCGACTTTTGTAATTCTGCCTGCCACATACAGTGCTCTACACCAAGGAAGGTACACCCATTCGCCCTCTGCAGCACCCCAGTTTCACAGGGAAACACTACACACCACCTGAGGCACTCAAATGCCCCTGAGACAGACCACTACAGCTTACTGAGAGATAAGCCAGGGAAACACCATCCACATAGGCCCACAGCCACCTGATCAGTGTCCTGTGAGAGGACTATCCAACTCACATTCCAAATAACGGAATACTGGTTGGCTTGGGTAAGAGTGAAACCACAGGAAGATACAGTAGTAGCTTGACCCCCCAGTACAGCTACCTGCAGGTAGTTCATAGAAGCAGTCATAAAATCCCCTAAGACAGAGTGCAGTGAGCTTCAACTCTGGAAGATGACTCTGGGATCCTCTAAAACAGCACGTAAACAGCAATCATCCCCAACAGCCTGAACAAAAAAGCAGAAGAAACAGAAGACAATGGCGGAAGAAGCCATGAACCTAGCAACATGCATAGAAGAAGCAGAGATTGACCTGCCACAGAAATAAATTTTCAAAATGCTGTTTAGAGTCACACAGGACATGAGGGAAGCAATAAAGAAAAAAAATGAAATGATAGAGGAGATAAAGGCAATGCACCAAAGGGAAACACAAGATTTAAGGGATGAAATAACAAAATCCAGTAGCAAATTAACAGACGTTTCCAACACACTTGAGGAGGTAGAGAATCGCACCAGTGAACTATAGGATAACCAAGCAGACCTCAACAAATGGGAAAAGCAGTCAAATAAGACAATCAGAGAAGCTGCATAAAACCTGAGAGCCATATCTGATGCTATGATGTGGAACAATATTAGAATAATTGCACTACCGGAACAAGACACACAAATAAGTCAACAAATAGTGAGGGGATTCTTAGAGGAAATCTTCCCCAGCTTAATAAATAAAAATCAGGCAACCATTCAGGAGGCTGAAACAACACCAGTCAGATTGAATCCCAAGGAGTCACCAAGACACAAGACCAACAAAAGATCCTTGCAGACCCAGTATGGGCAGAAGATCAACACTCACGAACCACTAATAAGAGACCGTTACATAGAACAACTCTACCCAAAGGGCAGCTCCCAAGAGAGCATTAGCTCAATAATGGAAATACAGCAAGAATGAACCACACACAAACAACAGAAACTGATAAGATAGGTAGGTAGGAAAACACCCAATGCAAAAGTTACAAGACGACAACACAGAATTCACAGATAGGTGTAATATCATTGAATATTAATGGCCTGAACTTGGGCATTAAAAGGCAGAGGCTAACAGACTGGCTCAGAAAACACGTGTGTCCTACAGGAGACACGTCTCAAGCTTGCAGACAAAAACGGTTTGTGAATTATAGGCTGGAAAAAAAGATACCAAGCAAATGGAAACACAAAGAAAGCAGGGGTATCAACTTTAATCTCTGAAAAAAATTGATCTCAAGGTACAAGCCATAACAAGAGAAGTGGCGGGGCACTATATAATGCTCAAAGGAACAATAGACCAAGAACCAGTGAGCTTAATAAATATATTTGAGCACGAGAGACCTGTGAAATGCATATATCAAACACCCTAAAAGATGAAAAAATAAATCACAGACTCAACAATGATAGTAGGTGACTTTAATATACCACTCTCTGAAAAACACCGATCAAGGGAAAGAAACTTAACACGGAGGCTACAGATCTAAACAGCACAATTGGATGACTTGACCTGATAGATATTTTCAGCGCTTTCCAACTAAATGCAAAAAATTTACATCATTTCCAATCCCACATGGCACCTATTTAAAGATAGACCACATGATGGGACATAAGTGTAACGTGAGTAAATTCAAGCACATTGAGATTATACAGATGTCTCTCTCTGATCACTATGCCATAAGGTTGGAAATCAACAAAAGGGCAATGAAGAAAACAAGGGCAACCATTTGGAGGATTAATAACTCTTTATTGCTAAAGCAGTGAGTATTGGCTCAGATCAGAGACAAAAACAGGAAGTTTTTTGAAACCAATAAAAATGAAAATACATCATACCAAAATCTTCTGGTCACAGCAAAGGCATTTATCAGAGGAAGGTGATAGCAATACGTGCACACATGAAAAAGGAAGAGAAACTTATGGTTGATATGCTGGCACAAAACTTGTACCAATTAAAGTAGAGTTAACAGAACAATCTGAGTAATAGCAAAAGGAAAGAGAAAATGCCAATCAGAGCAGAGATATAGGAGAGGGAAACAACAAAACTATGAGAAAAATTAATGTAGCTAAAAGTTAGTTTTTTGAAAGGATTAACAGAATTGACAGATAGCTGGCAAACCTAACCAAAGAAAGGAAGGAACGAATTCAATATCAAGGATGAGGGATGAAACAGGGGGCATTAAAACGGCCCTTAATGAAATCAAAAGAATAATTACACAGTACTATGAAGACCTAGACTTTAACAAATTCAACAACTTTGGAGACATGGGCAAATACTTGGCAAAAACAATCCCTCCCTAGACTATTCAAGATGGATGTCAAGAACCTCAACCGACCCATAGCAATAGAAGAAATAGACAAGGTTACCAGGGATTACCAACAAAAAAATCCTGTAGACCAGGTGGCTGCACAGGAGAATTTTAACAAGGATTCAGAAAAGAACTGACACCAACCCTACACAAAGTCTTCCAGAACATAGAAAAAGATGGGAAACTCCAAAACTCCTTCTATGAAGCTAGTATAACTCTGATACCTAAAGCAGGCAAGGATCCCACAAGGATTGAGAACTACAGACCAATATCCCCAATAAATATAGATGCAAAAATCTTTAACAACATATCGGCCAATAGGATACAAAAGCATATAAAAAAATAATTCACCATGGCCAGGTAGGATTTATATCAAGGATACAGGGATGGTTCAACATATGAAAGACCATTACTTTTATTTGCTACATTAACATGAAAAATTATAAGAACCACATAATAATATCGCTGGATAGATGCAGAAAAAGCATTCAACAACATCCATCACCCATTCCTGTTTAAGACACTTAATAAGATAGGAATGGAAGAAAAATTCCTCAATATTATACAAGCTACATATATGAGAAACAACAGCCAATGTAGTAATCAATGGAGAAAAGGCAAAAACAATTCCACTGAAAAAGGGTTCCAGAACAAGGATGCCCCTTGTCTCCACTATTTAACGTCATACTGGAGTTCCTAGCAAACAACATAAGACAAACAAAAGACATCAAATATATTCATACAGGGAAGGAAGAATTGGAAAATCTGATTACCAACTTCATATGGAGAGGGAAGAAGCCCAGAATTAGCAGAGAATTCCTCAAGAAGAAGGACACAGTGGGAGGGCTTGATCTACCCGTCATAAGCCTGGTCATAGTGGTCAAAAGAGTGCAGTACCAGTATAACAACATATATTCAGACCAATGGAAAAAAGCTGAAAATCCATAAATAAAGACATCAGCATACAGACAACTGAATTTTGATAAGGGCCCCAAAAATATCAAATGGGAAGCAGATGCCATCTTCAACAAGTGGTGCTGGAAAAAATGGGTATCTATCAGCAGAAAAATGAAGCAAGATCCTTACTTCACTCCATGCACAAGAATAAACTCAAGGTGGATCACAGACTTAGAGGTAAAACTAGAAACTTTTAGGGCCATTTATGAGGGAATTGGGACAAACGTGAGAACTTTGGCACAGGGAATACACAGGCTGTCAGAAATAGGAAAGGATATAAATACAGAAGAATCACAAATAGACAACTGGGATATATTGAAGATAAAGCACCTGTGTACATCGAAAGAATTCACCAAGAGAGTAATAAGAGAGCCCACAGACTAGGAAAACATCTTTAGTAATGACACATCAGACAAAGGCCTTATTACTAAAATCTACAATGCGTTGCCAGCATACAATAAGAAGAAAACTAACTGCCCACTAAGGAGGTGGGCAAAGGACCTGAACAGAAGTTTCACAGAGGCAGAAATCTGAATGGCCAATAAACCTATGAGAAAATGTTCCCGATCTTTAACCACAAGAGAAATTTAAATTAAAACAATAATGAGATACCACCTAACACCCTCAAAGATAGCCCAATTCAAAAAGTAAGAAAGTACCAAGTGTTAGAGGGACTGTGGTGAGATAGGAACTCTCATCTACTGCTGGTGGACCTGTAGGTATATACCGCCATTGTGGATATCGATTTGGTGATAACTAAAACTGATGGAGATTGAGCTACCATACGACCTAGCAATCCCCGTACTGGCCATATACCCAGAAGAGGCAAGAAACAAACCATGGCTAGACACCTGTGCTCCAATGTTGATTGCAGCACAATTCACAATTGCAAGGAGTTGGCAACAACCCAAATTTCCATCTTACAGTCGAATGGATCAACAAACTGTGGTACATTCATACAATGGAGTACTAGGCATCCCTAAAAAGCAGCAATGAACACATGAAGCACATTGCCACATGGGAAGAACTGGAGGAAATTATGCTAAGAGAAGTAAGTCAAGCACAAAAGACAAGTACAACATGAGTCCACTGTGGTAAGTTTTAAAAAAACACACGACATAGGGGAAAGCTACTATATACATACATCCCTGGGGTGAGGTCCAGCAACTATGGCAGGGGCCAAATTCAATCCAGGGATGCATACGGCAGCCAACTAAATAAGAGGGGGAAAGAAAGAGGGGGAAAAAAAAGAGGATGTGGGTTGGGGGGGAGCAGGACACTAACCCACCCAAGGGGAGGGTATTGTTTATATCTCTATAGGAGAGGGAGAGAGAGACCAGGCTTCAACCCAAGGTGCCAAGACGTGAATACAAAATACTTGCATGTACCAGGGAACCAATAGAGAGGTCTGTGGAGCCGCCCCCAACTATGTGTACTATGTGGACACCTCCCCACCCCCTCAGAAAAATGTACTTCAGAGGATAGCACTGGAGCTACAGCTTGGGGAGAGGAGCGTGTTGGATTAGAGCACAGAGGAGAAATGAAAACAGATGGACAGGACCTGGCCCGCCTAGCTCCTAGGATGATGTTCCTGCTCAAGGCAGACAACACAAGGGGAGGACCGTAATACCAGCCCCACCATGGGACACGGTGTCCCTCACTGAACCATGATACTGCAGGGGACAGCACTGGAGACACAGTGTGGGAATAGTGCATGGTCTAACCCCATCACACTGGGGTGAGGCACTGAGGGCATGCAGCATAGCAGCAAGGGGAGCAGAGTGATGAAATCCCTGGGGAATACAAAAAATAGACTTTGGAGTGTGGCACCCATCAGCCTTGAATGGAAAACACTCATAAAGGCCAACAAACAGACCTTGAACTATTTATAGGCTTTTCCATTTTTATCTGGCTTCCATTTTTATTTTTTATTTTTGTAATTGTTATTTTGTTATTGGTTTGGGTAATTGTCATTATTATTTTGTTGGTTTTAATTTCCTTTGTTGTTTTATTTGGCTTTGCCAGGTTTTTATACTTATTACTATGTCTGCATGTCTATCTAGATAAGATAGGCAGGATAAATAATTCGGAGATGAAAAGAATGATATCAATGGTTCCAAGGGGATAAGGGAGAAGGAGAGGTGGGAGAAAGGATGTGGGGGGTGGTAGTGGTAATGAACTCAGGGACAAGGGAACAGCTAGTGAACTAAAATCAATGGAAGATAGGTCATAGGATGTCTAGTGGGGCTTAATCAAGGGCAATGTAGCCTTGAGGGATTACTTGACCCAAATGAAAGCCAAACATCATGGTGGGACAAGAGGAAAGTAAAAAGGAAATAGAGGAAAGAACCAGGAGGCAAAGGACATTTATAGAGGCCTAAATACAGGCATGTAAATATGTAAATACATGTTATAAGAGGGGAATAAAACTATATACTCATCTACACATGTTAAGAATTCATTCAGGTTGCAGATGGACATTGAGCCTTAACTCAAGTATTCCCTCAGCACAAGAACACTTTGTTCTAACAATCCAGCATTCTGTGATGCTCACCTTCCTGACACGATCGCTGAACACAAAATGGGTGCATAAGAAAATGTGGTGAAGAAAACTGATGGTGCCCAGCTATCAAAAGATACAGCACCTGGGGTCTTAAAGGCTTGAAGATAAACAAGAGGCCATCTAGCTGAGAAGCAACAAAGCCCACATGGAAGATGCACACCAGCCTGTATGATCATGAGTTGTCTATGGGATCAGGTATCACGCATCTAAGACCCAGAACAAAACCATACCCAAGGTGAATTTGGGGGGTGGTATGGAGTGTACACCCAATGCCCATCTGTAGACAATAGGACATCCCATCACAGAGGGGTCACCGGGAAGAGATCAGCCAGCCAGGGTGCCGTATAGCACTGATAAAATGCACAACTTTCCTCTAGTTCTTTGGTGCTCGCTTCACCCCACTATCATAACCTCAATTCTATCTTACAAATCGGATTAGACCAGAACATGCACACTGCTACAGATAAGAGCCTGAAACACAGGGAATCCAGGATGGAAAACCCCCACAGGGTCAACAATGAGAGTAGATACCAGTAGGATTAGTGGATGGTGGGGGGAGAAAGGGGGAATTGATCACAAGGATCGAACTGGATCCCCTCCCAGGGGGGATGAATAACATAAAAGTGGGTGAGGGGTGACGGAGGATGATGTAAGATATGGAAAAAATAATCTATAACTATCAAGGGTTCGTGAGGAAGGGTGGGTGTGGGAGGGAGGGGGAAGAAATGGGTAGCTGATATTAGGGGCTCAAGTGGGAAGAAGATGTTTTGAAAATGATGATGGTGGCATATGTGCAAATGTGCTTGACACACTGGATGAATGTATGAATATATGGAATGTAAGAGTTGTAAGAGGCTCCAATAAAACTATTTTAAAAAAAAGAAATCACGTAACTACTACACATACTGAGGTCTGTAATCTTTTATCTTTATTAGCAAGTGCTTCAAGTCCTCCTCACTTTCAGCAAGCACAGTTGTGTCATCTGCAAAGCAAAGATTATTAATAAAGTTTTGTCCAATCTTTGTGCCACATTCTACTTCATGTCATCCAGCTTCTCTGATGATTTGCTTAGCATACTGTTGGAATAAATATCATGATTGGATAGAGCCCTAATCCATATTGTTCATGATTTTAAACTATGCAGTATCCCTTGTTCTGTTCACACAAATTTCTCGTGTGCTAGGGTTTGGGTAGATTTAAATCATATAGTCAACAGAATCTCATTTGAAAAAATAACATAACAGATGTATGTTTTAGGAGAGGGACCTAGCCATATGGCTGAAGAAATTTTTCAGAGCTCTGCCTCAATTGCTTCAGAGATAGCCTTTCAGAGTGTAGCAATCAGGAATAGTGAACATTCAGTGTGCTTTGAGGAAAGTGAGCAAGGGGAAAGGACTGGGAGATAAAATTGTGGAGGTGGTTATAAGGGTGTGTGTGTGTGTAAAATTATATATGCTCTACAAGGTTAATGCTAGAATTCTGTTTTTTATTCAGATGGGGATGAAATTAGTAGATTTATAGCACATGAATGATATAATTTTAGTTCTATTTTAAGAAGACTGTATTACACTGGTTGTCTAATACAGAAACAAATCCTGAGACACTCATCTATGTATAAGAAAAAACTTCATATCATGAAGCAACTTTACATCAAGAAGTTGCCCCTGCTCAATCCAACTCAAGTCCATAGGTTCAATGCCAGCTAGGGCCATCTTTATACTCACGCAGCTATTGCTAAAAGGGGATTCAGGATATCACAGACTGTTGAGTGCAAGTTCTATGGAAATGTGGCAGGGCACCGAAAGCTGTCAAGCTTGGTCAGCCCACATGAGGCCACCTCTGGAAGTGGACATAGAGTCCCAGGGAGGAGGAAGGCAAGATGGCAGAGAGAGAAAGGCAGTGCCCAGTGTTCACCACTATTAATCAAAAGGCCACACTCATAAGGAGGTGTCCTCAGAGACCACTTGATTGACAGGTTTGACTCCACCCCTAGCCATGAGAGTCTAGTTTACACATAATCATACAATTACCCTGGAGACCAGATTCTGTGTTGAGAATAAACTGGAGTACTGCCATGAGCGACGCAATCAATAATTACTTAACGCTCTTAGACATTTTCGAATGCTCGGTTTATTCAGTGCAAACACACATCAAACAATCTAAAAATAACTCAAACTCTTAAGGATAAGAGTATCGAGGCAAGTATGAGCATCAGGGCATGATAACAGCACTCTTCACACATGTCATTCTAGCATCATAGTCCCAACAAACATTGCCTTCATTGGTGTGCTCACCCCGGGTAGAGTTGGAGAGAGCAGGACTTGATGTCTCCTTGCTTCCCAGCTCTCTGAAAAGTCATTGTCTCTACCCAGGTTTACATGGACAGCTTGGCTGACTTTTTGACGTCACTAATGTCCAAGTCAAGTCTTATCGAGTTTCCCCACACTTTAGGTGGCTTGGCTGGCTTTTTGGCATCAGCCAGGTTCAGCCAAGTCTTATCGGGGTTCCCCACTCTTTTTGCGGTGGCTGCTTGGACCATCTGTTGATCCTTGGCGATGGTTCAACTTCTTGACTGGGCCCCAATGTCACACTTTATTTCTTCTCTAAAATGGAGTTTCTTGTGTTTGTTTCTTACGAGGTGGCTTCAACATCTTGCAAGGTAGTTTAATATTTTGCAAGGAAGTTCTATAAAGCTCTCATCAAGTAGGAACATCATAATGCTGAAATAATGCGTAGGAGCCTGTTGAGATGAGAGTAAGCAGATTAAGGAGTTTTTAGTGGACATGGAATGAAGTGTAAGGTATGTTGAGGAGACATGAAGACAAGCAACATCAAGATTACATCAGAGTAATTTGCCTGAGTAACTGGAATGATAGAATTGGCATTGGTGGAAACATGTCTAAAACAATTTTAGACATGTTGCATTTCAAATGCCCATTAAACACATCCAAGAGCCAATGTTGAGTAGACAGTTGAATATACAAATTTAGAATTTTTGAGAGGTTTAGTCTGTTAATGTACTGTTTCTATATTTTAAAAAAACTCATTTTATTGGGGGCTTGTACAACTCATCGCAATCCATATGTACATCCATTGTGTCAAGCACATTTGTACATTTGTTGCCATCATCATTCTTAAAACATTTGTTTTCTACTTGAGCCCTTGGTATCAGCTCATCATTTTCCCCCTCCCTCCCTCATTCCCCTCCCTCATGAACCCTTGATAATTTATAAATTATTATTATTCTGTAATATCTTATACTGTCTGAGTCTCCCTTCACCCAATTTTCTGTTGTGTGTCCCCTAGGGAGGAGGTTATATGTAGATCCTTGTAATCGGTTCCCCCTTTCTACCCCACCTTCCCTCCATCCTCCCGGTATCGCCACTCTCACCACTGGTCCTAAAGGGATCATCTGTTCTGGATTCCCTGTGTTTCCAGTTCCTATCTGTACCAGTGTACATCCTCTGGTCTAGCCAGATTTGTAAAGTAGAACTGGGGACTCAAAGCCCATTTGTAGTCAACTGGACATCCCCTTTCGGAAGAGTCACGGGGAGGAGTCAAGTCAGTCAGGGTGCAGTGTAGCAACAATGAAACAAACATACAACTTTCCTCTAGTTCTTAAATGCTTCCCCCCCACCAACGATCGTGATCCCAATTCTACCTGTCTCCATAGTTTTAAAAATGTTTTTTCTTCTTTATCTCTCTAATTTCTCATGCTTTCTTCTAAATATTTCCTGAAATCTCTACTTTCATTCATTAATCCTCTGTTCATCATTGTTTTATGTACAATTAAGACCACGTAGAATAACTTTATTTCAATAAATGAAGAATGGATATTTTTCAAATTTAGTTCATTTTCTAATTTTACATTCTTTTTTATAATTGATGCCTTATTGTGCATTTAAAAACATATTTAATGTGTTCATTTTTAGTACTGTTTTATATTATATTTGGAGGCATATATTTCATATTTTTAATCTTAGAGTTATATTGTTGAAATTACATTTACTCTAATGTTCATATATTTTTAATCTATAGACCTTTTTCATAGACCTTTTTATTTTTAAGAGTCTTTGAGTGTAATAGATAATAAATTGGTTATTGGTTCTTGCAAAATTCCATCATATGATCTCTAGCTTTATTTTTATCCCCAAAGTCATATTTCCCAACTACTTATTCCACCTCTTCTTCACCAACTGTTGCATTCTAATCACAAATAATTGTCAATGCATCCTGATTATATGTTTGACAAATTTCAGACACAAAGATATTGATCAAATTCTTCAATTTCTTCATTACTAGTTTTAGTGGTTGGTGCATAAAATTTAATAATAGTTGTATTGATTGGAATTCCTGAATTGGTTGCCTATAATCCTATCAAAGATACCATAGTACTTCAAGATATATCTCAAAAGGTTCTTTTTAATGATATACATTCTTCCATTCCAGTCAAATTTGTCCTTTGCACCATAGCAAACCATATGATTATGATGGTCTGATTTGAAATAGCCCAAATCAGTTCAGTTCAGCTCAGAGATGTCTAGGATATGGATCTTTATGTATCCCATTTCACATTTGATAACTCCATGTCCATAGATTCATACTTCCTGCATTGCATGCTTTGATTATTATTATTTTGAATCATTTTATTGGGAGCTCTCACAGACCTCACAGCATTACCTTAAGGAAGTCAGCATACTCAAATTACCTCAGGCTCTGTGAAATTTTTAGTATATGAAAACAAGCTTAGCTTACCATTTCTCTTATTATTCTAATCTTTTTTGGATGTCTAATCATTGATTGGTTTAAAAGCAGTGGAAAGGACTTTTCCAGTTTCCTCATGTTTTGGAGGTAGGACTGAATAATCCAGTATTGCTTGTCTCTTAATTTAATTAATGTAGTTTGAGCATTAAGCTGGTAAGGTCAAACTCCTTGATTTAATTGTCAAAAACTGGGACTAGTTCCAAATGCAGAAAATCAATATTAGGATGAGTAGCAGAAATACTAGACTGAGAAGAAGATAACACATGTATGAATTTTATTTTTACTAATTCACTATGTAACCTAGGACAAGTTAAATTAGCCCTCTCAGATTAATGAGTGGAAAATAAGTATTAAACATATCAAATTAATTTTTACAGATGTTGGAAAAAATTGAATGCAATAATAATATGAAATTAATTTTAAAACTATAAAATTTAATGAACACAATTAATATAAGTTTGTTATCACTACTGGAATATAGCAAAGAAGTTTTTTCTAGATTAATATAAATATATCAATGTTAATATAGAATCAGTAAGTACGTGATGTTGACAGAGTTTGTGTAGAGTATCTGCTGTATACCCTCTATATATCTGTGCATGATATCACACTACTATCTTAATTTAAAATTTATTGGGAATTCCATACTATATTTCAATTAAAGTGCACTATATATATTATTTATAATAAGATACAATAAAAATAAGAAAGAACCTCAGGGCTTTCCCTTAATTCTTGGCTTAGGAAAATGCATAAGTGAGTGTTCTGGTCTATTATTTGAGGCTTTAAAGGGAACAAAGTATGTCAACTTCTCCTTACTAAAACTCATTTGCTATTGAGTCTATGCTGCCTCATAGTGATCCTACAGGATAAGGTTTGAACTGCTCCTGTGGGTTTCTAAGATGATATGTCTTTACAGGAGTAGAAGCCCAGTGTTTCTTCCACAGATCAGCAAGTGGTTTTGAACTGCAGACCTTGTGGTTATCAGTTCAGCTCATAACCAGTATGCCACCAGGGAGTGCCAACTTCTTAATAATGATATATTACCATATTGCATTGCATTTGGGGAAATAAGTTTAATAAATCAGAAGAATAATATAGCAGACACTAATATTACAACTAATTTTTTGCATATGAATTGCCAAACTTTGAAATTATTATGAGATAAAAGCCAACTAGGTGAATAAATGGAATGTTGCCAGTTTCCAAGTCCTTTCATATCCCTTATTATAAAAATGATGTACTCCCTGCTACTGCAATTAATCATAATCTTGACATTTAGATGATCTTTTTATGATTATATCATTCACATATGGCCCTAGACATTATTTTTAAAAGTCAATACATACCTCCAAATGCGGCCTTCAAGCTGCCACCTGATTGACAGGCTACACTATACCCCTTCACTCTTAATCCTCTCAAATTGACAAAAGATTATGTAACTACGACACCCTTCAATTCTTCTAGTTCCTTCCTCTATTCCCATCTTTTTCTTGATTTAATTTTGGATCTCAGATGCTGAGGATTTACATAATTATATTTATTAATTGATGGCACCTAATATAATTGGATAAGAATTTATTTTCCATGCATTCTTCCCATTTATTTACTCACCTTAAATGTATCCTCCATAGGTAAGTATTATGGCAAATTTAAAGTGTATATTTTTATTATAAACCAACGTTTTGTGTACATATGAATAGTGTTTCTTGATTTAGACACTAGGCTTTCTGTTTTAAAAAGCTATGCAGATTCCAGTAGGCATACATAGGTAGTCTGATTCTTTCAAATTAAATATAGTATCCTGTGGAATTATTTCATTATTTTTACTAATAAATCTACCAAGGATGAAAAGCTTAAATTACCAGTAAATTCAATGCCAATGTGATGAGAATACTTGTGTAATTTTTGAAAAATTCTGCAGTATATACAAGTGTAAGTCAAAAAATATTGCTACTCTAGTTCCAGTTCATATGTGCACATGTTTAATCTAAGCAAAAAATGTTTAGACATAACTCTGTGATCAGTGGATAGCTGCCAACATGTTCTCTCAAAAATATGGTTGTCTTAGTGTCTCATCTGAGTGCCTTAAAAAGCGTTCCATCAAAACAGTGACTTCCAAGGAGTCTACTGGGCAAGTTAAATTCATGGCAGAGTGGTTAGCTTAGAAGTGATGACAGCTCCAAAGGGTAATCTTGATTGATTTTTTCAGAGATGAGCACAGGAGCTATTTAGGAAGAATTTTGAAGAAATTAAAAACTTCATTGATGAGAAAAAAGCCCAGGGAAATTGTCATCATTTTTCCATCATAGCAAAGCACTTACTCATTCTTCAAGGGTAGCAAGGGCTGCCTTATGAGAATTTCAGTGGGTAACCTTACCCCATCTTCCCTACAGCCCTAGTCTTGCTTCTTCAGGCTTTGTATGTTACAAAGAGCACTTGGAGAATATTTGAGTCCCTTGAGGATTACAGAACTGCCATTTGAATTGACTGTAAATAAAATAACCTAGCATGCTTCAGGAAAAGGTTAAACATTCTCAAAACTCACTGCCATCTAGTTGATTCTGACTCATAGTGACCCCATAGGACAGAGGAGAATTACCTCTGTGGGTTTTCAAGGTTGTAAAACTATAAGAGAACAGAAAGCCTTATCTTTCGCCTGAGGAGCTATTGGTGGGTTTGAACTGCTGACTTTGCAGCTAGTAGACTAACATGTAACCCACTATGCAACCAGGGCTCTGCAAGCATCACCTTCAGAAGGTTATAGACATATAGAGGATATGTTAAAAAAGAAATATCTTCCCATTATAATACTTTGTTTAATAAAGTTTCCAATTATTTATAATTTAATATTTTTTTACTTTTCCTCATATACCTAGTAGAAACATAGAACTATAAAATATTTTAAACCAAGTGTTACTAGGCAAACATTGTTGCATCTGCTTATCCTCCCTGAAGAAATAAAAGAGATCAACACAAATTAAGACTTAACATCATGCTGACATCAAAACTTGAAATTTGCTAATTTCTTGGGTATAAGGCAATAGCTTATTGTTGTTTTAATTATAATGTCTTTATTACACAAATCTGTAGTATCTCTTTATATATTTGTTAATGGAAGAAGTAAGAAAAGTATTAAGCCTTGAGTTGAAACATGGAAGGATTTCATCGACAAAATATTGGACGATGCAAGAAATTTTCAAAGAAGTTGAAAGGAATGCAAAGTCACTGTGTCCAAAGAAAAACCCTGGTGGTGTGGTTGTTATAAGTTGGGCTGAGATACACAAGGTCAACTGTTCAAAACCATCAGCATCACTGCAGGAGAAAGATGGGTTTTTCTACTGTAAAGAGTTACAGTCTTGGTACTTACTAGCAAAAAGTATATCTCAATAGTCTACCATTTCAAGAGGTAGCATATGATCAAGAAACAATGGTACTAAAGGAAGAAGTTCAAGAGGAACCCATATTATGGTTAAAAAAAATCAGCCAGAGAAAGTCTAAAGGGCATTTGCCCAATGTCAAAAGTTCAGAGGGTGAGAATGAAGGCGGATCAGAAACAGGATGCACAGGAGGTTGATAGTACATTAGAGGTACTGCAATGTATGTATGAATTGAACAAAATACCTATGAGTTATTTAATGCAAAACTGATTACCTGCTCTGTAAACCTTCACCTCGATCAACATTAAATGTTAAAAAGAGGATTTTTTAAATAGATTTGTTCAATTAAATATTTTATTTGAATTTTTGACATCTGCTCCCATAGATTTTTATGGTAAAATCCTTCTACGGGTGTTGATTCTGTTGATAAAATCCTGGAAAAATTCAATCTTGTCAAATTGTAAGGAATTTGTTTGCATTTTGTGTAGATGTATAATCTATAAGGAAGGATTTAGTTTTTGATCTTTATTCAGGTACCCTTTGTTTTTAGGAAGTAAAGTTGTGTCATCTGCAGATCACTAATATTGTTAATGAATCTTCCTTTGATCTTGGTGCTGCATTCTTCTTTCAGTATAGTTCTTGGCTATAAGCTCAATATACAGAGTCTATAAGTACGATAGATGGTACAACCCTTATGTGCACTTTTCCTTATTCAAACTGTTCACTACCCTCCTGTTCTTTCGTAATTACTTCCTCTTGGTCTATGTACAGGTCTTGCAAAAGCACACTGAAGTGCTTTATAGTTCATCTTCTTTGAAATGTTATCCATAATTAGTTATGATCCACAAAATCAAATGTCTTTCCATAGTTAGTAAATACTATACTGTGTTAGTAATACATAGCTAAACACATTTTGATATTATCTGCTTTCAGACACAACTCATCAAACATCTGCAATGATATGCCTCATTACAAATCCTCTTCTGAATCCAGTTTGAAGTTCCCTGTTGATGTACTGATGAGATTAGTTGTAAACTATCTTCAGCAAAATTTTACTTGTATGTGATATTAATGATATAGTCTAATAATTTGTGCATTCAGTTCACTCACTTTTCTTTGAAATGGGCTCAAATATGCCTCTTTCCTTTGGTTGGCTAGGCAGATGTCTTTCAAATTTGTTGGGATAGACAAGTGAGTCCCTTCAGTGGTGCACCTCTTTGTGGAAGCATGTCAATTCCAGTGTTAAAGACCCTTTGGGACATTCAGAAAATAGCCAAGGGCAGTGGACTATGAATATTTGTTATTTCTCCTAGCTAGTGTCACAGCAATGGGCTCAAGCAGAACAATTGTGAGTATGGTGCAGGATCAGGCAGAACTGACTCTATGGCACCTAATAACCATAAATGTTGTAAAATAAGCATAAATGCACGAAATGAATACTGGGCATTTTAGATGACAAGTGCATGTTACTCTGCTTTCAGCAAGTACCTAATTGAATATGGCAAAACTTCAATGTGGTTTTGCTCGGGCGGGGAGAGAGAGAGAGAGAGAGAGAGAGAGAGAGAGAGAGAAAGAGAGATTGTTGGTTTGAAAGAAGTAGCCCAGTAGCCCAGTTTGTAGAGTACTGGGGCTTAAGTTGAAAATCTGAACTCCACCCAGAAAATTTGCATTAAGAAATACATGAAAATCTACCCAGAACTACTGAGAGGAAAATAGCATATGAAAAACCTGCAGGGAAGAAGAAGAAAGAGGAGGAGAGGAGAAAGAGGAAGAGGAGAAAGAGGAAGAGGAGAAAAAAAGAACAGGAGGAAGAGGAGGAGTAGGAGTAGGAGTAGAAAGAAACATTGCTTTTTGATTGCCAGTAAGGGATTTGCATCTGGGTGCTTTCAAGCAGGAAAATTCAGTACACTACTCTCTTCATTGATCAAACCAAGGAAGCTGGTGAATACACGGGTGTGTATGCTTGCTTGTCATGTCCACCTGTGCCCACCTGATGAATTTGTGTGTGTGTGTGTGTATGTGTGTGTGTGTGATGGTAATTTAAAAATGTGCTATGTAAAATGAGGGAGAATAAACACATAAAGTGGCTGACTGACACATTTTTATGGGCATACTTAAATTAAAAATTAGAAGTACAAAGAAGGATCCTCACTGAAAAGACTTCATATTTCCTGAGGTCTGGGGAAGAGTGTGTAGGGAAAAATGCCGATAGGTTTATATGATTCAGTTGTGAATACTGATTGTTAACAATGTGGTGATTAAAAAATCTGTAATTATAGAAGCTATGAGTGTGATGAGATCAAATGATACATTGCGTTAGGTAAATCTGCTGCACAAGAACTCTTAAAAGAGTTGAAACGGCAGGGTGTTACTTTAAGGACTAAGGTATGCTTGATCAAGCCATGGTATTTTGATCATCTCATATGCATGTGAAAGTTGAACATTGAATAAAGAAGACTTAAGAAGAATAGATGCACTTGAACTATGGAGTTGGTGAAGAATATAGAAAGTACTATGGATTGCCAAAGAACTACTATCTGTCTTGGTAAAAGTACAGCTAGGATACTTCTCAGACTCAAGGATGGTGAGACTGCATCTCATGTACTTGGGGCGTGTTGTCAGGAGAGACCAGCCCCTGAAGAAGGACATCGTGCTGGCAAAGAGCAGGGGCAGTGAAACGGAGGACGGCCCTGGTCCAGCTGGGTTGGCACAATGACTGCAACAATGCCCTCAGACACAGGAACAATGGTGAGAATGGTGCAGGACCAGGCAGTATTTTATTATACGTTGGAATCGATGCCAATGTACCTGACAAGAATAGCATCGAGGGTGAAAGGTTGGACTGAAGGAAAGGTTAGATTCAGTGGATAAACCTAAAATCCCTCTAAAAGTGTAGGTATGCTAATTTCTCAAGAGAGGCTCAGCACAAAGACATAATCATCAATCCGTTAAGTCTTATTGAACACCAGAAAAGGTGAAACGAACATGAGTTTTGAAGAATGTGATCAGATCAGATGGATACCCGCATTAGAGCTGAATGGCTGGTCCCTGAGTAACCTCACTATGAGGAATCTTTGCCCCACTGAACCATTCATGTCTGATTTGGATTAATAAAATGTCTGTGAGGAAGAAGTTATCCTCTAAGGATGAAAGAACCATAGCTTGAGAAGCCAGGGATTGACCTTTGGTATAATGGATGGATCACTTTTATATGGCTTTTCTCACCATGGTCTTGTAACACATCAAATGATTGATTGGACCACTGGAAGAAAGATGCTTGCATCCCAGTTAAAGGAATTGAACTGATTGCTAATACTTTAGCCAAGTTGCATGGAGGCCCCAAGTAGTTGGAATCATGTAAATAGGATGTGTGTGATGCTAATAAGGAGATTGGTCAGTTTTACATGTACTGATTTAACAGTTCTGCCAGGCTAAAAAGAGAAACAAGACCAGAGTAGAAAAGAGGTACTGACTGCCACTGAGAAAAAGAGAGAGAGGTGTACATCTTGGGCCCCAGGATCCTTGCCTTCAGAACTTCCTAGGCAGACTTCCCACACCGATCACAGGAGATGGTGGTAAGCAGTGCCAGAGAATGGCAGCAGCAGAAGAATAGAACCACAGAGGAGATGGCATGGTGGCCTCCCAATCCAAAGACAAATAGAGCGGAACCCACTGAGCAGGAGGCTTGCTAATGGACACCAGTGTCTTCAGGTGCTTAATAGAAGAACCAGAGAGCTTGGTTAACCTTGCATGAGCAGGCCAGAGTCTAAGCCAACCTAAGAGATTCAAGGCATCTGAGTTAGTTAATTGTGCCAGCCTGGCCGATAATCACATGTGGGTCTGGTTGAAAGGCAGAGGGATAAATGGGTCGTGAAGCCTCGCCTTTCTAGTTCTCGGGTCTCTTGTTTTGTGATGGTTGCATCGGGTGCAGCTGCCTTAGCAGTTCCCTGTTTCAGCTTGCAAGATGGATTTCCTACAAGACATCCCCAAGGAGAAGCCGCATGGATCTATCCCGATGCAGCCCTGGGTGCTGGAGCAGTCATGTGGAGACCCCTGCCAGTGCTGAGATGCTTACATGTTCACTGACTCAGCTTTCCTCCTGCAGTCGGCATTATTGCCTCTGTTTTGTGAGGTGAAGGACTTTGTGGACTGGTGTTGGGTATGGGTTAATGTTGGACTTGTGGGCTTGGGCAGCATTGGGTTGGGATGTTTTCGTGATGCACATTTTCTTTGCATAAAACTCTCTCTTATACGTGAGTTGCTGTGGATTTGTTTCTCCAAAGTACCCAGACTAATACAGCATCATAGGCCAAGAAGTCAAAGGTCAGAGAGAGGCCTCCATTCAACAGCAGAAAATAGGCTGCCTTAATTGAAGAACTGTCTTGAGCCATTTCTTATCCTGAATTATTAATTGTTACTTTCCTAATAACCCTAAACACCCAAGAATGGTAGATGAGTTCAGTGCAGCGATCGGATGATCAAATCCAGCAATGTAGAGGGGACTGTAGGAGTTACAGCTGAAATCAGAAATGGTAAAAATTTTGGGAGGAGAAGTATAGCTGACCTTTGCTTCACAGGATTAGCTTTGCATTACTGATATTGGTAATGATTCTCTTCTTTTGTGAGGGAGGACAAGGAGGTCAGGTGACACCATTTTAACCAAAATTATATCTTAGAAATATATTGATTGCAAGTTGCATTAAAGGAAATTTTGATCTTCATCATTAAATACCTTTACCAAAAGGTTATAAATGGCCTTGTTTTTAAATTGTAGTTTGATTCAATTAATATAGACAAACTACAAATACAAAAAATACTACAATTTAAAAATGTTTCTAGTTCATTTGTTTTCTTGCTTAAACCATTATAAGTATCTGCTTTGTAATACACTAAAGTGTGAGCTGAAACTAGCAGCTTTTAGTACACGAGTGTGTTGTCATTCTGTGCTCTCCCTATTTTGGCCAAATCTTTCTGTTTCTTGCCAGACCTCATAATTTAGAGTGAATGGCGTTAGGGCGTGGTGACATTTATAAGGGCAAGTGAGGTAGTAAAAAAAAAACCAAATGGAAGAAAACTTTGGGAGTCTAAAAAGAGGTAGTAGGTACTTTTGTAGTTGTTTAAATATATTTAGATGAGCACTATAACAGTAGATTAAGTAACGTGCTATGTGAAATATAGTATTAATCATAGAATTTGTTTTTCTGTGAACATTGCCAAAGTCAGTTCTTATTGCTTAACTTGATTTTGATATTCTCTAAATCCTTTATTTTTTGCTTGAATTTGGCCAGATATGAATGGGTTTTGAGTAAGTCTTAAAATATTCTTTCTTTTACAAGTTTAGAAATTTAAAGTTGTACAAATTGAGAACTGGAATACAATAGTAAAAACAATTTTTTTTTAACCAAAATTGGTTAATAAGAGGTCTTTAGCGACAGACCTCCTTTTGACTGTACCATCTGGGCTTCATGTCTGAGTTCAGAGAGTTACATCATTGACAGGAAGAAGTAGGAAATAAATTTGAGCAACATCTGTTTTTCTCCTTGGACAAATTTGTCCATTTGGATTTCATCTTTTACAGCTGTTTTCCCTTTTGTTTGATAAACTTGAACATTTTCTGGTTAGCATCATTTCTCTAACCTTAACAATATTAAATGGTGACGTGGGGAGTGGCTTGGAGATCTTAGTCAGTTTCTTGGACCACGAGCACCTCATCGCAGAGACTGTTCTGTTGGATGCACATATACGAGCAGTTTCATCATGAAGTCAGCACATAGTCAGAATGGATAACAGTAAAGCACTTATCTTTGTTTGCTTTACCTTTGTTCTGTTTTACCCTGTGCCCCAAACAAAACAAAATATTGTTTCAATAGTGTTGAATCACTATTTTAGTATGCTTTTCATTTACTCTTTTGAATGCATTTTTTGGTTAATTCAATGGCATTTTCATGACCTTTTTAAGTGTCAATACTTTTTGGTGTATGTCAGGAGTAGAACTGAAAATAGAAGTTTGCTGTTGGGAGATGGCGTTGGGGACATCAGCAGCATTTCCACGAACACCTTGCTCTATCCTCCGCTGTCTACCACACTTTCAGGTACAGCTTAATAACAGCAATCCTTCCCTCTGCCAAACTGGTTGTTAAAAACAAGAGTGTGAGGATTTTCTTAGCTCATAGTGATATTTAATATATATACAGATGCTCTCCTTAATTATGTTGGTATGTTTCTTCTATTTGTCACAAGGATCATACGCTACTAAAAAGCAATCTTTCACTGGGCATCCTTAAACATCAGGAGAAAGCTAGCCAGTTGGTGCCTCTGAAACCTCATGGAAGTATAAAGATAAATAGAAATAAAACTGTCTTGTTCAGAGGAGAACTTTTTTTGAATTTGAGTTGTGTTACACTTAATTGACAAACTCTGAGCTATCTGGGAACTCTTGCCATTGCAGCTTTAAGAGCTACGGATGCAGTAGAAAAGCTAAAGTCCAGGGCTGGACGGTTTGCTGGCTTCTCCCCCAGGATGCATTCGCAGTACTCTGCAGTGGGACATGCAGACCTAGAGGAGCCTCCCAAGCAACCCAGCTGGCACAAATGTCGTTTAATTATCCTTCTTATGAAATTTCTTTTGAATTTAACTTCACTATGGCATTGTTTCAAGGTACAAGTGCCAAGATGCTGTTTTGTAATAATATTAAAAATGCCAGTTCATGATACTGTGCATTGCATGAAATTCCAAGCCATTTCTCTAGACAGAATACAAAGCATGACAGGTGAAATATTCCAGGGTTACTCAAGTCGCCCCGTCCCTGCAACATGTATATTCACAAACTGTTTCTTTACATTGTCATTGATTTATGTAGTTATCATATATTTAAGGGGCTGTGTGTCAGACACTAAGTTAGACACTGCAGTAGTGGATAATAATCATTCAAGAAAACCAGAGCCATGAGGCAGGCTGAATAGCCTAAGCATTGGAGGGGCCAGGGTGTGGACTGTATTGCTCAGAATTGGCTGTGTCCTTTTATCTCTTTTTTCCCCATCACAAAATTCCACAAAAGAAATAATAAGTACAATTGAATAATTTAATGAACTCCTTCCTATAAGGTTAAACCCCAAGGACTACCAAGAAAAGAAGACACTCTAAAGAACATATTTTCAATTTTCTGTTGCTTGAATTAAAGAAAGCTTAGGAAAAACAAATGTCCAAGTTTGTAGTAAGGGAAACATTGATGCCAAAATAGGAAGATAAGTTTCTCTACAAATTCTTGCCTGTTCTAAGGGATTTTCACTAATCGACTTGTTTGCGTACCTTAAGAGCTAGATGATCTTTCATCTTTGATTTCTAGGAGCATGGAAATCAAAACCCAAGTAGAATGATACAACCCAGCCTTCTCCATACATTTCAGAATCCAAGGCCTGTTCGGTGCCATTGTTCTGAAAGACTTCTAGAGAACTGGCCTGCAGAGTCCCCGGCTGTTACCCATTCAGAGCATTATTGATTTTTGAGCAGATGGGTGGGGGAAGGTGAAATGAACACAGAGAACAAGATTCTGCTGTGGTTAGAGTTGTGGTTTCTAATGGTGGGGGCGGAGAAGATTCAAGGATCAGATACATTGCAACCTCAGCGTAAGGTGGAGAAATAAAATATATCAAACCTACAAACGCCAGAATCTATGTAAGGTAGAAACCTACCAGAGAAGGGAAACGCAAGTATTTTCCACTAATAGGAGGATAGAAAAGTGCTAAGACTGCACGCTGGCAAAGGTGAACCAAGAACAGGCAGTGTTGCTCTGGCTCTCACATAATTCACTCTAGACTCGCTCCCTGCCATTGGGCCCATTCTGACTAATAGTGACCCTATAAGGCAGAAAAGAAGCACCCCGATGGGTTTTTGAGAGTGTAGACCGTCACAGGAGCAGGAAGCCTCCCATGTCTTCTGCGGAGCAGCTTGATGGTTTCAAACGGCTGACCTGGAGGTTAGGAGCCCAACACCATGCCACTCTGTGAAGACTGGGCTTTGAATAAAGAAGACTGAAGAAGGATCAGTGCATTTGAATTATGGTACTGACGAAAAATATTGAAAGCACTACGATCTTCCAAAAGAAATAACGAATCTTTCTTGGAAGAAGTACAGCCAGAATGCTCCTTAGCGGCGAGGGCGGCAAGACGTCCTCTCACATGCTGGAGCCATGTTGTCAGGAGAGACTAATGCCTAGAGAGGACGTCCTGCTTGGTCAGGTCGAAACTCACTGCCATCCAGCCAAAGCTGACCTGTAGCGACTCCTGGGGGCTTCTGAAAGTGTAACTGTTTACGGGAATAGAATGTCCAATTTTTCTTCCGCTGAGCTGCTCATTTGTTTATTTTAAACTGCCAACCATGCGGATCACAGCCCAAGGCATAGCCACTAACCTACCAGGGCTCCATTGGTGAAGGAGAGGGGCCCGGAAAAAGTGGAAGAGCCCTGTCCGATGGATGGACACCGTGGCTGCAACGATGGGCTCACGTTGGGAGGATGGCCAAGGCCCAGGCGCGTTTCACTCGGTTGTGCCTGCATCCCAGCTCCTCGTCCTGCGCAGAGGACTTCGAACTTTTCATGGTGGGTGGGTAGTCATCACTGAGAACGCCAAAAAAATATCTGTAAAAGTAAAGAGCCTTTTCCTTCTTCAACCATGTATTTATTTTTATTTATTCTTAACAAGGTTAAGTTTTGAAATGAGGGGGAGCAGATCTTTAAATTAGGGAAATTAACAAGGGATGGTTAAATCACATAATTCAGAATGGTTGATTAAAATCATGAACATCATAAATTGAGTGAGATAGTAAAGACATTTTCAAATAGTATTCTAAAGGGCACCATTTTATATGAAAAAAAAAATCATCTTGAGAGCATATATGGTTAAGTGCTGATGTTGGTAATTTCTTTCCCTATGGATGTCTTTAAAACATTATAGATTTTTATCTGTGTAGGATGGCTTATGGTTGTATACAAAAGCTGGAAATATGATGGGTAGCATCATATTTGAAGTTTTTATCCTGATATGTGATCCAATTTTTGTCTTAGGAAACACTCTAGTGATAACCGAGTCAGGAATAGGAAAAGTCTGGTAGTAAAATGATATGTGGCACTATATGTTAAAATTGTGTATCTAATGTACTAGCAATGGGAATAAAAGAATTAATAATGAATAGGTAAAATTGACATGTTTTAGTAAACAATGGTGTTTTAAGTATCTGGGATAATTCTTATGATTTTGGCTACCTCTATAGATTATTCACTGACAAAATAAAAAAATAAGACAGAAATATATTTAAGGAGAAAATATATTCTAATTTGGGATGTGAATACTAAGATGTCTAATGAAACATTAGATGGAGATGGCTGTATATCAGATTGCTTCTGATGAGCAACTCTTGAGAATAATTCATGCTTGCTGTCACTCCTTCAACCATTTCATCTGGCCATTTGCATATAAACTCTTAGAAAGAAGTTATACTGGGAAGGTGTTAACTCTAAGGCTTTAAACTCCTAGCTCCCTAGTGTTCAGGTGGGAGAGTGATGGGTGAATAGGTAAGGCAGGGAAGATAAGCCTGCTCCTCTTTTCATGTGTTTCTCCTTCCAAGGTTTTTTAAGGTGCCTAATCCTCCGATGCTGACTTCACATATTCTGATATCTGTGAGTGACAGAGGTTATAACCCTCAGGGATCACAGGGAATAAGCAAGCACATATTTTTAATGCTCAGTTCTGACCTCTCCTCCCACACTCTCACTGCCATCTAGTCAATGCTCACGCGCAGTGAGCTCCCTTGTGGGCTGCCGAGACTGTAACAAACTATTCTGGGGAGTAGAAAACCCAGATGCGGGTGTTTTTGAATTGTGGACCATGTGGATCACAGCCCAATGTGTAACCACTACAACCCATCACATTAGTGTCTGTGCTTAGCCACTGGCTTTCTCCCTCTATTCTCAGCACTCCTGCCATCTTACACACACACACACACACACACACACACACACACACACACTGTAGAAATGGCATGAGTCCTCATTAGACTTCTTCATGTGACTCCACAAAGGAGAGGAGAGAATCCACATGATTGCTGTGAGGTTGATGATTTATCATATCTCCACCCTCAAACCTTTAACTAATTCAGACAGCACAGTCTACTTCTCTGTTTGGTTTAATAATTCACTGCAATGGGCTCACACAACTCACAGACAGTATGCACAATTAGGAGGTTTTTTTTAGGGAAGTACCAGGTTACAACTCAGAATCAACAAGCTGTGTTGGTTAAATTTTTCAGTCAACTTACAGTATAATGATATACCCATGGGGATGTGGTCTGTTTATAAGTAACCCTGTGGAGAATTGGTCTCTCTCACTTGTTTCCCTCTCTTCCCTGCTTGATTGGATCTTGCATCTGGCTTCTGGACCAGACCCTGGGAGCTGCCAGTGTCCTGCTATGTTTCTGCCAACATTAGGTCCACTTGACTGTCTAGCCACCATCCTGTGCTTTCTCAGTTTTTCACTTTGCCTTCATGTTTCACAGGCAGGCAGCTGCATGAGTCTGGAGAAGCTTCTTCCAGCTGCAATATGACCCACGGACTTGAGCTGGACTGAACCAGGCCCGTTCCTTGATATAAATCTATTTCTTGATATGTTTTTCTAATATATATGTGAGTGTGTAGCAGTTATATAACCTGCTGTCAATTTGAGTGAAGGGGTGCAATCTAGTCTGTCAACAAAGCCTCTGTGTAAGCATGGTCTTCTCTTGAGGATTCTGGGAACTCTTGTCTTCCTCCCTGGAGGCAAGACACATTCCCTGCAAGACATTCCTGTTGACAAGCCACATGGAGCTACGCTGATGGAGCCAGAGCCCTGGAGGTGATGGATCCATGCAGAGACCATCACCAGTGCTGAGATGCTTCCACTGCCACTGGATCCACAACACTTTCCACCCACTGGTCTGTGATCTTCCTGCATTCAGTGTAATTGCATGGCTGAGTGAGTCTAAATAGGAATTTATGGACTAGTATCGACACAAGGGGTAATATTGGACTTATGGTCTTGATCTGGACTGGGCTGGGATGCTTTCTCAAAGATTGAATTTTTTTCATTAGTTCTTTCAGTTTAAGATATACTGTGTTCTTCCCCAAATGACATAGTTGTTATATATGGGACTGATAACTCTATTGTCAGCAGTTTGCAAATCACCAGCTTCTTTACAGGAGAAAAATGAGGCTTTCTGCTCCAATAAAGAGTTAGAGTCTTAGAAAGCCAAAGGGTCAGTTCTGCCCTGTTCAAAAGGTTACTGAAATCTAGTCTATGGCAGTAAGTTTTTAACTCTAGTCTTTTGCACCTTTCATTATAATATTTTACGTCATCTTCTTAAGTTGCCCTTGGAGATTTTCTGTTCAACTCCTTGTCTTTATCACTTCTTCCATTTGTAATATTGAAAAACTCTATGACAAAATATTGACTGATGCAGAAAGCAGCAAAAGAAGGTGCAAAGAATGCACAGCGTCACTGTACTAAAGAGCACTAGTCGACATGGAATCACTAAAGGGGCAACATATGGCGAAGAACCACTGGTGCAGAAGGAAGAAGGGAAAGCTGCATTGAAAGCATCCGCCAAAAACAAGGTTCCCGGAACTGATGGACTGCCAAGTGAAATGCTTCCACAGGCCTTTAATGATAGAGTCTACACAAATGGTTGACGAAAATGTTGTGATTAGAGGCTCACAAGTACCCAGTCTTTTGTTTTCAATATGAGCATTGGCTCATAGTCACTAATTATGCATTCATGGACACTTTATAGAGCCTGATTAACTTGACTCAATTGTAGGAATGTGCAGTGGTTTGTTGTTGTACATAGAGTCTCTACGAGTTGGGAGTGACTGGACAGCAACTAACAACATCACTCTCACAAGGATTCTGTGGACCTTATTCTACACTGTTAGCATGCTGTTAAATCCTTTGCTGGACCACATACCCCTTACGTGCATAGACCACCCCAATCCCTGTACGGGAGTAACACCTCCATAGCAGGGTAAAAGGGCCATATTAAATAATCCACTGAACCATGAGTATGTGCATGTACACTCATTTAAGGTGGCCATTTGTTTCATTCTTTTAATATTAATGTTATCTAAATGTCTCATATTCACATTTCCACCTTACTGTATAGCTTCTTCAGTGCTGACTCTAGTTAAGCAAGTCAGCATCACTGCTAGTTGACCAGTGATTCCAGGATCCCAGTACCTTTTAAACCAATAATATCCACCTCATTTTAATTCTGAAATAAGTCACTTTGATATTTTTTGAGGTTCATGCTTCTCATTATCTTCAAATTTATGGGGCTTATTTACCCATTAGAGATAATATCCTAACTCTAGTTCTAATTTTGTCCTGTCTTAAAATTCTAGTGTGGTAAACTGAGGACTTGGTAGAGTGTTATATGGCTTTATTTCCATGCTGCAACCACAGGCATATAAACTAGCCCTATGTTGAGAAAGATACTCATTGTTCTGAGACAGAAGTGTTTTCAAATACACATTCTCCATGCCAAAAGTGTGCCCCCATTGCTACAGCCCTCCATTAAGGAGCAGTCCTAAAGGAGCTACCATTTAAGAAGAATCTTCCCTCTATCTGGCTGCTTCACTATGCCTGGGGGTTATTTGTAGAAAAGAGCAATCATTTTCTACAGCCAAACTACTGTAAAGTGTAGCAAACCTTGGGGAGGGCTCAGGGCTGTTGGAGGTCAACTGGCTCTAGGTCAAGATGGTGATTCACCTCATTGCTTGTTTATTATGTTACCTGCTTAGGAAATTATGCATTGACTATGTAATGTTTGCTGAATGGTGTGTATGCTTTTTGAAATATCTCTAAGCACCATTATATATACCCATTGGAATAGATATTCCCTCTCTCAGTCCTGACATAGGGCCGAGGAGCCCCTGTGCCCCTCTG
>NW_022111373.1:49353936-49355483 GCF_000313985.2 Echinops telfairi | reverse complement strand
ATATATATATCCATGGTAACACAGTGGTTTAACTGCAAGGTCAGCTGTTAAACCCGCCAGCCTCTTCATGAAAGAAAGCTATCTGCTTCCATAGAGATTTAAAGCCTGCAAATCCCACCAGGAAAGTTCTATTCTTCCCATAAGAATCGATGCCAGGGGCTTAAGTGGAGAGCAAATGTTTTGAGAATGAGGGCAATGAATGTACAAATGTGCTTTACATAATTGATGAATGTATGGATTGTGATAAGAGTTGTATGAGCCCCTAATAAAGCGATTTAAAAAAAAGTGTCACTATAAGTTGGAATATACTTGAAAGCACTGGATGGGTATATATTATAAATTGTTGGAAAATCAATGATATTTAACTCTAAAGTGCCTTAGTGACCCAAAAACATCTCTTTAAACTTATTTTTCTAGAAAATTCTAACAAACTGTCATTTAAAGTTACATTGTATGGGAACATCTAGTAGGAAATGTTTTTCAAGAAATATGTCTTACAGGATTCATTTACCAAGTTTTTTATATGCATAGAATATTGTAACTCGTAATGCAAAGATATTTCTAGGAGTATGCCTTCTATTTTTATTTGTAACACCAGCAAGAAAAATTATATAGAAACTAACCATTGTCATTTTCATTTTTTATTTTTTACAATATGGTCTCAAACTAATCTTTTATTTTTCTTCTTCCCTTTTCACTTGAACAGCTACCTTTAGATCACCTTAGCAACCATAAAAATTAGAAGACCTTGGCTATGATGTCTGAGCCTTTGCATGTACTTCAGTAAAGCATGAGATATTAACCTAGCTGTATCCATTGCTGCTAACAATCCTAGATTCTGCACCCCCGCCCCCCGAAACTTGCCAGGCCACATGCATAAATGTTATATTGCTGTAGAACAAACTCATATAAATATATTTTAAATGATTATTATATCTTTCAAATCAGTTATATCAGCTGGGTAACTCTGATCTGCCCAAGATTGGATGGCTGTTCTTATATAGCTAGCAATTGGAGTGTAGCTCACGTAATGTCATCCAGCAGGCCAGCCGTGGCTGGTTCACATGCCAACACATTTCCAAGAAAAGGCACGAAGGCATGCAGTCCTCTTAGGATCAAGTTTCACTCAATTCTCAGTCAGAACGAGTCACAAAATCAACGCAGCTTCAACGGGAGGTAAATAGATGCCGTCTCTTTTTGGTCATAGGCTCAAAGTTACATGAGAAAGAAAAATGGTTAGAAAAAAGAACCAAACGAACCCCCTGTCATCACGTTAATTCTGGCTCAGGTTAGGCACCTTCGTGAAGCTAGCTTCAACAACCTGTGTCAACAGAAGGAAAAGTGCCAGGACTTCCGTCTTCCTCATTGTTAATAGCAGATAATGTTTTGTGGCCGTGCATTAGATTTTCAATAGCTAATTTTTCATCAGTGGACTCCCTCTTCCTTCTTCCTTTTCTATTCCGGTCTGGAAGCTTTTCTGAAACTTTTGCACCTTGTAGAACCCTACTGGTGTTTGAGACCCCACTGGTATTTGAAATGCGGGTAGA
>NW_022111373.1:49348160-49353575 GCF_000313985.2 Echinops telfairi | reverse complement strand
TATAGGTGGAAAGATAGAATTTCCTTTAACAAACCTTTACATTGACTGAGCTGTTATCTATTCTGAGCAGCACTTATGCCATATGGGATGCTAAACATTTGAATATCATCCTTGTTTAAATAAATATTTAGCAATCAGCCACTGATTAAATAATTCAGTAAGAAATCTGTAATCAAACCCAAATGGAGGTTCAAACCCCAGGTAACACAATGAAGAAGGTCGTCCACTTTTGCTAAAGAATCCACCTTGTTGCTGCAATTCCAAAAGGAAAAGAAAGAGTTTGATTCTATATGCTGAAGATAGGATTCTAGAAATTATTACAGGCAACTTCTGCATCTAAAATTACTTTTTAGGAGCAAAGCTGTTTGACTCAGAATACTGCACATGCCAGACAATTTTTATGGATCATCAAGGCTTGGCATGAAGTAAATAAAACCTCTTTCACCTATCCACTGAATTCAAGTTAGCAGCAGCAAATGTTCAGCTATCCCAATTCATCATTTTTAATGGTGTTCCTTGTGAAGTGCTTCATGGCACCTGTCTAAATGTCTCCTTCCCACAACAGATTGGATAGCCATTAGTTTATTTTAGTTAGAAAGTTGAGGCTTGCACACCTTTTGGAAATCATTGTTACCTTAATAAACAATGCAGAGAGTTTTCCAATTAAAATTGTCTTAATTTTAGTACAGAGGAAATATAAACACGGTTAATTAACAAGTACACTTTTAAAATGGAACTATGGTTTGTTTCATTCAGGAAAATGTTAACTCAAATATATTTTCATTGAAGTCTCTTCTTTGCAGAACTTAAGGAAAAGAAAAAAAATTGGATGTTAACTTAAAATGACTGACCTGATTATAGTTAATAAAACATATTTGAATTTCAGAACGTTTTTGTAGGCTACAGGCAAGCTTTAACCAAAACAGTGAAGTAGAGGCTTTCTAACATGCTTCCCATCTTTCTCTGACTTTTATTCAACTTCCTCTGAAAGTCCTGTGGCCACATGACTCTGTCCCATCTGTCCCGTCTAGTCTATATTTGCTCTCAGAAAAATCACTTACATTGAAAAAACAGGATTAATATGCACTAGAATTGCTCCTTCCAGTGCCTGTCTGGACACAATTTAATTCCGATTCTGATCACAATGTAATATCAGAGGTCCTTGAGTGATGCCCTTCTTCCATCATCTGGCCTCCAGATGTGTTCAAAAAAACAAAACAAAACTGAACTAGTAGCTACAATTTGGAAACAAGGATATGACATCAGAAACTACATTTTTGGCATTTATTGAATAATATAATTTATAAATGGCTCATGAGGGAGGGGAGAGCAGGGAGGGAGGGGGGAAAATGAGGAGCTGATATCAAGGGCTCAAGTAGATGGTGGGACTGATATTGGCAACAAATGTACAAATGTGCTTGACACGATGGATGGATGGATGGATTGTGATAAGAGTTGTACGAGCCCCCAAGAAAATGATTTTATATATATGTGGCAGCCATTGGCCTGCCATCTCAGATAGCAATAGTTATGGAAGGCTGGTATTCCCAGATAAACTACAGGATGCCAAATTAAAGTAACTTTCTGTAGATAATAAATGGTGTTTTAAAGTAAGTTTATCTCATGTAATATTTGGGACAAACTTACACTAAAATATATTCATTATCCATCCAAAATTCATGTTTGATGAGTATCCCTGTTTTTTGTTTGCTAAATCTGACAACCCTCTCTGAGCCTAAGAAGTGACTTCTCACCAAGATTGGATGAAAGTCTCTAGTTTGCTGCAATCCCCACTGAGCTCCCTCTACGTCTTTGTATAATCCACACAGTCTTTAAAGTTTTTACTGGTCTCTTTAATTAGGTAACTAATCTCTAATGATATTCTAATCTGCAATTCTACAAATAGAGAGCAATCATTTTACTCCAAAGCATCCCATAACTGTTCCTATCAAATGTGTGAGATTTTGTTCCTTGTGCTTGTAACTATCCTGTCAAAGGACCCATAAGTAAGTAGCCAGGTAACTGGGGCCTTGATCTCTAATCTATTCTCGTTTCTGGGTTTTACCAAGTGTGTTAGTGCAGGTAGACTAGAGAAACAAATACAGAGACACCCATATGTGTAAGCTAGCACTTTATATCAAAGAGCAATTTTACATTAAGAAAACATCCCAGCCCAGTCCAGATCAAGTCCATAAGTCCAATATTACCCCATATGTCAATACTAGTCCACAAATCCCTCTTCTGACTCACACAATGCATATAATGATCACAGACCAGTGGGTGGAAAGTCTTGTGGATCCAGTGGTGGTGGAAGCATCTCAGAGCTGGCGTGGGTCTCCATGTAGCTCCTCCAGTTCCAGGACTCTGGCTGCAGCAGTGCAGCTCTGTGTCTTGTCATCAGGAAGACAACGCAGAAAGTGCATTTTCCCTCCAGTGAGCTATATATCTCCTTCACGTCTCCAAATGAGGTCATCAAGCTGTGACCTGATTGACAAGCTAGACTCTACCCCTTCGCAAATTGACAGATTATGTAATTTCCACACCAAGATCATTCTACCAGTATAAAATAACAGTGCAGGGGCCTTGTTACAAGATCAGTGAGATGCATTTAAATAAATCCAGCCTTATTTTCTATGCACTTTGCATCCAACACCCTTACTAACCATTCCCACACATATTCTCCAGGTTTCTGTATATACCTATTAGAAAACTCTAGAAGCTCTTTAGGAGTATAGTACTCCTCTTCTTGAGTCATCATCTGGACTTTGCCTTCCCAGACTCCTTGTGGCGTAAGTCTAGTTATAGGTATGAAAGCAAGAATGGGTGGTGGTAGTGTTTTCTGGGAACTTGCAGCAATATTGTGCTGGCCTCTGTCTCACGCAGTGCTCCAGATACAGCCTCAGGTCCCATATCATCATGCACAGTTCACCTAACCTCAGGTGTGGGTGCAAGGGGCAATGATTTTTCAGATAGTGTATTAATCTTTTCAGATGGGAGGGGTGGTACAGGTGGCTGGAGTGGCTTAAGGGGATCTAGGGGCTGAATGTGCCTATCTTCCTGATGATAAACCCATATATCCCATCTCAAGTTCCAGGGTCCTATATTTTCTCAATCAATGTGCTCACTTTAACCACAGTCACAGTTCTAGCTTGAGAGTTCAGTTGGCATTGTAATTCAGTTACCTGTATACGACTCTGAGTTTGGTCTCCAGTAGTATCAGTTCTGTTACTAGAACATAGACTATCTTTCTTAACACAAGAGGAAGCTTTGAGGTCTTTCATGTGGGATTTGAACCATGCCTCCAAAGCACTGATCTACTCCCTTTCCTTTACCATGTTGCCCATTGTAAATACAACCAGCTAACCAGTTTCCCTTTACTTCTCATCCTGAAAAAGTTGCTGAAAAATATCAAACACATGATCACCTGGGGCTCTCACCAGCACTTCATCTGTACATGGTGATATTCTGAGGATTAGCATAGCTATCTTATTCCTTAGATTAATAACACCTTCTTTGCAAAAAGTGGCAGATTTTGTCATACCAATAGAGATAGAGGCAGAATCCTCGGTGCCTTTAGGCCTCATTAGACTTAAAAACAATTTAGAAAACCCATTTTTATGATTTTGTTTCTCTAGAACCATTTTTTAGTACCAAATGTGTTAGCCTGTGTTCTTTAGAGAATCAATATCAGAGATGCTTATAAAGAAAGGTATATAAAGACAGAATTTTATATTTTTGAAAATGGCTCACACAATTGTAGGAATAGGTAAGCCTGGTGCAATTCAAGTTTGTGGATCAGATAACAAAGTGGATCTTCTTCCTGAACTGCAGCTGCCAAGGCCAACAGCCTAGGAAGAAAAGCAGAAATCCCATAGACTGGTGGAATCAGGAAATCAGGCTTGTGCCTGGCATAATTAAATGAATCCAAGGTTGGCAGGCTCTGATGGATCCCAGAGCTGTCTGGCAATCTTTCCCAGGGTAAGTAGGCAATGTGTCAGGCTGTTAGCTCAAGAACCAGCAAGCAATGTGTAGGATGTGAGTCCCAGTCCAGCAAGAAGAGTGAAGCTTTCTGTTGAACTCTATGTAATGTCAAGCAGTCCACCTCCCTGAGGATATACCATGAGGGCTATGATAGGAGCAACTGCTTGGCTCACAGCAGATTCTTTCATGGAGTTTATTCCATTTTGCTGGATTACCTTATGGGGTAGGCCTCAATTGCCAAACCACTGATAATCCTGGCCTAGCCAAACTAACGCAAAACCTGATGATCACATGTATATACTTCATAGGAACTTTGAGTGTCACAGTGGTTAACATATAACTGAAAAATTGGCTGTTTGAATTCACCAGTTCCCCTGTGGGAAAAATATAGGGCAGTCTGTTCTGTATATGTTACAGCCTTGGAGTTCCTGTGGAGCAGTTCTGCTCTGTCTTGTAGGGTTGTTGATGAGTTGATATTAACTCGACAGTGGTGGGTTTGAGTTGGTTTATACATATTTTGAGTTTAGAGAAAATTTGCAAAGAGGACTATGTTAGGCCAGGTTGTCCAGAGAAAGGAAAGCCAGTGATACTCACATATACGTAAGAAAAAACTTTAATGGACAAGTAACATTATTTCAAAAGAAGGCATTCAATCCAGTCCAGCTTGAGTCTGCAAGTACAATGAAAACCAGATCCTTTTCAGGTTCAGGTAGCTGCAGACTGGTGAGGCAGAAAAGTGAAGCAGGAAGATCACAGGCCCATGGGTGCAGAGTCAGGTCGATCCAAAGTCGGTGGAAACATGGCAGGGTACCAACAGCTTTCAGGGTTGGGCAACACATTGGCTTTTTTGACGCAGGCAGAGATCCAGCAGGCAAGAAGGCAGAGACAGAGATGGAGTGTTCTCCTTGCTCTTATACCAAAGGCGAATGACAGACATCAAGGAAGTGTCATAAGGATGCAACTTGATTGTTTGACTCGCTAGGAGTGTATAGTTGACATAATTCTGAGCTACCATTAGGGTCTATTAGAATGAAAAATCTCCTCACATTCAAGTAGAAGAGCTGGGGGTGTGTGCCCTTCAGAATTTTGATGTCCCATGTTCATTTCTAAAAACCAACCTCTGTCATCAAGTCGATGCTAACTCATAATGAACCTATATGACAAGGTAGATCTCAACCTGTGAGTTTCTAAGACTACTATTTACAGGAGTGGAAAGTACCAACTTTCTCCCTAGGAGTGGCTTTAGAAATATCTAAATTATGAAAAGTCAGGTAGCTAATTCCTACCATGATGGGAAAATGAGGACCAGCTATCAGGAGACCCCAAAATTTAGGCTTTAGCAAGGTAATAACGTTAGGAGGAGAAAGCCACCTTGGTCTTGTCTCCTGTCTAATACAGAAATAGGTCAAGAAGCCATTTTGCTATGTTGGGCAT
>NW_022111373.1:49344726-49346960 GCF_000313985.2 Echinops telfairi | reverse complement strand
ATCTATCTAATCTATCATCTAGCTAGCTAGCTAGCTCTCTATGTATAAATAATTATTAGTAATCTGGTTTTGTCTCTCTAGAGAACCTTGTCTAACACAAGAGTCTATGTATGCCCTGTGTGGTAGTTACATAATATCCTTTCAACTTGAGCAAAGGGGTGGAGTCTAGCCTGTCAATCAGATCATAGCCAATCATGCCTCTGTGTGGGCATGGCTTTCCCCTGAAGATTCTGGGAACTCCTGTCTTCCTCCCTGGAGGTGGGACACACACTCTCTGCTTTACATTCCTGATGAAAAGCCAGATGGAGTTACTATGATGGAGCCAGAGCCCTGGGGTTGGAGGAGCCACATGGAGACCCATGCCAGCACTGACATACTTCTACCACCACTGGAGCCACATGATTTTCCATGCACTGGCCTATGATCTTCCTGCATTCAGCCTGGTATTGGACATGTGAGCTAATATTAAACTTTTGGCCTTAATCTGGACTGGGCAGGGATGTTTTCTCAATATACAATTGCTTTTTTGTATAAAGCTCTTTCTTATACACATATGAGTGTCTATGAATTTGTATATCTAGTCAACCTGGACTAACACCCTCTGCAATAGGGCTCTTAAATTTGTTCAGATTTTCTCATTGATCAGCCTGATAGCTTTGGGGTTTATATTTAGGTCTCTAGTACATCCTGAGTTTGTTTTCTGTGCACAGGAAGAAATATAGGTCCTGTTTCATTTTTCTACACATGGTGATCCAATTTATTCAACATCATTTGTTGAAAAGGCTGTCTTAATCCGGTGTGATAGTTTTGGGTTCTTTGTCAAAGATCAGTTTCTTGTAGATAGATGCATTTAGCTCTGGATTTTCTGTTCTGTTCCATTGGCCCAAAGATCTATCATTGTACCAGTACCAGACTATTTTGACCATTGTGGTTATCTACTAGTTTTTTAGGTCAAGTGTGGAAGGTCTCCTACTTGGTTTTTCTTTTTAAGGATATCTTTACTTATTCTGGGTCTCTTCCCTCTCCATATGAGGTTGATAATTGGCTTTTCAATTTCTTTAAAGAATATATTTGGGAATTAATTGGAATGGCTTTTTATTTGTAGATTTCTTCATATAGTATTGACATTTCATAATATTAAATCTGCCTATGCATGAACATGGAATATTCTTTGATTTATGTAGGTTTTGTTTGTTTGTTTGTTTCTTGTAGTGGTATCTTGTAGTTTTCTCTGCATAGGTCATTTATTTCTTTGTTAAGTTTATTCCTAAATATTTCAACTTCTATTACGTGAATAATATTGTTTTCCTAGTATCTTTTTTTTGTAGCTCTCTTCCTTGACATACAGGAGTACAATTGATTTTTGGATGTTAATTTTGTATACTGTTACTTTGCCAAATCCCTGGCTTGTTTCCTGCAGGCTCTTTTTGGAGATGTTTGGGTTCTCTTCTATAGGAGCAAATCATCTGCAAGCACCGAGAGTTTCACTTCTTTTTTGCCCATTTGTATTCTGAGATAGTTAATATTTATTGTGCCAACATGGCCAATGAACACATGTGGGATTAATTGAAGGGCAGAGAGATAAATGGCTCGGCGAGCCTTGCCTCTCTTGTCTCTTGCTCTTTGATCATCGGACCAGGGTGCGGCTGCCTTGCTTGTTTTGTGCCTCAATTTACAAGCTACACTACCTGTGGGACACCTAACCCATGGACTGTGTCAGTGTAATTTGAGGTTCCTTCAAGACTTGCTTCACCACACCATTGGAATTTATATCTCTTGAGCTGAGGACTGTTGGACCCTGTCTTCGGGCTGACTGTTGGTCACCTGCCTTGCTGTTTGCTGCTTGTGCCTGGGTAGCCTGAATTGCTTTCCAGAGAACTACCTGGCAGCCCTCAAGATTTGAAGGACTGCCATGTCTCACAGCTGTCTCACGGGAGTGAGTTGCACTGAGCCATTTGTACTGCTTTATAATTAACTGTTTATTTCTTATGTTATCTATCTATATAAATATATATAAAAATTATTAGCATTCTGGTTTTGTTTCTCTCAAGAACCCTGTCTAACACATATTCCCTTGATTGTTTTTGTTGTCTGGTGGTTCTAGCTAGGATTTCTAGTACAATTTTGCATAAGAGTGATAATAGCGGGCATCCTTATCCAGTCCCCATTTTCACGGAAATATTTTTAGGTTTTGTTTCCATTAAGCACGATGTTAGCTGTTAGGTTTTACTATA
>NW_022111373.1:49341186-49343877 GCF_000313985.2 Echinops telfairi | reverse complement strand
TTTTCCAGATTGTTTATTTCTGGTCTGGTCTTTTGATTTCTTTTCTTCTTTCATTGGAGAAAATGTTGTTGTCCCTGTTCTAGTTGTTGAAGGGGCCGTCAAGGTGTTAATTTTGGATTTTTCCACTTTTTAAAAAAAATTTGTGCACGATTGCTATAAATTGACCTCTAATTACTGCTTTTGCTGTATCCCAGGGTTTTCATATGTTGTGTTATCATTCTTGTTTATTTCAATATTTATTTTTATTTTGTCCTATATTTCATTTTTTTTACCCAATCATTTTTGAGTATTATATTGTTCAGCTTGATTACTTGTTAAGTCTACCTCCAGGGCCCCCTGCAGCACTATCTCCCAGAAGCTCTGTCAGTTGTGTTACCCCAGGGATCGGGGGGAAACTGGCTATGTTGACTGGGAGCAGAGCTCCACTGGTTTGCATGAAAATTTAAGCTTTTTTATTCATTCCGTCTGGCCCAAGTTTCTGCCATCGTGCTATCTCAGGAGGCGTGGTTGGCTGTGCTACCTTCGTGACCAGCGAAAATCAGCTTTGTGGAGTGTTAGCAGATCTCCTTCAGCTGGTGCAGATAACTGATAACAAAAGGGAACCTGTTGGCAGGTGTTGCTGCTTTCACTTAAAACAACCACAACAATAAACTTGTGTATACTTATCTTTATGTGGAGATTCTTGCTTCCAGGATGTCCTGCCCAGTGGCCTTTCCCTGGTTGTTTCTGAGGAGACGTTCCCATGCTTGTTGCTGGCAGTCCTCTTGCCCTCCTCTGCTTCTTACTGTTTACTGATCTTGGTTTGTTGTAACCTCTTGCCATCCTTAATAAAGCCTCATGATTGTGAGTATTGTCAGCAGGTTCTATGTGACCATTGCAACAGATTATGGAACTCAGCACCAAAGTAGAAAGCTGTGGGAGAAATGGTTACGTCAGCGTAGGGATGTAGAGCAGAGACATGTTTGACCTCTGCTTTGTGGCACTTGGCCATGATGCGGTGTGAAGTTGGATTATCCTTCTTCCTTGAGTAGCTAAAGTATATCAGATGTCACTACCATGCCATTTCCTCACAGTGAGTAAAGTCTGAATCTAGGTTATTTCTAGGAAGAGTGTTAAAAGCACACACAGATTCTCCATTAGATAAAGAGCAGGCTGCATATATTCGTCAGATCCAGAGAACACTTGACACCTCTGTAAAGTAGTTACAGAACCGTCAAAATTTCCCATCTCTTCTATTTGCCTTCTCTTCCACGTTGCAGTTTTGCAGGCTTCAGAAACTGTAGTTAGCAAATAACATGTAGAAATAAGTTGAGATTTTAAAAATTGATCTATTTTAAGAGTAATTTGGATAACTATACATTTAATTAAAATTTTAAGTGTTGTGCATTATAAGCTGTGGCAGTTTGACTCTATGTCAACTTGCACTTGTGTGAAAGTGTACAGGTGGAGTCCAACTTATCAATCAGGTCACTTTCTGATGATGCCTCATTGGGGATATAGTCTTTTATAACAGATACAGTGAGACCATCTCTTCTCCCTCTGGCACTTTACCTTCCTGCTTCCTGCCTTCATGGGCAGCCTCATTGGGCTCCTGATCCTGGGGGCTAATCTCTGAGCTCCAAGAACCCTACCATGTTCTGATTAGCCTTGGATCCATGTGACTCTATACCCACTGGTCTGTGATTTCCCTCTTTTGCATTTCACTTTTCTCTATCATTGGCCTGCAGCTAAATGAGTCTGAAGAGGGCTCGTGCTAACATTTGACCAATGGAATGGTTAGGATATTTCCTTGATATGTAGTTAGTCCTTGATATAATAATTTTCCTATACTTAAATGAGTATCACTAGTTTTGTTTCAATAGACAACTTAGCCTTCAGTGGGATGAATTAATTGCTAAATTCTGGATATAATCTCATTTCTTATCCTGTTTCCTTCTTCATAAATGATTTATAATACCTGATCATATAGGAATTAAGGAAGATAACCAAAATCTAACAATAAATGAATGTTCTGTGAGTACCATTTATGTAGGAGTTGTATATATATTGAGAAGATGTTCTATAGATGCTATGGTGTATTGCCCATGAGATTGTTTTAAATAATGTAGACAAATAGATATTTTAGAAGCTCATTTGCAGGAATAGAAGATGGTGATGAGACTCAAGTAAAGGACTTAATTTAATTGTTTTAAAAGAGTGTAAAGTAAAGGTCAACAAACAGACCTTGAACTATTTACAGGCTTTTCTTTCTTTTTCTTTTTGATTTTGTGTGTCATTGGCTTTTGGTGTTGTTGCTATAGTTCTTTTGTTTTTCTGTGACATTTTGTTTGGCACTGTCTTGTTTTTATGTGCATATTATTATCTCTGCAGGTCTATCTAGATAAGATAGGCTGGGTAAACAATGTGGAGAAGAAAACAATGGGACAGATGGTTCCGAGGGGACATGGGATAGGAGGAGGTGCGGGAAAGGAAGTGGTGTTAACTGACCCAGGGACAAGGGAACAACAAGTGATTCAAAACCAGTGGCAAGAATGGTGTGGGAGGCCTGATAGGGAGTGATCAAGGGAGATGTAACAGAGAGGAATTACTGAAGCACAAATAAAGGTTGTGCATGATAGTGGGACAAAAGGAAAGTAAAAGGAAATTGAGGAAAGAAGTAGGAGGCAAAGGGCATTTATAGAGGTCTAAATA
>NW_022111373.1:49339047-49340745 GCF_000313985.2 Echinops telfairi | reverse complement strand
CTGAAGACAAATGTGTGCATAAGCAAGTGTGGTGAAGAAGGCTGATGGTGCCCAGCTATCAAGAGATATAGCATTTGGGGTCTTAAAGGCAAACAAGTGGCCATCTAGCCCAGAAACAACAAAGCCCACATGGAAGAAACACACCTACCTGTGTGATCACGAGGTGTCAAAGGGATCAGGTATCAAGCACCAAAGAACCAAAAGTCATATCATCATGAATGAGGGTGGGGTGGGGTGGGGGACACAAGGCCTACCTGTAGGCAACTTGACATTCCTTTGAAGAGGAGTGGTGGGGAGGAGATGGGTGGCTGAAGTGTAGCATTAATGAAACACACAACTTTCCTCTAGTTCTTAAATGCTTCTCTCCTCCTCACCCCCCACTATCATGATCCCAATTCTACCTTATAAACCTCACTATACCAAAGGATGTACACTGGTACAGATAGGAACTGGAAACACAGGGAATCCAGGACAGATGAACCCCTCAGAACCAGTGGTGAGAGTGGTGATATCAGGAGAGTGAAGGGAATGTGGGGTAGAAAGGGGGAACCAATTACAAGGATCTACATATAACCTCCTCCCTGGGGGATGGACAACAGAAAAGTCATGAAGGGAGACATAAGACAGTGTAAGGTATGATAAAATAATAATATTTATAAGTTATCAAGGGTTCATGAGGGAGGAAAAATGGGGAGGGAGGGAAAGGTGAGGAGCTGATACCAAGGGCTCAAGTGGAAAGCAAATATATTGAGAATGATGAAGGCAACAAATGTACAAATGTGATTGACACAATGGATGTGTATAAGGATTGAGTGATAAGAGTTGTATGAGCCCCCAATAAAATGATTTTAAAAAGAAAGAAAGAAGAGAGTATAAAGTATGATTTCAACTCAATGTTGCACCAAGAGGACACAATGTTTGATACAAAATATTTGGTTTCGGGAATGTATATAAAACTTATATATATTAAGTTTGGGGCAGTCTTGTCTCTATTATTCTCATTTTACTTCCACATTCCAGCCCTTGTCTGTCAGTTGCTCATACTGTGCTGGCTTGTGTGCTGCAGCAATGCTGGATGCTAGGTCACTGGTATTTCCTATACTACCAGGGTCACCAAAGTGAACAGGGTTTCTCAGAACTTCCAGTCAGAACAGACTACAAAGTAGGAATAAACTGTTCACTTAATAGGGATTAGACACTGAAAACTTTACAAAGAGAATAAACTTTATGGAGAGATACTGAAAATCGTAAGCCACTCAGGGGAGAAAACTCTCAAAATATGAGTACAGAAGAGATGCCTTCTCCAAATAATGAGGCAGGCCTGGTGATGTCTCCAGGAGGAAGCCTTCAAGACTTGCCCCTGCGAATAGGAGACAACTCAAAACCTGAAGAAACAGCTGTAAACAACAAAAACAACCAAAACGTGGGTGTACAAGGTCCGACTCTAGAAAAACTGGAAATTGTTAAAAATGAAATGGAATACTTACAGATCATTATTCTAAGCGTTAGGGTGCTTAAATGGACTGGAGTTGAGCATCTTGAATAAGAAAACATAAAATTTACTATCCTGGGGATGACATAGTCAAGAGGAGCGGTGTCACATTCTTCAGAAGAAGGGCATTTCAAGATCTATCTGGAAGTACAATGCTCACTCTGAAAGGACTGAGGACCAGATATTCTGGCCAAAGTCAGACGAAA
>NW_022111373.1:49328382-49333254 GCF_000313985.2 Echinops telfairi | reverse complement strand
ACCACTATGGAAATCGATCTGGCAATATCTAAAACAGATGGAAATTGAGCTACCATACGACCCAGCCATCCCCCACTGGGCATATACCCAGAAGAGGCAAGAAACAAACCAAGGGTTTCACTTAAATCTTGACTCATTGCAAGAGTGGTTTGTTCTAAGAATGTGCCATTATATGATACTCACCTTTCTGACACGATTGCTGAAGACAAAATGGGTGCATAAGCAAATGTGGTGAAGAAAGCTAATGGCGGCCGGTTATTAAAAGATATTGTATCTGGGGTCTTAAAGACTTGTAGTTAAATAAATGGCCATCTAGTTGGGAAACAATGAAGACCACATGGAGAAAGCACACCAGCCTGTGTAATCATGAGGTGTTGACGGGAAGAGGTTATCAGAAGTTCAAAAACACACAACCAAATCGATGTGAAGGGGTGTTGAGGTAGTGGAGATCCAAAACCCACCTGTAAGATAATTGGGCAGTCCCTCTCAGAAGGGCCACATAGGGCTTGGGAGCTGATAGGATTGCAGGTTTGCTGAGGGCTATGGATGATAGTGGTAGCCTAAGATTTCATTTGTGGGAACTACATAAGAAGCAAGTCTCTGGTGAACTCCCCTCTAGCTTCACTCAGGGATTGGGGGAAAGGTGTGACTCAACAGAGGACACTGTAGGGATGAGTATAAAAGATCAAAGGCATAATGAATCTGACATGAACAGTTAAAACTTTGTCATTTGACTCACCCTCTGATGCATGCTGGACCTGATCTGGTTTTCAACATTTCCAGTATTTTAGTTTAGTTTTGTTTTTGTTCGTTCATATTAGGGTGTATCACAGAGGTGTTATGTCAATGGTGGTTATACATTGTGTTATATGTTGTTCTGTTTTTCAATATATGCAACTCAGGACTGATGAAAAATAGAATAAGGATTTGGGCGGGGTGTGGGAGCATGGGGTAAGTGGTAGGGTAGGGGGTGGTACAACAGAGATGATGTCAAGGAGTTAGAAAGAAAAAGAATGTCTGGAAACTGATTGTGGTTGAAATTGTACAATGCTGCTTGACATGATTGAACTATGGAATGACATGATATAATTAATAATAAAGTTTAAAAGGCAAAAAAAAGACAAGAAAAAAAGATAAGATCAAAGTGGATGCCCCAATAGATTCTGAAACTTGCTTTTAATCATAAAGTAGCTATGGAAAATGGAAGACATGAAGTCAAAGAGCCGAACAGGAAATTTCAAAGGCAAGTTTGAGAAGACAGAGTTAAATAAAATAGAATGTGCAAAGACACTTGAGAAGACAAAGAAAAATATTGTAATGAAATGTGTAGAGTTAGAAAACCAAAATGGAAAGACAGGGTCAGTATATCATTTTTTATTTGCTGATTTGTTTGGTTGTTTGTTTTATATCATTTTGTTTACAGTACATCTTAAACTGAAAGAACTCAGGAAAGCTTACAAGAATTTAGTTGCAATATTGAAAGTTTCTATGGGTAAAATATTATATGATGTAGAAAACACCAAAAGAAGATTAAAAAGACTAAACAGAGGAACTTTACCAAAAAGAACTGGTGCACATTTAACCATTTCAAAAAGTAGTATATGATTAAGACCCAGTGGCGTTGAGAAGGAATTTCAAGCTGCCCTGAAAGCATTAGCCAAAAATAAGGTTTCGGGAATTGATGGAATTTCCATTGAAACATTTCAACGAACTGATGAAATACAGGAAGCACTCACTGGTCTATCCCAGGAAATCTGGGAGACAGCTACTTAGCCAACTGACAGAAAGAGATTCAGGTTATTACCCATTCCAAAGAAAAGTGACTCAACAGAATGCTGAAATGATAGCACAATGTATTATAATATTATATATCATAGAACAATGTGACTAGATACTTTTATGTCAGCTTGAAGATGTATAAAAGTGAAGGAGTGGAGCCCAGCCTGTCCATCAGATCAAAGCCTGATACTGTCTCCTTAGGGGTGTGGCCTTTGTACAAGGAGGAATCTAGGGCCCTACCCCCACCCGTTCATGGCCTTTCCCTTCTTGCTTGCTGACCCTGATTGCTGCTGGAGTTCTGACATGTTTCCTTTGCCTTGGATCCACACAATCTCACCTACTGACCTGTCATCTTCCTGCATTCTGCATCATTGCATGTGGCTGTGTGTGCCTGCAGAGGGACTTATGGATCAGTACCAGACTTATGGACTTGAGTTGCACTGCGCTGGCATGCTTGCTTGATATAAAGCATTTTCTCATACCTAGATGAGTGTCACTGGATTTGCTTCTCTAGGCAATCCAGCCCAACACAATCATTGATATGACATGTAAATAAAAGTTTGCTGAATATTATCAAACCGTTGCAGCAGTATATTGACAATGAGTGCCATAAATTCAAGCCAGATTAAGAAGAGCGCATGGGAACAAGGCACATCGTTGCTAACATCAGATGAATCTTGGCTGAAAGCAGAGAATACCAGAACCATATTTCCTTATTTCCAAAGCATTCAATTGTTTGGACCATGCAAGCTATGCACAGACTAAAGAAGAACAGGGACTCCAGAATACGTCCTGTGCTCAGGCAGAACTTGTAAGGATTAGGAAATAATTGGGAACAGAACAAGGGAATATTGCATAGTTTAAAATCAGGAAAGCTGTGCTTCAGGGTTGTATCCTATCACACTGTACTTATTTAATTTATATGCTGGAAAAATCACCAGAGAAGCTGAATTATATGAAGAAGAATGGAGCATCTGGATTGTAAGGAGGCTTATTAGTAACCTGCAAAATGCAGATGATACAATCTTGCTTGCCTAAAATGAAGAGGATTTGAGATGAAGGATTAAGGCCTTCAGTGTGAATTACAAATCAATGCAAACAAAACCAAAATCTTCACAACTGGACCAACGGACACCATAATAAATGTAGAAAAGATGGATGTTATCAAGGATTTTTTCTTACTTGGATCCAGAACCGATGCTCATGGAAGCAGCCGTCAAAGATCAAAAGCTGCATTGCATTGGGTAAATCAGCTGCACAGCCTCCTTTAAAGTGTGGAAAAGCAAGGATCTTCCCCCAGATGGATTGACCCAGTGGCTGCAACAATGAGTTCAAGAAGGACCCGGCCATGGCTTGTTCTAGTGCATGGACAGTCACTGTGAGTCCAAAATCCAGGACGGCACCTTCCCACCGCTGCAGAGTGTACATTTTGTAAAGATGAATTTTTTCTAATTAGGAACTTATCTGGCTATATCGAATTATAAAAGAGTCAAGATCTGTTATGAGTGTTGTACCTGTTGTTTTATTTTATTGAGGGTAGATATCAAAAGTTCTCATGTTAAAAAACACACCTCCATATTTTAAAATTAAATTTTGTTTTTAGGAGCCCTGGTGGTGTAATGGACTTCTCACTGAATTGCTAACCACACGGTGAGCCGTTTCAACTCACAAGGGAGAATCATGAGGCAGTCAAAAGTCTCAAAAACATGAGGGTAGTTCTCTTCTGCCTGGTAGGGTTATGATGAGTTTTAATCAACTTGATGATGGTGAATGAATATTTATTTTTTAACGTGGTTTAATTTCTCAAAGCCGTGATTTAAATTGCAACTTTCAACTAAGGAGACAGGGGAGCAAATCTAGACCAGACTGCGTGTTAACTCATTTTATCTTGAACAATGTCATTCTCACTATTTAGAGGGAAAGGAATAGATGGAGATTTTAAAAGTAAACAATAGACATTTGGCTGTAGCTATTTCATAGATGAATTAATTTGCGAATCAACCTATCCCATATGGTAGCATTCACCTATATTCGTTTTACGGTGACTTTTTGAAGAGGTAAAATGTAAGAAAAGAGTAATTTGGCACTCCCATTGCAACAGAGTATCAATCCAAATCAGAAAGAATGCAGTCGGCACCAGTTGATGATAATTTTTGTATACTCACTGCATTCCTATAGGGCATATTTTACTTTGTTAAGAGCTTATTTATATCCATTATTTTTCTCCGCTTTAGATAAGTCAAACTCAAAATATAAGAACAAAGAACAATTTGGAAATCCCTCAGCATTTGCATGGATTTTTGAATTAATGAAGCAGTTAGGAGAGTAAATTAATATACCATTTGCAATTCTTAAAAGCTGTGTAGGCAGTGCACAGCAACATGAAAGCTGAAAGAAAATAAAGTGTTTATCAATGAGCTCTGCAACCATCATTTGTTCTACCACCATTCTTTTAGTCCCAGTAGCGATGGATTAAATATAACAGTTAGCCATGTACCTAGTGTAACAAAAGAGAAATGAGCTGAAATGCTATGATACAAGAGAGGGAGTCAAGCAGACACAGGATCTGCTAGTGTTTGTGTGCCACGGGCACTGCAGGATACAGAAAGCATCCTTATAATTGGAAGATAAAGCCAGGAAAAGCTTCACATGGTCTAATCCAGGTCAGAAATTGGGAAGCAAATACCCAGCTGATGCTCAAGAATGTGCATTTACGTATATTGTTCTTTTGCCTCCTCTCTTACAAAATATAAGGTTGCATTTGAGAGCTAACTCAGCATGGAACGTACATAAATTCCATCTAAATCTCAGTAAAATATATGATCTGTGTACATGTTGATGGAAAAACAATGGAAAGAAGCAGGTCAAATGTGTGTGGGTGTGACTTCGTGTAGTAAGAGGCGCCTAGTATGTTTGAATGTCTACCAGATGACCAGTGCTTTGCTGGATGGTGAGTATTCATGTAGAGGATTTAATCTTCACACTAAATGTTTAAATTCACTGGCAATGATTTAAATAATTAGATTCTAAATATTTTGGGATAAATGTTTAATCCATCCAGGAAATCCCAGGAAAACTTCCAGGAAGACATTT
>NW_022111373.1:49325851-49327996 GCF_000313985.2 Echinops telfairi | reverse complement strand
CCCACACAAAGATTTAAAGTCTCAGAAACCCACGGGGGCAGTTCTATTCTGTTCTATAAGGTGGCTGTGAATCAGAATCTACTCCTTAGCAGTGAGTCCACTTGAGGTGACTGTGCAGCTACTCACTTCTCAGGACAAGCTTGTTTTTTTCTTGCTATGATGTTTGCTACCAGTTCAAAATCTTCTGGCCCCTTCTTCCTAGCTTCCTAAACTGGAAGGTCAACTCCTTGTGTGGGTAGCATTTATTTTGGTCCATTGTGTCACTTAATGGCCTCAGGGGAAAGGCAAATAAATAAATATTTTACCCATAGGATCTTTCAATATTGCAACGTGACTCTTGAATTATTTCCTTTGTTTTTCCTCTTTTCCTTTTTTTAGACTTAAATACTTTTACTGGGATCTCACATCTCTTATCCATCGATTCACACATTCGTACATGTGTTAAGCACATTTGTACATATATTGCCATCATCATTTTCAAAGCATTTTCTTTCTACTTGAGCCCTTAATATCAGCTCCTCTTTTCCCCCCTCCCTCTTCCACCCTCATAAATTCTTGATAAGTTATAGATTATTATTTTCATGTCTTACATCATCCTCTGTCACCCTTCACTTGCTTTTCTGTTGTCCGGCCCCCTAGGAGAGAGTTTGTTGATTCTAGTGATCAATTCTCCCTGTCTCCCCTCATCCCCACTTCCCCTTATCTCCCTGGTATATCTACTCTCATTATTGGTGCTGAGAGGTTTATCTATCCTGGATTCCCTGCGTTGCAAGCTCTTATCTGTAGCAGTGTACATGTTCTGGTCTAGTACGATTTGTAAGATAGAATTGAGGTTCTGATAGTGGGGTGGGGTGGGTGAGGAAGCATTAAAGAAGTAGAGGAAAGTTGTATGTTTCATCAGTGCTATACTCCACACTGACTCACTCATCTCTTCTTTGTGACCTTTCTGTAAGGGGATGTCCAATTGTCTACAGATGGGTTTTGGGTCTCCACTCCAAGCCCCCCCATCATTCACGTTGATATGATTTTGTTTGATGCCTGGTACCTGATCCCATGATCACACAGGCTGGTGTGCTTCTTCCATGTGGGCTTTCTTGCTTCTCAGCTAGATGGCTGCTTGTTTATCCTCAAGCCTTTAAGACCCCAGACACTATATCTTTTGACAACCTGACACCATCAGCTTTCTTTAACACCTTTACTTTTGCACCTATTTTGTCTTCAGCGATTGTGTTGGGAAGGTAAGCATTACAGAATGCTGGATTATTAGAAGAAAGTGTTCTTGCATTGAGGGAATACTTGATTCCCTCAAGACCCTATGTCAAGACCCAATGTCCATCTGCTACCTTAATTCTTAACATATAGATATAAGTACATAGATCTATTTCCCTATCTTTATGTATAAAAATATTTATATATGTACATGCCTGTATTTAGACCTTTATAAATGTCCTTTGTCTCCTAATTCTTTCCTCTATTTCCTTTTACTTTCCTCTTGTCCCACTATCATATTTGATCTTCATTTGGATTCAGTAATTCCTCACTGTTACCTTGCCTTTGATTAGACCCCACTAGGGCTCCTACACCCTTCTCTCCATTGGTTTTAGTTCACTCGTTGTTCCCTTGTTGCTGGGTTGGTTGAATACCCCCCTCCCTTACCCGACTCACTGCTTCCTTTTTCCTACCTCCCTTTCTCCTCTGTACCCCCGGAATCATCGGTCCTGTTGTTTTCATCTCTGAATTGTTTATCTTGCCTATCTTATCTAGATAGAGATGCACAGACATTAGTAAGTGCAGAAACAAGGCAAAGCCAAGCAAACAACAAACAACAAAGGAAAACAAAACCAAGAAAATAGCAACAACATAAAAGGAAAACAAATTAACAACAACAAAAATAAAGCCAATGACAAAAGAGGAAAAGCCTATAAATAGTTCCAGGTCTGTTTTTTGACCTTTAGGAGTATTGTCCATTCAATTCTGATGGGGTGTCACCCTCTGTCTCCAAAGTCTATTTTTGGTATTCCCCAGGGATTTCATCGCTTTGTACCCCTTGCTGCTCTGTTGCATGCCCTTAGTGTTTTGACTCAGTGTGATGGGGTTAGATGGGGCACAATTCCCGCACTGTGTCTCCAGTGTTGTCCCCCATAG
>NW_022111373.1:49314704-49324529 GCF_000313985.2 Echinops telfairi | reverse complement strand
ATGTACACAGGTGTCTTATCTTCATTATATCCCATTTGAATTTTTGTGACTCCTCTATAATTGTATCCTTCCCTATAACTGATAGCCTTTGTATTCCCTGCGCCAAGGTTCTCAGGTTTGTCCCAATTCCCTCATTAATGGCCTTAATAGTTTTGGGTTTTATCTCAGGGTGTGTGATTCACCTTTAGTTAATTCTTGTGCATGGAGTGAGGTAAGAATCTTGCTTCATTTTTCTGCAGGTAGATATCCATTTTCCCCCCAGCACCACTTATTGAAGAGGGCATCCAGTTCCCATTTGATATTTTTGGAGTCCTTATCAAAAATCAGTTTTCTATATGCTGATAATTTTATTTCTGGGTTTTCAGTCCTTTTCCATTGGTCTGACTATTTGTTATTATACCAGTACCACACTGTTTTGACCATGGTGGCTGTATAATAGGTGCTAACATCGGGCAGAGCAAGCCCTCCCACTTTTCCCTTCTTCTTGAGGAATTCTTTGCTATTTCTGGGATTCTTCCCTCTTCACATGAAGTTAATAATCAGTTCTTCCAATTCTTTGAAGAAGGATAATGGTATTCATATTGGGATAGCATTAAACTTATATAGTGCCTTGGGCAGAACTGACATCTTTACTATATTGAATCTTCCCATCCACGAACATGGGATATTATTCCATCTGTTGAGGTTGCTCTTGGTTTCTTGTAATAGTGTTCTGTAGTTTTCCTAGTACAAATCTTTTGTTTTTTAATCAGGTATATCCCTAGATATTTCAATTTGTGATTGGCTATTATAAAGGGTACTATCTTTTTAATCACCTCTTCTGTGACCTTGCCTGATGTGTATAGCACTCTGATAGACTTCTGTTTGTTGATCTTGTATCCTGTCACTCGGCCATATTCCTCTATCACTTCCAACACTCCACTTATGGAGTTTTGGGGATTTTCAAAGAAAAGAGCGAGAAAGAAGAAAACAAACAAACAATGCACAACTGGGCCTGCTGAGACTGACTGTGGTGGGAAAATGAGAGAAAGAGAGAAGAAACAAATAAAGAGGACAAAGGTAGCTGAGCCCTATTCTCCTGAATGTAGGGCTGGAGGGGTTTAATTAAACCCCTGCCCCAAGATGGTGAGTGGGTGTGCCTGCATTGGTGTAGAGTCCCACAGGTCCTGGGTGGAATTGTCCTATTCGGCAAGGTCACCACTGAAGCCAGGTGAAGGTTTCCTCAGGAGCATGGAGTGCTGGAGAGGGCTGGGGTAGCTGCCTTGTGCGGTGTGCAGCACTCCCACAGAGGGAAGGCTGGAACTCCCCCTGCTGTTTAGGCAGAGTTGCTCTAGGCGGAGGGTAGCGGCCCAGAAGCCAGCAGTGGTGTGTGAAAGGAAAGTGAGGGAGAGAAGAACCAAAAGAAAGAGATAGAAAGAAAGAAAGAAAGAAAGAAAGAAAGAAAGAAAGAAAGAAAGAAAGAAAGAAAGAAGGAAGAAAGAAAGAGAAGGAAAGAAGGAAAAAAAAAAACTGGGCCCGTTGAGACTGACTGGTGGGAAAGAGAGAAGGGAGAGAGAAGAAAATGGGGGGGAAAAAAAGAAAGTAAGGAGATAGCTGAGCCCTGATCACCAGACCGTGGGGCTGGAGGGGTTCCAACCCTGTATGGAGTTGGCGGGGTGGTGTGCCTGCTTTGGTGTAGGGTCCCACTGATGCTGGGCGGAATTACCCTCTTAGGCAAGATTGCAGCCGGGGTCAGGCGAGGTTCCCACAGCAGTGTGGAGCGCTGCAGATGACTGGTAGCGGCCCTGTGCTGTATGCAGTACTGCAGCAGGGGCAAGAAGTTCTCTCAGCCAAGTCCAGGGCCGCAGGACAGGAAAGGGATCCCCCAGCCATAAGAAGCACTCTCAGTTCTCTGGTCTGGCAGCAGGAGATCCTGGCGGGCAAACCTACCTGGACGCCATCATGTGGGCTTCCGAGTCCTGCTTTTTCTCTTTAAGATACGCTGAGCGTGTCCTTTCTCTTTGTTTATCTAACTCTAGGCCTTTGCACATTTCATTATAATATTTTGCTGTATCTCCTCGAGCTGCCCTGTGAAATGTTCTGTTTAGCTATTTGACTTCATGTTTTATTTGCCTCAGCTACTTTGTATTAACAATAAGTTGCAGGCTCTCTTCTGACACCCACTCTTATATTTTCTTTTTTTCCTGTTTTTTTCAATGACCTTTGCCTTTCTTCATGTATGACATTCTTGATGTCACCACGTAGCTCACCAAGTCTTCTGTCATTAGTGTTCAATGGGTCAAAACTGTCCATGGGCTGTTCTTGACATTGAGATGGAATATACTCAAAATTATATTTTGGATTCCATGGACCTTTTCTAATTTTCTTCAACTTTAGCCTGAATTTACGTATGCTCAATTGTTTTGTTGTTTTGTTTTCCACAATAAGTCTCTAGCCTACTTTCAGCTACTGATATTGGGCTTCTCTATCCTCTTTTCCCACAGATTTAGTCCATAAGATTTCTGTTTATTCCATATGGAGAAGCACACATGTGTAAGTCCCCATTGTTGTTGTTGCAAGAGCATTTGTGATGAAGAGTAATTTTTCTTACACCCCCAGGTGTACAGAAGGTTATGAATGACAGTGAAAGCCAAAAATCCATTTTCAAAGTCCACCGGTGCATTAAGCATTCAGTGAATCCCCTACGACCATTGACCAAATAGGTGAATTGCTTTGCTATCAGAAAGAGTACACTGGAAAGTGAATTAATGCAGATGTTGTTAGATTAGAACTTAATACCCTATCACTTGTTCTATATTTTGACCCATTTCAAATTTGCTCTAGTTTTAATTATTTTCTGCAGTAAATTATTTTGCAGTAAATTTTGCAAAGAATCTGGTTTAAAAGATGTTGACTTTGAAATGTCTGAGAGATCTTCCAGTTCCTACTACAACTTGGATCGACAATCTGAAAAGTAAAAAAAACAAAACAAAAACCTTGACTTGGGGCACGTATAGTTGCAAATGATAGAATGAAAGAAAGAGGTTGTAAGTACAAATTTTATTTCCACTGCCCATTTAAAGATCACTTGGTAGCTTAGTATTTTCTGTAACAATAAATGGTCACAAAGTCAAGTCCTCTTTGTTCACTCTCAAATACTAAAAGAATTTTTAACAAAAGAAAAGTCAGCCACATTCTAATAGAAGAAAAGCTTCGATTCTGTAGTTTACTATATCCAAGATTGTGTAACAATTATTGGTGAGTAGAATGCAAAAGTTGGAAACAAAGTGTGAGGAACAGTAGTCAAAAAATAATGGCCTTGTGATAGAAACAAACTGGAGATCACATGATAGAATTTTGTAAACAAATGTCAATGAAAAGCTAAAATTTAAATATTGAGTGGTCAAAATGAGAAGTAAAAATTAAGGCATTATTTTACTACAAAAAGTGAATGTTCGTTTCAGCCTTCTTGTGGAGTGAAACATAAACTGTATCCAACGAGATGCTTGACTTTTCAATAGAATTCAAATTTAAATACAATATATTTTCTAGCTCATGGGGATAGCCACTTAATCTTTGGAAAGTTCCAAGTGATGAAGTACCTTTGTCAGGAAGGGAAAACCGCTTGTACCGCATCTGATATTTTATGCTGACAAACGGAGTACAAATGGAGTCTGCCAGGTGGGGAGTCTGAGGGAGAGGACTGGCCATGTTAGAACTACCAACTACTTGTTTAAAGGGTGGGACTTTGAGCCAGATGGAATCAGTCCTAACCTATAAGAGGCAAGGGGACTGGAGATCAAAACTAATGATCTTGGCAGTAATTCAATCAATTATCGAATGAAACCTAAACTCTAGACACCAAAGTTTGAGTGAGCTTCCTGATTTGGCAATATTACATGTAAGTATTGTCACATATTGATTCTGGGTGGGTGGGTGAGGGGTGGGGTGGGGGTTGTAATACAACCATGAGGACATGGCAGCTTTACACTTTGAATCCTTCATATCTCAAATTCTACTCTAGTCACATCTTCCCTTGGCTAACATTTATTTGTGTCACAATTATAATCAAGCTGTAATTGCAATTGTAATGCTTTCTTAAGGTTACGAGATATGATAATGAATTATTGAAACCAAAGGAGTCAAGGAGGTGATTTTGTGATTAACAGAAGAAAGAGAAGAGAAAGTAAGGGAAGGGAAGCTCTGGAGCTTTTAGCAAGACTGCCACTAACTCGATTCCCACATCATTTTGAAAACCTGTAACAGTAATGTTGTGTCATTTACCAAAATGATTTCCTTGATATTACCTAAGTCCTAACTTTACCTTGAAAGGGTGAACTAAACTAGTTTATCAGTGATAAAATTAATCCCAATACATATGTTTTTATGTGAGATACTGTACATTTCTTTAAAGTAGAAAGGTTTAGAAACTCTGTTTATGCCACTAAAGCCATATGCATTAGAACATACGTGAAAAAAATTAGGGCTAAGACTCCAAGTTGTGATTTAACACCCAGGATCTCATAGCGTTATTAAACGTACTGCAGTGTCTATTGTCTTGATCTTTGCCACAGAAACTGGGTATGAGCTGACTTTGGGAAACAGAGACAGCCGAAGAACCCCTGGTTTCTGTTAGCATGATACAAAATATCGAGCTGATGAAACTGTGCTTATGACAGTTGACCAAACATGGGCTCCAAAATCACATGCTAGATTATCCTTAAAGAGAAAGGCTAAGTGATAGTAATTAAATGCTATGAAAATTTAATTTAAATTAAACCATAGTTAATGCGTTTCCTGGTGATTAAGCAATTCTTAAGTTTGTTGATTTTATGACTCTAAAAAATTCAAATTGAAAATAAGAAAATTTCCAAAATGAGAAAGGAAATGCAAAATACATCATAAAGGAGGAAAAATTCTCTGGATGAGATTCTACATACAGGGCCATTTTCCTGCTTTGCATTGTATTCCAGGCAAATTGTTCTATGGTATACACACACATGCACATGCACACACACACACAGAGCTATATATTCTTGTTGGTATTGTTGTTAGGTACATGTTAACCCTATAAACAATATCCTTATGTGCATATACCAATAACCTTTGAGCTAAAGAAGAGTATTTTTGTAATAGAATTCATATTTCACCATTACATTTTGAATTCACATTTGATTTAGACTAATTTTAAAGATAAAAAAGAGGCACTACTAATACATTCATATTAGTAGCAACATGGGCACCTTCAGATATCCATTCCCTAATGATAACACACTAAAAATATATAGGACTTGCTTGATAAAGTTTGGTGAACCAATTTTAAATAAAATGGAGAAAAATAAATTATTTCAAAATTCATCTTGAAATTGTTATAATAATTTTAAACAATTGTATGGTGGAAAGTAGTGGTGAGTGGACATGTGCTTATAAAAAGTGTTTTCAGTTAGTATACCATTAATAAGCATTATTTTTATTCTTTCTCTCACTCTGAAATAGATACAGGTGAATAGAATAATATTTAGAAAATTTTAGAAGAAATGTATAAAAAGGGGGGAAGAATATAACTTTCTTGAGATAAAGGTAAATTACTTCACCAAACCATAAGTGTTAATTTTTTTTAATGTGTACCTATCAAGCATCTAGATATCAGAAGAGAGATTAGAACAAAGAAGAAGAATTCAGAGACTAATTCTCTGGAATCAAAATACATCTCAGGGATTTCTGCTGTTAGGTGTTGCCATGTCAATTTCAAGTCAGAATGACCATACCACACAAAGCACCCAGTGGTTGCTGTGTCTACTTTATCATTAATGTGTATGTTGTTTCTATGATTGCTCATAGGAGAACCTAGTTTTTTAGGAAGACAGAAAATAACCAGCTCAAAAAAAAAAAAAAAGAAAAAGAAAATAACCAGCTCATAGTTAAATATTTCCAATGAGTACAAAAGTATAACATGATTCTTGGTTGCATCAGCAAGTGTACTTATAGAATCAGTGTTGTTTAAATTATCATTGCATATGATCCATAGTGCTCAACCTCCTAGGAGAATAAATAATTTTACGTTAATTAGTACAGGCCATTTTATGTCCAAAATAAATTCTATGAAATACAACTGTTGTGAGAGTTAGAAGTTACGTGAAAACCAAATGAAAACCTTTTGAAAAGTCTGCTTCCGGTTATTCTCACCATTATTGCTCTCCTCGTTGCTGTTGCTGCCACTGTTGAAGCTGCTGCCAGAAGAATCGGGGCACCAGTGGCAGCAATAGCAGAGGGAGCAGAAACAAGTTGGAAGGAAGCAGAGCACACCTGCCCCATCTACTGTGCTACTCCCTTGAGATGCAAGAGCAGCTGCTTCCACCAGCACCTCTGCCACAGCTGCATACCTGCCTGTGTGCAAGAGAAAGCCCAAGAACAGGTGTCCACAGCCATGTCTGATGCCTCACCTGCCTTTATCCTGCCCCTGGTCCAGTGATGCAAGTGTCTTGCTTTTGTATTGTTAAAATCATTAGGGAGTCTCGAAAATCATTAGGGAGTAATAATTTTTAAAAGAGATAGACTTTTGTTAAAAAGATAATGTTATGAAACCACACATGTATATATGGTTAAGTCATGATAAGCTACACTTATCTTAGTACTAAGAACCTCCATATACTCCCCCACCTATCTGTCCGTGTGCCCTACTGTGGTGACTTGTGTATTGATATGATGTTGGAAGTTATGTCGCTAATATTTCAAATCCCAGCCAGGTCAAAGAGTTTAGAAGGAAGACTTTAGGGAAAAAGAAAATTACCGCACAGTTCTCGAGATTAAGAGTCTAATTCCGCGACTAGACAGAGTCATAGTCTCTCTGGCCCTCTAGGGGAATACCCTCCCTTCTTTGTTCTATAGCTGGTGGTCTCAGGCACTCTGGATGAGGCATTGAGCTGATAACCCACCAGCTGCTCCTCAGGAGAAAGACGTCTCCTGTCAAGAGTCAACGTCTCAGAAACCCACAGGGACAGCTTTACTCCATCCTAGAAGGTCACTCTGTGTCCAAATTGACTTGATGGCAGTGAGTTGGATTTGCTTGGGGTAGTTTCATGTGCCTCTTGGTGTTCCTTGGCTTGTTGTTGTTCAACTCCATGCAACTCTGTGCGTCTATTCTTCCATTTTATAAGATGTGAATCAAAGGCATTAGGCCCCAGCCTTCTCATTAACTTCATTGATATTATCACGGATTATATAATAAAGTGCCTACTTCTAAAAAATAAAATAGGCCACATTTACATGTATAGGGGTAAGGATTCAAGCATACTTTCTTGGGGAACCCAGTTCAAAAAATAATATCTTTTTACTATTTTACAGTTTTTTAAATTTGAATTTTCCTGGATTGCATGAAAGAGTAATCTTTTTTCTTACTGGCAAGTTTTATAGGGGGGAAAATTACTCCTTTTTCATAGTGATTAATTGGAGTTTTCCTTTGATAGTAGACATTCTTCCCTCAAGAACTCATCAGTAAGCTATTAGATGGTCAAAGGATTATCCAATTAGTAAAGTTGGATAAACATACTTCATCTTCATAACTGTTTTATTAGGTGCTTTTATCACTAGAATTATGAGAGCTCTGGAACCATAGCAAATATAAAGTGACAATTTATAATTTTATACAGCTCTTATCCCATAAATTGTCCTTTTTCATAAATTGTTTCAGTCCCCTATCTTGTCAGAGTTGTAATTACAGTACTCCATGTTAATTTGATCTAGGATGATAAGTCTATGCAGATACAGAGTTAAGAGGTCTTCTAGAAATATTTATAATCTCATATGTGTGTACAGATTCATGATAAATGACTAATGAAATTCTTAATATTAGAATTATCTTTCTTGAACATTTGGCATATTTAGTATTATAATGACAAAGTACTACTCTTCTCTCTCAAGTGGAAGTCAGTAGTTTAAATCTGCATTTGGGCTGCTAACTGCACGGGATGCAATAAGAACCAACAGCCAGTCCTTAGGAGAAATAAGGAGCTTTCTACGTCCACTAACAGTTACAGTCTCAAAACTGACAGGGGTAGTTCTACCCTGCTATATAGGGCTGCTATGGGTGGGCATCGACTCAACGACACTGATTTTGTTTGGGGGTGGGTTTTTTTTTTTTTTGGCTTATTGTGAATTTATTTTTTTCTTTGCCAACATGTAATAATGTGACCCTTACTTCCCACTGTCAAATGCTTCCATTTTCCAATAGTATGAAATTCATCAGAACAGTGTTAACACTTACACTGATTCTTTGTAAAGGAGTGTTTTTTTTCCTTCATAATTAACAACTCCATTACTGTATGTTTCATTTTTAAAATGTTCAGTTTGTCAGGAGTAACATAAATATGAGAAAATGTATCTATTTGGCCAAATGGTGGACATGAAACTTTAAAAAGCACGTAACTTCCTTTTTTTTTATGACCTTTTTCCTTTACCTTTGATGTCTTAGATACCATACCACACCTGGTTTGGTTTTTTTCATAGTATTCAACGAATCAATTCTGTTCTTGACATGGATTTAAATTCAGCTGAAAATGATCAAAATATTTGATGAAAAAATTTTGATCAAAAATGATCAAAATGCAAAGACCAAAGACATATTTGAATTAAACAAATCTATAATGTATAATCTTCTGTATAATAGAGAAGAGTGGATGAATGTAGGAAAGTGGTAGGGGATTACAAATGGGTGAATAAAAAGAACATAAAAATTAGAGATCCTTAGTTTCTAGGATAAGCCAGAAATAGATAAAATAGAAATTCCTATGTATATGTATATATAGACAGATAGAAAGACTGAAGGGAAAGGATAGGCCATTTAAATTTTACCAAAACATGATGCATACTAGATACTATGTACTCTTGTATTTTAATCAAAAAAGAACACAAAAGAATAGAGGTTGAATAAAATTACTTTCCATTAAATAACTTTACTCCAAATATGAATTTTTATTATATTGTAATGGAGACTAAAACTGTGACATGAATGTACAGTTATGTAAGTATAAACTCTGTTCAATATGAAAATATAGTTTGGCTCATATAAAGTTTTTAAAAATTAAGTGAACATTAATTCTTAGCCAAGTATTGTTGGAAGAGACTAAGCATCCATAATTGTATATGGAAGATAATTTTAAAAATGTAACATGTACATTATGAAATGATGTCTATAGTTATATATCCACAGGTATATCACTATATCAATGGATATTTTTCCTAATAAGGAATTTCATATATAAGTATTAAAATCACTATTATTATCATACATAAAACAAATTAAAATATTTAAATGTCAACTTTATCTCGGAACTATCATAACATTTAAGCACAGATTATATGTATAATGTTATAAGTTAATTGAATTTTAAAGACTATTTAATAAATGATAAACGATTTAAAAGAATGTTCATGATTATATATGGCAATGAATATAAATACACAACAGTTGGGAGAAAAATAAAAATACTTTAAAAAGCGCATAATTTGAAAATTATATCAGTGGGTGCTCGCTTTACTGACACAATCACTGAAGACAAACGTGTGCATAAGCAAATGTGGTGAAGAGAGTTAATGGTGCCCAGCTATCAAGAGATATAGCATCTGGGGTCTTAAAGGATTGAAGATAAACAAGCAGCCATTTAGCTGAGAAGCATCAAAGCCCACGTGGAAGAAGCACACCAGCCTGTCTGACCACGAGGTGTAGACGGGACCAGTTATCAGAAATCAAAGAACTAAAAATCATATCAGTGGGTGCCCACCTTCCTGATACGATCACTGAAGACAACGTGTGCATAAGCAAATGTGGTGAAGAAAGCTGATGGTGCC
>NW_022111373.1:49300472-49313874 GCF_000313985.2 Echinops telfairi | reverse complement strand
AAAAATAATGTATAATTGTCAAGGACAAGTGCATTTTCTCTAGTGGATTTCTAAAGGAGAAAAGAGCCGAAATTTGCAAACTTTATTCTCTCCTGGATAATAATTTAGTTAAGGTCTCCATTCTGATGAAAGAGATGGATGATATGTTCTTCTTAGGTAAAAAGGAAAATTAATTGAGGACACTTCATCAATATTCCTTATGTAAGTCTTTAGTCTATATAATTTTTAACTTCAGTTTTTGGTAACCAGTTTATCTAACCTTTGGCACCAGTCAAAAACAATGAGCTTGAGACATAAATAGTTAAATAAATAAACAAATAAATAAATAAATGTTTTTTTACTTGAACCTCCATCTCTGTTTATCAGCGCCATCCCAGTTCTGCTGTGGGTTTCCCGTGTCTTTTAATAGTTCCTGAGATCATGATATTAAATGAGGGCCTGATACTATTAAACAGAGTCTCCTTACAAGCATATCCAATACAGAAAAAGATGAACAAAAGTGCCATTGATTTTTGTCCTCCTTTTTAGTTTAACAAATACCAGCATGCTTCATTTAATGTCCATGTTATGCTTGTGAACTAGGATGTTATGTGATTTGAAGTGTGAATATGGTTATTAAATCCTTATAGGAGTCCTATTTTCATGATTGCAGCCACTGCTCGAGCTGCAAGAGTTGGCAGTAGCAACCTCTAGAGATGCAGATTGGTGGGAAGTCACTCAGCAGAGCATATCTTGCCCTCCCATTGTTTTCCCTGCCTGAGCAGCAGGAACAGCCATTCCAATGATATCCATTGCTTCCACCTGTCTGCCTGCCCAGTAAACAAAGCACAAGCGCCCATATCTAGAGCCATGTATTGTGCCTCACCTGCTTCTAACCCAATCATGAGCCAGTGCTTAATATTGTTGCTGTTATTGTTGTTAGATGCCATCAAATTGGCTCCAACCCACATCAACCCAATGAACAACACGATGAAACACTGCCCGGTTCAGCTCCATCTGTGCAATTGTGCTGATGCCTGAGCCCATTGATGTCGCCAAAGTTATAATCCGTTTTATTGAGGGCCTTCCTCTTTTACAGTGCCCCTCCACTTTACCAAGTATGACGTCCTTCTCTCTGGACCGGTCTCTCCTAATAATATGTCCAAAAATATAAGGCAACGTCTTGCCATTCTTTTCTCTAAGGAATCCAGTGGCTGTCCATATCCCAAGGCCAATTTGTCCTTTTAACAGACCATTGCTACTTCCAGCACCATAATTCAAATGTATTGATTCTTCAGTTTTCCAAATTTAATGTCCAACTTTCACATGCATATGAGGCATGGGTCAGACACATCTTAATCCTCAACATAACATACTTGCTTTTCAATATTCTAAAGAGGTCTTATGCAGCAGATTTACCCAAAGCAACTCATCCTTTGATTTCTTGATTGCTGCTTCCATGAGCATTGATTGTGGATCCGAGCAAGATAAAATCCTTGAACTTGAATCTTTTCTCCATTTATCATGATATAATTTATTGGTCCAGTTATGAGGACTTTAGTCTAGTTTACATTCAGTTGCAATCCATACTGAAGCCTGCAATCCCTGATATTCATCAGCAAGTGCTTCAGGTCCTCTTAACTTTCAGCAAGCAAGTTTGTGTCGTCTGCATACCACATATTGTTAATAAGCCTTCCTACAATTCTGATGTCACATTCTTCCTTATATAATCAATCTCTGATTTTTTCTCAGCATACAGACTGAACAAGTATGGTGAAAGGACACAACACCGATGTACACTTTTCATGATTAAGTCATGCAGTATTCCCTTGATCCATGCACAGGTTCCACATGAGTACAATAAAATGTTCTGGAATCCCCATTCTTCTAAGGTTTTCCATAGTTTATTTTGGGCACACAGTTGAATGTCTTTGCATACTTAATAAAACATAAATAAACATATTTCTGGTATTATCTGCTTTTTGGCACAATACAGCTGACATCAGCAATAATACACCCTGTTCTATGTCCTGTTCTGAATTTGCCTGAACTGGCAGTTCCCTGTCAATATATTGCTGCAATAATTGTTGGATGATCTTCAGCAAAATTTTACTTGCATGCAATATCATTGATAATATTTTATAGCTCGAGCATGCTGTTGGGTCACCTCTCTTTGAATGGGTACAAAGATTGATGTCTTTCAGTCAATTGTCCATGTAGATAGTTTCCAAATTGAGTGAGTGCTGCCAGTGCTTCTGCAGCTTACAGAAACATTTCAGTTAGTGGTTTATCAATTCATGGAGCCTTGGTTTGGGCTAATACGCTCAGTGCCACTTGAACTTATTCCCTGAGCACCATTGGATGTTGCTTATATGCTACCTTTTGAAATGGTGGAATGTTGACTCTTTTTGGTTCACCGACTGTGTATTCTTTCCCTCTTCTTGATGCTTCCTGCATCATTCAATATTTTGCCCATAGATTCTTTCAAGATTACTACTTGTCTTACATTTTTCTTGAGTTATTTTAATTGAAGATATAATAAGTGTGCCTTTCCCCTTTGGTTTTCTAATTCTAGGTTGTTTCACATTTCAATATAATATTTGGCTTTGTTTTCTCGAGCTGTCCATTTAAATGTTCTTTTCAGCTCTTTGACTTCATCCTTTCTTCCAATGGCTTTAGCTACTCTGTAATTAAGAGTAAGTTCAGAGTCTCTACAAACATCCACTTTGATCTTTTCTGTTTTTCCTGTTTTCTTAATGACCTTTTGGTTTCTTCATGGATGATGGTCTTGATGTCTTCCCACAGGTCATAAGGTCTTCTGTTGTTAGTGCCAAATTGCTCTTGAGACGTTCTCAAAACTCAAGTGTGATAGACTCGAGATCATAATTTGGTTCTCCTGGACCTGTTCAAATTGTCCTCAGCTTTTCTGAACTTACATATGAGCAATTGATAGTTTGTTCCACAATCATCCCGCAGCTTGGTTTTAGCTACTGATATTGAGCTTCTCCATTTTCCCCCCACAAATGTAGTCAGGTTGATTTCTGTGTATTCCATCTGGTGAAGTTTATGTCTACAGACACCTTTTGTACAGTAGAAAAACATATATTTGCTATGAACAAATTGTTTGTTTTGGGAGATTCTAACATGTGACTTCCAGCTTCATTTCCATTATATTTTCAAACTGCTAGTCCTTCCTCTTTGTTTTCAACTTTTGCATTCCAATCTCCAGTGATCCATGTATCTCAATCTCATGTTTGCTCAATTTCAAACTGAAGTCCTTGGTAGAATTATTCAATTTCTTCATCACAATTATTTGTGGTTGGTGTATAAATTTGAGTAATAGTTGCATTGATTTGATTTCTTGAATGTGGATACATATATTCCAATCACAGACAGCATTTTACTTCAGGATGGATTTTGCAATGTCCTTTTGGATAATGAATGTGGCACACCTTTCCTCCTGATTTTGTTATTTCCTACATAGTAAAAAACATAATTCTCTGATTCAAAATGGCTAGTACCAATCAATTTCAGTGCGCTCGTGTCTAAGATCTAGACCTTCATATGTTTCATTTCATGTTAATCGTTTCCCACTTTCCTAGACTCACACTTTGCACATTCCAAGTTTCTGTCATTAGGTGACTTTTGTAGCAATTACTCCTTAACTGGAATCCTGCTCCATTAGCAAATGAAGATCTTGAAGTCTCCATTCCCATAGGCTTTACCTAACTCATATCACCGGGCTCGAGTCCACTCTGAGATATTAGCTCCTCCTTAGTCACAATTTGAGTGCCCTGGGATCTGAAGGACCCATCCCCCAGCTGTATCTCAGAAAATGTCCCGCTTCCATTCATTGGGCCTTTGGTATCGGGTGTGGTTTGGAAGCTATGCATAAGGTTTTCAGTGGATCCTTCCTTTGAGGTGGGAATCTAAATCTTCTTTGTAGTCTGTCTTTAATGTGGAATCTCTTCTGAAACTTTTTCGCATTGAGTCCCCTTGCTGGCCTTTGAAATACCAGTGGCATAGCTTCCAGCATCATAGCAACGCACAAGCCACCACCATATGACAAACCAACAGACAAGTGGCAGAATGCTGCAATAGCCTGGGTTTTGGCTTCTTTAAACTCATTAGAGGTAAACAATAAATTTGAGGATATGTTCTTTCACTTAAAAAAAATTAAAAGCAACCTTTTAGGATCATTGGCTTGTATGCTGTAAAATGTGAGAAGAGTTGCTAAATGATGATGACTTGTATATAGTTACAGCTTTTGGATTAAAATTATATAACTGCGTATAGTGCAAATTGAGATAAACCTAGTGAAAAATAGAAGCACTATAAGACATGGAAGTTCAATAAAATAATAGAAGTTTGTATAAATTGTGGAAGGGAAGTTATTAAACAAATAAAGGTGATTGATAATAAATATCCAGACACCTTATAAATAGTGAGTATTATGCAAATATGTTTACGTAGTAGTTAATTCAGACCTTTCTATTTAATCTTGCTGATAATAAATATGGTATAATTCAGAGTTTGAGGACATGGGTCTCCGATGAATTTATGGGTTGCCTTTGTTGTCATACAATAAATAAGGTGTAATCACAGAGAAAAAAATTAGTCATGTCACAGAGTTTCTGAGAAATATTGATAATCCTAGTCCCATACTCATAGAAATGAGTTTTAATTTTAGCTCCAAAATTAAAATTTGAAGATAACACAATTTTGTTGTAGAATTATGTCAGAGCACGTATCTACAATAAATCTATCTGATATGCAACTACTCACCTCTATGCCTGAGCTACAGAGGTCAATGACTATCCCCCTTTTTCTGGGTTTGTGCGTGTATATTTGTGTGTGTGTGCTTGTGTGTATGTGTGTATGTGTGTGTGTGCATGATGTCATAGTTAATGTCTGTCTTTAAAGAAAAATTTTCTTACAAATAATTCTTGACTGCTTGCTGGAAGATTGCAGGTTCAAATCTATCACTAGGATTCTTGGAAGAAAGACCTGGAAATGTTCTTCCAAAAATATCTTCCACTGAAAGCACTGTGTACCACAATTCTACTCTGAAACATATGGAATCACCATGAGCTGGAATTCCATTTACAACAACTGTTTATTTTTGTTTGTTTTCTCTTCCTTCTTTAATTATGGTTTTCTTTCCATTTATTTTGCTTGCACTCTATCTATTCTATTTGTTTCTATAAGGGTATTTGAAATGTTGAGAGTAGTACAGGATAACACTTCCAAAGGAATTATGGATAAAAATAGACACATTTAAAATGGAAAACACAAATCAAATGATGACATTTTCCAGTGGAAAGTCTTATGTGTCCTTTAATAAACAGCAAGCTAGTTACTTGACAGTGACATTCAAAAGTTATCTGTGCATTTTCTTGGGAAATTCACCAAAGGAAGCATTGATTTTATGTATGTGTTTGTGAACACATGCATTAATTAAGTAATTGAAAATATACTCTATCCTGTTAATATTCTCTCTAAAGACAATATTGTAAGATACCTTCTTTAAAGTTAATACTTTGGTTCTGGAAAGCCAAATATGCAAAAGATGACCCCCCGATGCAGTGATTAAGCATCAGCTACTAGTTGAAAGGTCATTGTTTCAAAAGTGTCACTCCTCAGGGGAAAGATGTGGCAATGTGCTTCTGTAGAGATTTACTACCTTGGAAACTCGATAGGGAAATTAATTCTACACTGCTCTTTCTATATTTCAACATCTAGCATGGTTTTAAAATGGCTATGCCTAAAGTCAACACACCTAAAAAATCTTATTTAATGACTCTAGAATCCAGAGAATCTTCATTTTTAAGAACCCTCATATATAATAAATGCCATAGATACATTTGAGAAACATTGATCCATATAATGCCAACAACACAAACATTCAGTCAACAGTTGGCTCTTACTTTTATTAAGGCACTCATTATTTGTATATTGCTGGTGCTGTAGGTAACCTCTGTCAGTTTTAACTCATAGTAGCATTATCAATATACAGCACAGGAAACACACTATCCTAACATTTATTCCTATTTTTCAGCCCATTCTTTTTTGCAGCCATATTTTAGTTATGTATGACAGTTTGCAGCTGTCTATTCTAATTAGCTAATGAAGATCCAGAAAAGTTTTAATCTATTCAAATTGTTAAGGCCAGTGCTACCTTGAAAAGGCATATAAGGTTTGTACTAGTCAAATTTTAAAGCACTTTGTTAAATTCTCTTCCCAGTCTATTTTAATGTGGAAGTTTTGAAGACAACCCACTGCTTGAATGTGAAATTCCAGTGGCGTAGCTCCCAGCATAAAGCAACACCCATGGAATCCAATGTGCGAAACTGACAGCTGAGCAGTAGATGTGTGTCAAGCTTTATATGACTATTTATGTAAGCATTTATAAAATTATAAACTTCAATACATTTTTATTCTATATATCTCCCCTTCTCTCTATATTAATATGCACCATATACATTTCTGTACATATACAATTGCATGTATATGTGTATGTATGTATACAATTGCATACACACACATATATATATAATTTTCTGGACCTTCATATATATAACTTTTCTGGACCTTCATATATATATATTCAGAGAAGAATATTCTGTGACTGGTTATTTTTTGTTTAAGGTGACTAACTTCCACCAATCACTTGAGCATTTGATGGCCTTTTTCACTGATTAACAAACAGTGACTCATGTCTTTGAAGACATATCTGACCTTTAAATCATGTGTTTCCATCTCATCCAGGACCTACCTCAGTATGTATGTGGTTATTCGATTATATGCAGAAAATTAATCCCAATACAAAGTCTTCCATGTCTGCTTTAAAAGATATAAGTCTTATGTGAAGCACACAGAGAAAATGGATGCTCCTGTTGAGTATACAGTGATTGACAGCCGTGTGCTTACCCAGAAGCAAACACTCCTCCCACATCTATATACTGTATGGCACATTTCAAACCATTTCCACAAAGACCAAAAATACAAATTTATATGAAGTCTGCATTGAATAACTATATCTCCTTACATTTCATAATAATAGCAATAGTGATATAATAAAAATACAAAGACCATGTCATTTATTTTTGAGAGCCTATTGAGTGTTTGGCTCTGATTAGATGTTATGTAATTAATCCTCAAAATAATTCTCTGATGAGTACTATTCTTGTTGACATTGATCAGATAAATTCACTCAGATTAGGAGATTTAAAATAGACCCAAGGACATAAAATTAAAACATGATAGAACAATAAAATTACAACTTCCACAGTGTACTGTCTCCCCAGCATCACTGTTTTTATGACAATTCATATTAGCACCTTTACATGATTTAAATATAATAAATGAGAATATACTTAGAAATAAAAATTTAGCACAATATTCAACTATAAATGTGGAAAATTACCACACAAAGCTAGAGAACCATAGTTTTGGAATAGATTATAGAAAGTAACAGTTTCTACTCTGTATTCTTTAAAGAGCTTGCTCAAATAAATGCATGCTTTTAAAAATAAAATTTGCAGCATTCCTATATAAATGAAATGTTTCTTTTAGTTTAAATTCCTATCCAGCACACAGACTAAAGCTTTTAGAATAGAGAAGATGGAGCAACAAAAATGGGCCAAAAATAATTCAGGAGTTTTTGTTCCAATCTTGCCATTTGACCTTGAATATATTTAATAATCTTTGTGGTCTCAGTTCTTTTGGTATAAAACAAGGATAATTAATTTTACTAACGTTGTCTAGGCTTTGTGAAGATTAATGAGTTAATCACGTGTAGAACACATTGTGTAATTCTTTAATGACAAGTATGTGAAAAATGGTAGGACAATATTGAGACTAAGGGAGAAGGCTATATTAATCAAGTACACTATCTAATGGGCTGTCATATGGATTAGGATTAAGTTCTTTCCTTTGTAATATTCTTGGTGGTAGTAAGTACCTTCAAATGATATGGAACTTCAAAATTGTTTGTGATATGCAAAAGGCGATGTTGGCATGCCTTACTTGATTGTCCTTCAAAGGGTTTTCATTTTTACTATTAACATATTGAAGGTTTGTGGCAAGTCTACTTCAAGAAATTCTAATGGTACCATTTTCCATAAGCATATTTTCACTTTGTGTTTCTGTGTACATTTTGATAATTTCACAATATTTCACACTTCTTCATAACTCTGTTGCACACTTAATAGCCTACAGTATTTTGTAAACATAACTCTCATATATAATAATAAAGCAAAATATTCACCTGACTTGATATACTGAAATATTTGCATTACTATGGTGAGCTGCAACTGAGCCTTGACTTATCTCTAAGGCATTATATCATGCTGGGAAACAAAATAGTCTTGGTAATAAAATATTCATTTTTAATTCTGATTCTGCCACTAACTGGAAGCCTAACACTAGGTAAGTTTCTTTTCTTTTTGAATCTTTGTATTCTATAATTGAAAGATGACAATTATATTTACACCTATCTTAAGTGGATAGATATATTTAGCATACATTTGTAGATATATTTAGCATACATTTATAAACCACCATAGATGAGACAATGCTTCATCCAAAAATGCATAGAGATAGTAGGGAAATTCTTACCCTAGTAAGACTTCATTCTAAGAGATAGAAAGATAATAAAAAGCAAAAATTAAACAAAGATTACAAGGAGTTTTACAAAAGTGTGTGGGAAAATTCCATATTCCAACAAACTTTTGGAAGCCCTATTTTATATATTCACTTAATAACATAGATTGCTAGGAAAATAAAACAAGATAAAGTAATGGTAAATATGGTGGCACGGAGTGAATTCTAACTCAGAGTGACAACAGAGCAAAATACGACTCCGTCCTGCTGCCTCCTAACAATTGTTCTTATGTTTGAGCCCTTGTTGCAACCACTGTGTGCATTCATTTTCACGAGGGCCATCCTTTCCCTGCCCCTCTACTTTATCAAGCACGGGGGCCTTTACCAAGCACAGCTGGTCTGTCACCACAACATGTCCAAAGTATATAAGATGATGTCTGGCCATCCTTGCTCTAAGGAGCACTCTGGCCATAATGTTTCCAAAAGAGATTTGTTTGCTGTTTTAGCACAGCATGTTATTTTCAATACTCTTCACCAGAACCACAGTTCAAACGCATTGCTTCTATTGGTCTTCTTTATTCAATGTCCAACTTGTACATGCATATAAGGCAATTGGAAATACCATGGCTTGGGTCAGGAACACTTAGTCCACCAAGTAATATACTTGCTTTCCAATACTTTAAAGAAATCAGTGCAGCACATTTACCCAATACAATGTGTCCTTTGAGCTTTTGGATGCTCTACGAGCATTGATTAAGGAACCAAGCGAGACAAAATCCTTGACACTTTCAACTTCTTCTCCATTTATCATGATGTTAGCTATTGGTCTACTTGTGAAGATTTTGATCTTCTTTACATCGAGTTATAATCCATACTGAAGTCTGCAATTCTTATTCTTATTGGAGGTCGGAAATAACCTTCCTCCAATCCTGATGCCACATACTTCTTCATATAGTCTAGCATCTCTGATTATGTACACAGAATATAGATGGAATAAGTATGGTGGAAGGATACTCTGACACAAGTTTTCCTGATTTTAAATCATGCAGTATTCCATTTTCCTGTTTACACAACTGTCTCTTGATTCATGTACAATTCCACAAGCACAGTGATGTTATGAACTGCTCATTCTCAAGGTTACCCATGGTTTGTTATGATCCACAGAGTTGAATGCCTTGATATTGTCAATGAAACACAAGTAAGCATGTTTTGGTATATATTGTTTACTTTCAACCAAGATCCATCTGACATCAGCAATGACATTGCTTGTTCCAAGTCCTTGTCTGAAACAAGCCTGAACCCCTGGTAGCCACTTGTCAAATACACTGCTGCAAACATTGTTGGGTGACCTTCAGCAGAATTATACTTGCATGACACTAAAAATATTATTTGTCAGTCATGGATTACGTGTGTTGAGAGCTCTTATCTGTAACAGTGTATATGCTCCAGTCTAGGCGGATTTGTGAGGTAGAACTAGGGTCATGATAGTGGTGGGGAGGAAGCATTAAAGAACTAGAGAACTGTGTGTCTCGTCAGTGCTATACTGTACCCTGGCTGACTCATTCCTTCCTTGTGACCTTTCTATGAGGGGATGTCCAATTGTCTACAGATAAACCGTTCTTGAACAAAAATGGGAGTAGCAATACCACAAGCATAGGGGGAAGGTGGAGGGATAAAGGGGGAACCAATCGCAATGATTGATGTATAACTCCCCACCCTCCACCAAGAGGGATGAACAACAGACACGTGGCTGAAGGGAGACAGCGGACGGTGTATTATATGAAAATAATAATAATTTATAATTTATCAAGAGGTCATGAGAGTGGGAGGGTGGGGGAGGAAAGGAAAAACGCAGAGCTGGTATCAAGGGCTCATGTAGAAACAAAATGTTTTGAAATGATGATGGCAACATATGTAGAGTTGTGCTTGATACAATTGATGTATGGATTGTTATAAGAGCTGTAAGAGCCCCCAGTAAACTAATCTATAAAAAATAATAATGTTTGATAGTTTGAGCATTCTGTTCAGTCACCGTTGTTTAGAACAGGTAGGTATCTGGATCTCTTCTAGTCTTTTGGTAGAGTTGTCTTCTAAATGTCCTTATAGAGATGAGTGTGTGTGCTTCCAGTGCTTCATCAGATTGTTGAAATATATCCATCACTATTTCATCAATTCTTAGACCCTTGTTTTTGGATAAAGCTTTCAAGGCACTTGAACTTCTTCCTTCTGTACCATTGATTTTGTTCATATGAAACTTCCTGAAATTGTGGAATATCAGCATGTTCTTTTGGGTACAGTGACTGCATTCTTTCCATTTGCTTTGATGCTTCCAGCATCATTCCATATTTTACCCATAGAATATTTCAATACTGCAATTCAAGGTTTGGTTTTTTTCTTGTTATCTCAATTTGATATATTAAGTGTATTTTTCTCTTTTCTTTTCTAACTTTAATTGTTTGGATATTTCATTATAATATTTCTCTGTGTCTTCTTGAGCTGCCCTTTGGACTTTTGGGCTCAGCTTTTTTACTTTATCACTTCTTCCATTTGGCTTAGCTATTATATGATTACGAGAATAATTCAGAGACTCTTTTGACATTCATTTTGATATTTTCTCTCTTGCCTATTTTTAATGACTGTGTTCTTTATAAATGACATTCTTGATGTCCTTCCACAGCTCAAGCTTTGGTAATTAGTCTTCAATACAGCAAATTTATTCTTAAGAAAAAATTCAGGTGAAACAGAGTCAGGGATATATTTTGGCATTCATGATTTAATTTTCATCAGCTTTAATCTGGAGTTACATATGAGCAATTGATTGTTCCACAGTTAGCAGCTGCATGGTTTTAGCTGCTGTTATTGAGCTTGTCCATCACCTATACCCACAGGTGCAGTCAATTTGATTTCTGTGTATTTCAATTGGGAAATCCACATATATAGTTGTCATTTGTGTTGCTGACAACAGGTATTTGCTATGTACAAGACTGGTCTGGCAAAATTCTATCATGCAATGTGCAACTTTGTTTCAATTACCAAGGTCCTATTTTCCAATGACTATTCCTTCTTCTTTGCTTCCAACTTTTGCATTCCAATCACCAATAATTATTAATGCACCTTGATTGCCTTTTTGGTCAATTTCAGACTGAAGACTTTAGTAGAATTCTTCAATTTCTTCATCACTAACTTTTAAGGTCAGTGCATAAATTTGAATAATGATTGTATTGATTAGAGTTCCTATAATGCAGATATAATCCTATAAAGCCCATCTGAGTTAGTTAATTGTGCCAGCCTGGCCGATAATCACATGTGGGGCTAATTAAAAGGCGGAGGGATAAATGGGTGGTGAGCCTCACCTTTCTGGTTCTCGGGTCTCTTGCTTTGTGATGGTTGCACCAGGGTGCAGCTGCCTTAGCAGTTCCCTGCTTGCTTCAGCTTGCAAGATTGACTTCCTACAAGACATCCCCAAGGAGAAGCCACATGGACCTATCCCGATGCAGCCCTGGGTGCTGGAGCAGCCATGTGGAGACCCCTGCTAGTGCTGAGATGCTTATTCGTTCATTGACTCAGCTTTCCTCTTGCAGTCGGCATCATTGCCTCTGTTTTGTGAGGTGGAGGACTTTGTGGACTGGTGTTGGGTAAATGGGTTTATGTTGGACTTGTGGGCTTGGGCAGCATTGGGTTGGGCTGTTTTCGTGATGCACATTTTCTTTACATAAAACTCTCTTATACATGAATTGCTGTGGATTTGTTTCTCCAAAGTACCCAGACTAATACACCATCCCTGTACTTAAAGATAGATCTTGAAATGTCCTTTTTGACAATGAATATGCCTTTCTTCTTCATTGTATCATCCCTGGAATAGTACACTATGATTTCCTGATTCAAAATGGCTAATACCAGTCCATTTCTGCTCAATCTTCATGCATTCCATTTTATTTTTGACAACTTTAAATTTTCCTTAAATCCATATTTTGTGCAAATGCTTTGACATAGTCAATAAAACATGAGTGGCCATCTTTCTGGCATATTCCACTTTCAGTCATGATCTATCTGATATCAGTAATAACATCTTTCTGTATTTTCTTTACTCTCATGGTACTACCTTTTAACTACCTTTGTACTTTTAATTCTGTCTTCCTTCTCAATTGATTTGTGTTATTATTATAGAAGCTGCCAACAAAGTTGGATAAAGATTCTTTATTTTATTTACAGTATACTTATTAGTGTTTCTGACGATTCATTCTTTCTCCAGACTTTTAAATTCATATGGATCAACAAGCGTCTTAAAGATTTGGGGAAAGCAGACTATACAGTTACTGTTGTTAGGTGTCTTCAGGTGGGTTCCCATTCAGCCACCTCTGTACACCAGATCACAACACCACCTTTCTCTGCGCCATCCTCATGCTTACTCTTGTTTCTGTCTGTTGCCTCCATTGTGTCAATCCATCTCATCAAGAGCCTTCCTCTTTTTCACTTCCCCTGCACTTTACCAACAATAATGTCCTTCCTTCTCCAGGGACTTGTTTATCCAGAAAATATGCCCCAGATATTAAAGACAGTCTCATCATATTTGCCTCTATGGAGCACTCTGGCTATACTTCTCCAAGACAGATTCGTTTATTCCTTTTGGTAACCCAAGGTGCTTTCAATGTGCTCACCAGCACCAAAATTTAAATGCATCAATTTGTCTTCATTTTCCTTTATAAATACCGATTTTCATATGCATGTTAAATATTAGAATCATGAAAAACACTTTAGATAATTATTTCATTAAAATTAACCTCTCACACAGTGTGGTAATTGCGCCCGATCTGATCCC
>NW_022111373.1:49280068-49298745 GCF_000313985.2 Echinops telfairi | reverse complement strand
AGCGGGAAGGGAGGGGGGAAAATGAGGACCTGATACCAGGGGCTTAAGTGGAGAGCAAATGTTTTGAGAATGATGAGGGCAATGAATGTACAAATGTGTTTTACACAATTGATGTATGTATGGATTGTGATAAGAGTTGTATGAGCCCCTAATAAAACGATTAAAAAAAAAACCCAAACAAACAAAAGCATGTCGTCAAAGTGCTCTGTTAGGCAGAGTAGAAGTCTGCAAAGTGTCTCCCAAACTGTAATCTTGATAAAGAGAAAGAGCTGTGAAGGCCAGCAGTTCCAAGCCTTCATTGCTCCATGAGAGAAAGGGGTGGTGGTTTGCTCACCTAACGCTGGCAGCTATGGAAACATTAGGGGGTAGGTCAGCTCTGCTCTACAGGGTCACCATGAGTCAGAATCACTCAAGTGTTTTCGTTTTTTGGAATGTATACAGAACCAAAGTACTACATCTTCCTACCACGGATAACCGGTAGCCAAGTGCTTAACCACAAAACTATGGGTGCTCCTTAACTTTTGTAATAGATACATTTTAAAAAAGTAAAAAGGAACAAGGAAAATTAATTTTAATAATTAAATCATTTAACACAGCAGATTAAAAAATGATCACATCAACATGTATTAAATGATTTAAGAGATATTACACTGCTTTTTTCCCCCCAATCTTCCACTATTTTTTACACTTACCAAATACCTATACTCAAATTAGCCTAAATCAAAATCTTCAGTAGCCATATTCAAAACTTCAAGGCTAACTTATGCTAAGGATAATTGTTGTTTCCTTGTTGAAGATGTGCCAATTTTAGAAAGCCATGTGAGGAGGCTTCAATATATATTATAGAAAAATACAATTAAAAGAAAGTAGAATTAATTCATGAAACTTTTGATGACCTCTCCTACTTTCAAATGAAATTTGGCACCCAGAGAAATTTCTTAAAATTGAAATGAACATGAATTAACACCTGGTTTCCAGTATTGTTTTCGCTGGCTACTGTCAAGGCATTTAGAACTTATTTCAACTCTCTGTACAACAGAACTAAACGCTGCCTGGTCTCGTGTGATCCTAACTGTTGTTCGTATGTTTGAGCCCATTGTTGCAGCCACTGTGTCCTTCCATCTTGCTGAAGGTCTCCTTATTTTTCACTGAAATCTACTCTACCATGCATGATGCCCTTTTCCTGGTGATGGTCTCTTCTGATAATAAGTCCAAAGTACCGAAGGAGATGCGAAGGAGTATTCTGGTTATACTTCTTCTAAGACAGATTTGTACGTTCCCTTGGCAATTCACTGTACTTTCAGTATTCTTCGTCAGCTATATTAGTAATATGTGTTGATTCTTCTTTGGTCTTCTTTATTCAATGTCCAACTTACACATGTAGAGGGGGGAAATTGTCCTTTTCTCAAGACTGTCCACAATTTGTAATGGTACACACAGCTGAATGCTTTTCCACAGTCAATAATGCACAATAATCATTTGTCTGGTATTTTCTGCTTTCAATCAAGTTCCACCTGACATCATCAATGATATTTCTTGTTCCACATCCTCTTCTGAATTTGGCCTGAATCTCTGGCAGCTCCCTGTCAATGTACTGCTGCAACTTCAACCCCCTATATGTGCGATATTAATGATATTGTTTAACAATTCCCACATTGTATTGGATCCTCTTTCTTTGAACATCGTTAGATGGTCTTCAACAAAATTTTACTTACATATGATATTGATGATGTTCTATAGCTGAGCATCTGGTTTGATCACCTATCTTTGGAATGGGAACCCATATGAATCTCCTTCAGTTGACCGAGTAGCTGTCATTCAAATTTCTTGGTCTGGAGCAGTGGGTGGTTGCAGCACTTGCTCAGCTTATTGAAATATTTCAGTTGGCTTTCCATTAATTTCTGGGAGGATTAGTCTCAGGTAATACTTTCAGTTCAGCTTGAAATTCTTCCTGCAGGACCGTTGGTTCTTGTTCATGTGTTGCCTCTTGAAATGGTTTAATTTCAACTAGTTATCTTGGTATAGTGATTGTATGTTCTTTTCATCTTCTTTGGATGTTTCTGGATCATTCAATATTTTCCCCATATACTCTTCCAATATTTCAGCTTGAGGCTTAAATTTTTTCTTGAATTCTTTCAGCTTAAAATATACTGAGCATCGTCTATATTTTTGGTTTTCTAACTCTAGATCTTTGCACACTTCTTTATAATATTGACATTGTCTTCTCAAGTGGTGCTTTGATATTTTCTATTCAGCTCTTTGACTTCATCATTCCTTTGATTTTCCTTAGCTACTTCATTATTAAGAGCAAGTTTCAGAGTCTCTTTTGACATTCACTTTGATTTTACTTTCTTTCCTGTCTTAAATGTTCTTTTACTTTCTTTATGGATGATGTTATTAATATCATCCTGCACCTAATCAGGCCTTCTGTCATTAAAATTCAATGTTTTAAATTTGTTCTTAAAAAGTTCTTGAAATTCAGGTAGGGTATTCCCAAGGTTAAACTTTGTCTCTTGTGGAATTGTTTTAATTTTCTTCAGCTTCAACCTGAATATATATTTAATCAATTGATGATGTGTTACACAGTCAGCCCTTGGACTGGTTTTAGCTATTATTATTGGACTTCTCCATATTCTCTTCCCACAGATGTAGTCAATTTGGGTTTTGTGTATTCCATTTGGAGAAGTCCCTGTGTACACTCACCATTTCTACTGAAGAAGATATCTTCTATGAAAAAGTCTACCTTTGGTTCTCTGGTTTTGTTGTATTACCACGACCTTATTTTTCCAATATGGGCTTTCTATTTTTCCCCCCAACTTTTGCATCCCAATCACCAATAATCCCAATGTATCTTGATTGCATTTTTGATCAATTTCAGACAGAAGATTGATGGAATTCTTGAATTTCTGTATCACTTGAGTGGCTCATGCATTAATTTGGGTGATTGACTGCTGATTCCAGGAGCATTGATTATAGATCCAAGTAAGACAAAATCCTTCACAACTCCTACTTTTTCTCCATTAACATGATGTTACTTACTAGTCCAGTTGTGAGGATGTTGGTCTTCCTCACATTGAGTTGTAATCCATACTGAAGGCTACAATCCTTGATCTTCATCACCAAGTATGAAAATGCCTCCTCACCTTCACCAAGCAAGTTTGTGTCATGTGCATATCACAGGTTGTTAACAAGCCTTCCTTCAATCCTGATGCCACATTCTCCTTCATATAATCCAGCTTCTCGGATGATTTGCTCAGCATACAGATTGAACAAGTGTGGTGAGAGGATAAAACTCTGATTCAGTATTCCCTTGTTTTGTGTGCACAACTGCCTCTTGATCTATGTACAAGTTCAACATGAGCAAAATGGAATGCCCATTCTTCTCAAGGTTATCCACAGTTTATTATGGTCCACCCAGTAGAATGCCTTTGCATAGTCAAGGAAACACAAGTAAGCATGTTTTGTATTCTCTGTGTTGAGCCAACGTCCATGTGACATCAGCAATGATATATTTTGTCTCATGTCCTCTTCTGAATCTGGCCTGAACTTCCAGCATTTCATTATCAGAAAGGATCTTGTCAAATCCATCATGAATTACTATGCTGCTTTTAATAAAATTATATGTATCTGTCTTCAAGAAAATAAAATAAATACAAATACTATTAAAATTTATGCATCAACCAGAAAAGCGACTCTTTAAGAAATTGAAGAACTCTACCAAGGACTTCAGTCAGAAATAGATCAAAAATGCGATCTATATGCTTGTATGTGCAAGTTCGGAATAAGCAATATTAAGTGTTCTGGAATTCTCATTATTCTTCTTCTTATCCATAATATATAATGATCCACACAGAAGAATGCCTTTAAATTGTCAATAAAACATAAAAATTCATATTTCTAATATTTTCTGTTTTCAGCTAAAATCTATATGACATCATGATATCCCTCATTCTACGGCCCCTTCTGAATCTGGCTTGACTTCCAGAAGCTCCCTGTGGATGTGTGACTGCTAACATTGTAAAATTATTTTCAGCAAAATTTTTCTCGTGGGTGATATTAATGGTATTGTTTGATAATTTCCACATTCAGTTGAAAAGCTTTTCTTTAGAATGGGTACAAATATAAATATTATAAATATGGCCACACATATAAAAACTTTTCTATGGAACAGGCTTAGTCCATTGACCAGGAACCTGACTTCCAAGCTTCTTGGCAGAAACTAGTGGATAATTCCAGCTCTTCATCAACTCTCAGAACCACTTAATTGGTATTTCTTCGTTTCCTGGGACATTGCTTTTTGTTAATGCCTTTTGCAGATTCTTTCTTCAGCAGCAGCAGTTTTGACCATGTACTTCCTCTAGACATGAGAGAAGGTCAACCATTCCTTTTTGGACCTGCGTATTCTTTATACCTTCTTTTTAAGTAATTATTTTGGTTTATTTTTAAATTATTTGTTTATCTTTAAGCAATTTTAAAATTTGTAAATTAGGTAGGGTTAATGTTCAGATCAACTTTGTATTCATTATTTTAAACTCTCCATTAGTGTACCCTTCCCCTGTGCCCTCTTCCTGTAATGAATTATTATCTTCCACTTTTTCTAAATTAATACTTGTCAAATGCCTAATCTATTACTTTATCTTTCCTTGCCCTCCCACCTTTACAGTCTCCAAAGTTCTCCCCCCTTTTGTATGAAAGTCTACCTTGTTTTTTTCCCCTCTCATATGATACTTGTCCTTTTGTGATCAACTAATTTCACTCAGCATAATATTCTTCAGGTCCATCCATGCCATGCGGTGCTTCATGGTTTGGTTTTGTCTTTTCTTTTTTTTTTAAGTGATGTATAGTATTTCATTGTCTATACCATAATTTATCTAGTCTTCTACTGATGAGAATTTAGACTGTGTCCATCTTCTTGCTAGTGTGAATAGTGATGCAATGAACATTAGTATGTATGCATTTATACTTCCTATTATGATTCTTGCTTCTTGAGGTTATATAACCTGCAGAGGATTACTAATCATATAGAATTTCTATTCCCTGATGTTTAGGTTAGTGAGGTTTGACTTTCCACAGAGATTCCACATAATTACAATACTACCAGCAGTGTATGAGGCTTCCAGTATCTCCATAGACTCTCCAGCATTTATTATTTTTTTGTTTTCTTTGAACTTGGCTGTTATTGACATTGTAAGATGCTTTGATTTGCATCTCCCTGATGGCTAGTGGTCATTAGCATTTCTTCAGATGTTTGTTGGCCGTTTTGATATTGTTACTGGTGAACTGTCTGTACAACTGTCTGTACAACTGTCCTAGGCCTACTTTATAAATGGGTTATTTGTCATTTTCTTATTGAGGTGTTGCTGTTTTCAATTAGTCCCTTGTCCATTGTGTCTTGTCAAATATGTTCTTCCCCACTCCATGAGTTCTCCTTTTACTATTTTGATGAAGTTTTTTGATCCATGTAAGTGTTCTATTTTTGGTAATCCCAGTCATATATTTTGTCATCTACTATATGTGTTCCCTTTGTTATATTTGATAGTGTACCTATGTCCTGCAATAAGGCCTTATGTTACTTTCTACTTTTCACTAATGATTATTAAAGCTCTGGGATTCACATTTTAGTGTTTGATCCACCTTGAGTTCCCTTTTGTACATGGGTGAGCTATGGGCCCTGATTCATTCTTCTACCAACAAAATCCAGTTTGGCTAGCATTATTTGTTGAAGAGGTTATGTCTATTCTATTTAACATTTTTTTTTTCCTTTTTTGAAGATCCGTTGTCTGCAGGTAGATGCATTTAATTCTGGGATCTCTATTCCATTCCATTGACCTATGTATCTCTCATTGTACCAGTAGTACCAGGCTGTTTCAACTACAGTAGATGTATAATGATTTTGATATCAGAAAGTAAAGGTCCTCTTAGTTTGTTCTTCTTCTTAAGAAGTTTTTTGTTTTCCTTGGGACTCTTCCCTCTGAACAAGAATTAAATAATTAGATTTCCCATTTCTATTAAAAATGAAGTTGGAATTTGGATTGGAACTACATTATGCTTATAGATGGCTTTGACTAGTATTAATGTTTTGCTAGTTTTAAGTCTTCTTATCCAGGAACATAGAATCTTCTTTCATTTTCGTATGTCTCTTGGTTTCTTAGAGCAGTGTTGTGCATTATTTGAACAAATCTGTTGGTTTTTTTTTTTTAACTCTGGTTAGGTATATTTCTAAGTATTTAATTTGTGTGTGTGTGTGGTTATTGTAAATGGCATTGTCTTTTATGGAGCTTTTCCTCTCTCTGATCTGTGCTAATGTCTACACATCACGGAACTTCATTCATTTTCCAATCATGTATATATGATACCATCCTATCTATCCAATAATAATTACAGTCTTTTAATAACTGTGGATTGTTTAATACATGAGTCATGCTATTTCACTTATCACTTGATGACGACTTGCTATTACTATCATAAAAGTTTCAAAATTTATTATTAGAACATGTCTATGAAGTTTCTTACTCATTTTCAGCAGATATTAGAAAGGATATTGCAGATATAATCTAAAAGCAGATATTAAACATTCCTTGTCATTGAATTTTGGAAATCTCAAGTGCCCATCTCTTGTGGTTTGGGTATGATGGTAAGTAATTAAAAGGCAATGCTCTAGATAGAAAAATCAAACAAACCTTTGTTCAATTTCAAGCTATGCATCATGATCAATTTCTAACTATTAAAGTGTTGTCGCTAACTCACAGTTGGGAAGCCATATGCACAAGTGACTTTTGTGAACCAGCTCAAGTATGCCAATGGGGTCTTAATATATTTATCCTGGTGATCCAATAGTCCCCCCAAGATCTATGTTTCTGTACCTAAAGGATGAATCTCTTCTGTGGGAAATTCCAGGTGCAGCTGCCTTCACTCCATAATTTCTGAATTACCCAGAAATGTCTGATTTGTGCTTAAGATTTGATATCTCTGCTCAAAAATTGACTACGCACGATAAGTATTTAATTGGTAAGATAGTATAATCCAAAGAAACTTCTAGGATATATTAATTATATGCTTCTATTTTGAAAAATAAATCTATATGATCCCTTAAATTATACCAACATTTTAAATATGGAGAATTGAGAATAATCACTGTAGGATTATAGGCAAAACTATACCATGTGAGTATAAAGCAAGTCAAAAATATGCTAACCAGATATCTCTCAGATGGAAATGGAAATAATTATGTCATTCAATCCTTATACCTGAGTGTGCCTTCTCAAATATTGGGGAAACTGAAACTTTGCACAGGGAATGGACTACTAAAGAGTATTATCAGAATTGTCTTATAAGCAGGGCTATTGCCCTTAGTATAATATTCATTCTTAACTATCCATCTGGTGGGGTTTTCTTAATCCAAAATTTACATCTGACTCTAATTAAGAATCCCTAAATCAAAAAAGTATATGTAGGACTTCAACTGTAATAAAGAGAAAGAGGAAGGGGGTGGTGCTTATGTGTAGAATGGAGAAATTTTAAGTCTGCTTTTCTCAGGGAAAGTTGACATCCTAGAATCGGAGCAGGATTTCTCATGCCGAGACAACAAATTGCCTCCAAGTTTGCAAGGGAGGCCACTAAAGCCCCACTGGTGCCTCCCCAAGGACAAGGTGGTCAGGATTGTTTTGTCTTAGGAATGAGGACTCACCATGTATTTTGAAAATTAAGAATATAAAGTCTAGGGGATAAATATAGTACTTCCTATGAGTAAAATAACGTCTTTAAAGGAGAGATGCCACATTGTTGAATTTCTACTTCACAGGCTCTCCTCAGTTTTTCATGGTTATACATGTAATTTATTATGTCAGTGAAAGTGTAATCAATTCCATGACTGACATTTTGTTTTTTGCTCTGTGTGTTTTGTTTTGATTGGGGGCATTACTTGTTTTACCAAGATGGAAAGGAAGACTCAGGAATTAAGCTAAATCCACAAAGCTACACAATCAATCTGCCTGCTACACAACCAAAAGCTTATGCAACACCTTGAAATTGTTTACTGTTTAGAGTGAAACATCAAAGACTTGCTCTAGACACGGAGAGAATAAATACTTACCATGCATAAAATAGAGAACAGAACAGGAGGAGCCCTACCAAAAATTTGATAAAATAAATTAATATTCAGCTTCTGTCATTTCTTCATTAACTCTGAGGTGAGGGGACCCAAATAGTCCTTTATTTACCACTGCACATTAGTTTGTTTTGGGCAGTCTAAAAATAGGTACTGAACTCAAAATATTATACGGGACTCCTCACATAGCGAGGTGTTTAAACCATCATCTTAGCACTAGAGCAACGCAGTGACCATCGACAGCGGGAGAAAAAGGGAAGTGATATTATCTGGGCTCTGCAAGAAAAAGGCAATGAGCAGATCACTCTGACAGTAAATTTCCAAAAAGTGTGTCAATATGACCTCTTTCAGAGCAGCAGTCCCATTCCCAGAAAAGCAATTTGTGTTTATGATATTGCCTCATTGGTTAATCTGTGGCATTGAAATTTTGAAAGCTCTACTTTTATGTTAAACATGGCATTTCATACATCAAACTTTTCCAGACAGAAATTGATAAAAGTTTCTATTTCATAAATATATATAAAATTTTAACATATACACAAAGTTCTCCTTTGCCAGAAAAAAATTCCTAAAAATATTTCTATATGAATATTCTTGAATATTCTTATTGAAGTCCTGAGGAAAAATGTATTTAGTGGTACAATAACACAAAATTATTCCACAATATGCCTTTCTAAAATAAATAGGAAAAATACATTTAAAACATGTAAAAAGAATGATTAGTAGGACAGTGGATGTTTTTTTATTGCTGAAATCTGTCTGCAATAACTCCAGAGCAAACACAATTCTGATTGTATTAATTGACCCAATAAAATTCATGCACATGTGGAGGTCATATGCAGAACAGATCCAAAGAGCAGACGGTTGTGGAAGCACATTGAAAAACAGCACATAAAGATCTGGTGAAAATAATTTATATTTCAATCAAGCATCCACTCTTTTACAGCTAGAGAAATATGTGGAAACAAAAATAGAGCAATAGAATCTGTTTTGAGAAAAAATTTACCGTAATACTAACAATCACATTGTTTATATGTAGACATTGGCCAGATGTTTAAATAAGAAGATTAAGGTAACATAATTTTTAGAAAAAGGTTTATGTTTCTTCTACATGTTGTTGTTGTTAAGTGAGAACAATGATATGTTCTGAAATTCTCATTTTTCTCAGGAATATCCAAAGTTGGTTATGCTCCACATAGTTGAATGCCTCGGCATAATGGCACTCTCTGTTTTCAGCCAAAATCCATCTGATAACAGCAAATATATCCTGATCCATGTCTTCTTCTCAATCCAGCCTGACCTCTGGCAGCTGCCTGTCAATGCAAGGGGATCTCCAGTGGTCTAAAAATGGGCTTTGGGTCTCCACTACGCCCTGCCCACCCTCATTCACTATGGTAAGATTTTTTGTTCTGATGATGCCTGGTACCTGATCCCTTTGACACCTCGTGATCGCACAGGCTGGTGTGCTTCTTTCATGTGGGTTTTGTTGCTTCTGAGCTAGATGGCCGCTTGTTTACCTTCAAGCAGCTGGGCACCATCGGCTTTCTTCGCCACATTTGCTTACTCACCAGTTTTGTCTTCAGCGGTTGTGTCAGGAAGGTGAGCATCATAGAATGCCAATTTAATAGAAGAAAGTATTCTTGCATTGAAGGAGTACTTGAGTGGAGGCCCAATATCCTTCGGCTACCTTAATACTAAACCTATAAATATATATTTGTGTTTTAATTTATTAGAAATTCCACCATTAAATACATGGTTCACAATATATTTTGATTGGACTATGCTAAGGGGGTCCGCCCTGTGTTTTGTTCACTGGCGTGTTCATGAGCAGTGTCATTATTCACTGGCCACAGAGGACAGCTAGGCAATGATGTATTCACTTTCCACCACTGAGGAAGCATTGAATAGGTCCAAAGAGGTGGTTCAGCCAAGGGCAGTTTTGGGTATACAGACTTCTGACAACCTCCTACTCCTGATGAGTGGACATCCTTTTCTTTCCCATTGCCTGACTTTGAATTCACTCTCAGAAATATTTAGTCATTACTTTTCAAGCCCCATGATAAGAACATTTTTGCAGAGGATACTAGAATGGTCATTGTTTTGATTCTTATTCATTTATGATATAATTATTGTCTTCAATATTAACATGTTGCTGATATAAGAATTCTTTTTCTAGTGCAATTATCCTTCCTGAAGATGAATTACGTGCCCCAGGCAACTAATAAACGTTCATTGAAAAGAAAATTATCAAATAGCAAATGCGATTGACATTCGTTGAAATGGAACTGACAATAAGATCAAGGATAATTATCCAGCCCAGTTTAATAGGGAAATGATTAAAATGCTAACGAGGTCAACAATAGCAAAAATGGAAAATATGGGAGCCAAAAACATTTGAGTTCATTTATTGTGGTCTGATTTAGTAATTGGAATGTATGGGTGAGGGCAGCCACCAAACACTAGATTGTAACAGCTAGTGACCCAAGTCAACCGAGAAGATCCTTGAAAAACAGATCTGGCAATGAGCCTTGGAAAGGTAAAACTCAAACAAAGCTCACTGCCATCGAGTCAATGCTGCCTCATAGCTACCCCCGTGTGGGATTTTATTCTGAGATAGTAACTGTTTACAGGAGTAGAAAGTCCAATCTTTCTCCTTCAGAGCTCCTGGGGGTGTAGAACTGTGGACCTTGTGGCTCTCAGCCCAACCATAGCCACTGCACAGCCAAGTCTCCTATTTGGAAAAGTAGCAGAACTGAAAATTCTGAAAAACACCCCTATAGAATGTACACTTTTTCACGCATAAATTACCCTGAGCCAAATTCCACTCAAGAGCAAATAACAACAAAAGCTATTGTTAGTGTGCTTTCTGCCGGGAATAAATGCTTAGTTGTTGGTCTATGACTGTCAGGGTCAGCTCCTTCTCCTCTCAGCGCTCCATCAGAATGCGAATAAAAGAGGCATTATAAAACTGAAACAAGCTCCGCCCTTAATGCATTTGTTCTGATGCAGTTTTTCTTTCTTTCTTTCTTTCTTTCTTTCTTTCTTTCTTTCTTTCTTTCTTTCTTTCTTTCTTTCTTTCTTTCTTTCTTTCTTTCTTTCTTCTTGTATTCCAAACACAAACATAAGGACTTTATTCAATGTTAATATCAGTCTAGGATGACTTTTCCTAAAAAAAAACTAAACAACTAATAGCTATACTTATTATACTACTTATAGCAATTGGTTTCATAGCTACATGAGGATAGTTGCATGAATGCTAAACTAGCATTCATTAACCTTATTATCTTAAAAAGAGACTATTATTAAGAGCATTGCATGTGGCAGTATTGATTAGTCAAATCTGCTACAAAAGACCTCTTTAAAGTTTTAACAAAGCAAAGATGTAACTTTGAGGACTAAGGTGAGGCTCATCTTGTACTGGTATTTTCAAGCCTCATATAAATGTGTAAGCTGGACAAGGAATAAATAGAACTCATAAGGACCTTGTGTGAAACAGAATTAGTTGCAACTATGATGGTAGTGCAGTGTGTTAGCAAAAATCCCTCAATGACGAAGTGGCTTCAACAATGGACTCACACATGGACATGATTGTGAGGGGAGTAAAGAGGTCTCAGCAGTATGAATTCTGTTCCACACAGGTCCTTATGAGTTACGCATGAATGGGCAACTAAAAACCATAATCACTTACAATGGTGCCCTTTTGACATCCTTGATGTCATTCCACAGCTCATCAGGTGTATGGTGCTGTCAATGAATGCTCAAAGTACCATGAACTAAGAAAAGAACAAAAAAAATTTGCCTTTTAAAATACTGCAAGAATTCTTTCTCCTTAGAGCAGTGTTTCTCAACCTTTCTAATTCCATGACCCTTTAATACAGCTCCTCATGTTGTGGTGATCCTCCAACAATAAAATTATTTTCAATGCTACTTCATAATGGTCATTTTGCTACTGTTATGAATCGAGCGACCCTTGTGAAAGGGTTGTTTGACCCCCAAAGGGGTTGAGAACTGCCGAGAACTGCTGCCTTAGAGCAAGAGCGAGACTGTCTCCCATACTTGGGCGAGGCTATCAGTAGAGAGAAGTCCATGGAGAAGAACATGATGCTTGGTAAAGTAAAGGGGCAGTGAGAAAGAGGAAGATCCTCAGGAAGATGGGTTGGCACTGTGGCTGCAACAATTGGCTTAAACTAAGAACAATGACGATGCTGGCACAGGACTAGACAGTGTTTTCTTCGGTTCTACATAAGGTTGCTATGGTCTGGAACCGACACAATGGCACCTAGCAACCACCAGGACATTCTGAGCTCTGTGGAGAATGTAACAAAAAATTCTTGATCTTACACAATTCACCCTTTAATTAGAATCTCACATTTCCATCCATTTTATAATTGTTTAAAGATCAGTGAAATCACTAAGTAGATTGGACCCTACAAACTTTACCCCTGACACTGTTGGTGGGGAGGGGAGGCGACAACCAAATGAAATGCCAAGGTTTCACCTGCCACTTGGGTACAGGCACTGGACAGGCAGGCTGCTCCTTCCAAAATGGAGGGTAGGTCAGTAATTAATATAGTAAGCGATAAAAACCATAGTAACCAAGTGATAAAGATACAACTAAAATCCACAGAACACCCACAGGCCTTGGACTATTTGTATTCTTTTTTTCACCCTAGTTTTCTGTTTTGCAAAAAAATACAAACAAATGTCTCTTTTAACAATCAGTGAAAATGAGCTGACTTTTATTTGAATTTATGACTGTGATAATGTGGAATGCCTAATACACATTACCCATTTTACAAGAACACTCTGTTTTCAGATAGCAGAAGAAACCTATATTCATCTTTTTGCCAACATAGACCCTTTGTGTTATGTGCTTCATCGGAAGGCTGGTCCTGTTGCCTGATTTAGTAGTGGGGATCCCTAGATGGTGCAAAACAATCCAGAACTTGACTATAAGAGCTATGGCATGAGACATCACTCCACTGTATATCCATCTGAAGCAAAGGCAAATTTTATTGAATGCAATTCACTAGCTCTTTGAATAGGAAGCAAAAAGAAATTTAAACCTCCACAAAATATGAGTGACTAAAGTTTGAATATTCTAACTCATACTCATATAGCTTTTAAGATTTTCATTTTTGACTGTGTCATCCTGTTGTCTCTTAAGAAGAAAAAAATTAGTTAAAAGATCATTTTATAGGGGGCTTTTGAAATTCTTATTATAATCCATACATCGATTGCATGAGGCATGTTTGTACATATGTTGCCTTCATTCTTTTCTAAACATTTACTTTCTATTGAACTCTTGGTATCAGCTCCTCTTTTTGTCCCTCCCCCCCATGGCCCCTTCATAGATTATAAATGTTTATTATTTTCGTATCTCACACCAAACTGTCTCCCTTCCCCCATGTTTTCTATTGTTCGTCTCCCTGGAGAGGGGTGTATGGTTATATGTTGATCATTGCAATCGGTTCTCCCTTTCTCCTTACCTCTCCCCTCTTTCCCCCTACATTTCTGGTACTGCTGTTCCCACTCCTGTTCCTGGATTGTGTGTGTCATGAGCTCCCATCTCTTATATATACCTGTGTACATGCTCCGGTCTAGTCTGAATTGAGAAGCAGCACTGGGGTCATGATAGTGGGGGGTGAGGAAACCTCAAAGAACCCGAGGAATATTGTGTGTTTCATCGATGCTTTACTGCACCCTGGTTGACTCATCATTTTCGTGTGACCCCTCTGTGGGGGGATTGTTCCATTGTCTACAGATGGGCTTCGAGTCTCTGCTTCAGCACCCCTCATTCTCAACAATATGTGTTTGTTTGTTTGGTATGTGTCTTCTGATGCCTATTATCTGGTCCCAGTGACTTTTCGTGCTCAAACCATCAGTGTGCTTCTTCCATGTGGTCTTGTTGCTTCTCTGTTGGATGGCTGCTTGTTCAAGACTTTAAGAACCCAGGCACTATATCTTTTAAGAGCTGGGCGTCATCCGCCTTCTTCACCACATTTGCTTAAGCATCCATTTTGTATCCAGCGATTGTGTTGGAAGAGTGAGCATCTCAGAGTGCCGATTTGTTAGAACAAGTTGTTCTTGTATTCGGGGAGGGTATGAGCAGAGGCCTGAAGTTTGTCTACTATTTCAGTGTATTGCCATATAAATACATGCACAACATAAAAAATAGAGGCCAATACCTCTATTTTGTGGACTATTGTATTTATATATGTGCACACCTATGCTTATACCTCTATCCATTGCTTTGCTTCCTAAGTCCTTCCTCAGTTTCCTTTTACCTTCCTCCTGCACCACCATCGCTTTCCCCTATTTCCTCCTCTTAATACTTTCTCTTAGCTAGTTTGCTGTTGCTCTGACACTCCTGGGATCTCTATCGCCTCCTTGCAGTTGACTCTAATTTTCTAGTTGTTCCCTTGTCTATGGCATTGCCTGCTCACCGCACCCTTTACCTGCCACCCTCTCCCCGCAACTCCCCGCAGGACCGTCAGTCCCACTGCTTTCTCCTCAGGCTTGCTTCCAATGCCTATCCTATATAAGTAGGCAAACCGACTATGACATAGACCACGCAAAAAGAAAACAAAAGATTGAAAAAGGAAAAGGAGAAATAAATACATAATTCTAGGTCTGTCCCCTGACCTTCATTTCTATCTCCCCACTTGTCTTGGGGAAATTCTGAGAGCTGTCTCTTCCAGCCTAAAGTCTGTTTAGGGGGTTCTTCAGGGCCTTTGTAGCTTTGCTCCAGTTGCTGGTCAGTTATGTTCCCTTCTTGGTTTGCCCCTCTGTGGGGGGTTCAGACAACACTACTTCCCCACCATGTGACTCCAGAAGTGCTCTCTCTCTCTCAGTCTGCTCCAGTAAGGGGGCAACATGACTCAAGTTTTATCAGCCCCACAGTCCCCTGTGTGTCCCAGTAGCTCCCACAGGGACATTGTCCGCCAGGCATAGTGTGCCAACAAGGGGCCAGTCGGGCTGTCCCTTTCTCTTCTTCCTTCCTGGTGCTTCTGTGTGGGCATGGCATGCTATCTCCTCTCCCCAACCTGTAGATTTAGTGTTGTTCTTTGTCACATATATTTCTAAGGAGGTGGTCAGTTTAGCTCTGGTTGGGGTAGCCCTGTAACCCTCTATTTTCATGAATTCCTCCACATGCTCACAATCCCCTCATGGTTTGGTGCACCATGGTAGGGTCTACATGCCCACACCCAATTCTGTGGAGACAAAACCAATACTCCCCCCCCCCCTTTGGGATTTTCAAGGTATAGAATCATGTTGTTTTCAAACAACGATAATCTCACTTCCTCTTCTCCCAGTTGGATACCTTTAATGTCCTTCCACTATCTTATGTTGTTATCTAGGACCTCCAGCACGATATTGAATAGAAGTGAAAACAAGGGACATCCTTGTCTGGTCCCCTTTTTCAGTGGGATTGATTTCATCTTTTCTCCACTGACTATGATGCTTGCTGTTGGCTTGTATGAACTTGAGGAATTGTCTTTCCATTCTTATCTTCTTGGGCATCTTAATTAGGAATGGGTGTTGGATGTTTTCAAATGCTTTTTCTGTGTCTATTGATATTATCATGAGATTCTTATCATTTTTCTTATAAATGTGGTGTATAATATTGATGGATTTTTTCAGATGTTAAACCATCCCTGCACCCCTGGGATGAATCCTACCTGATCATGGTGGATGATACATTTTGTATACTTTTGTGTACTATTGGCCAATATCTTGTTAAGAATATTTGCATCTATGTTCATTAAAGATATTGGCCTGTAGTTCTCTATTCCTGTGGGATCCTTGCCCTGTTTAGGTATCAAAGTTATACTGGCTTCATAAAATGAGTTTGGGGTTTGCCATCCTTTTCTATGCTCAAGAAAACTTTGTGGAGTCAGTTCTTCCCTGAATGCTTGGTAGAATTCTACTGTGAAGTCGTCTGGTCCAGGAGCTATTTTTTTGTTGGTAGCTTCTTGACAACCCTATCTATTTCTTCTTTTGAATCTGTTTGTTTGTGTTCTTGACCTAAGCTATCTGAGATAGTCAAGGGAGGGATTTTTTCCAAGTATTTGTCCATGTCTTCCACGTTGTTGAATTCATCAGAGTATAGATTTTCATAGTACTTTGTGATTATCCTTTTAATCTCATTGGGGCCTGTTGTGATTCTCCCTGTTTCATCCCTCATCCTGGCTATTGTTTGCTATTTCCTTTCTTTGGTTAGTTTTGCCAGAGATCTGTCAATTCTATTGATCCTTTCAAAGAACCAGCTTTTCACTGCATTAATCTTTTGCATTATTCTTTTGTCTTCCTTCTGGTCCAACTCTGCCTGACTTTTATTCTTTCTTTTCTTTTGCTATTAGAGGTTTTTCTGTTGACTGTTCTAGTTGCTGGTGGTTTTGTGAAAGCCTATCAGTCAGTTATAAGTCTCTCTTCCTTTTTCATATATATACTTATTGCTTTCAAGCTACCTCTGATAATTGCTTTCACAGTATCCCATAAGATTTGATACATTGTATTCTCCTTCTCATTAGTTTTGGGAAAATTCCTAAACTCCTCTCTAATCTGGGCCAGTACACAATAATGTCATAGAAGATCATTATTCATCCTCCAATTTTTGCCCTTTTTTTCCCCCCTGGTCATCCTTTTATTGATCTCCAGCTTTATGGCATGGTGATCTGAGAAGGACATCTGAGTAATCTCTGTGTGTATGAACTTACATAGGCACAACTTGTGTCCCAGCATGTGATCTATTTTCAAGAATGAGCCTTGCACACTTGAGAAGAATATGAAATTTTTCAGACAAACTATCAAAAATATGAAAAAAGTAATCACAGATTCAACAATTATAGTAGGTGACTTTAATACACTGATATCACTGGGAAGGAAGCTCAGCAAAAGGGCTATAGAACTAAATTAGGCAACTGGATCTAATAGACATTTATAGAGCTTTCCATTCAAACACACACAAAAATTCATATTCTTCTCAAGTGTGCAAGGCTCATTCTTGAAAATAGATCACATGCTGGGACACAAGTCTCTCATTAGGCACATATAATTATTATGCTCACTGGTTAACTAATCCTTTGAGCATTATATAGTGCCCCTCCTTATCTCTTTTTATGGTTTGACCCTTGAGGTCAATTTTGTCAGCTAGTAGGACTGCAACCCCTGCTTTCTTAAAGTTGCCATTTGCCTGGTATGTTTCGAGCCAGGCTTTTATTCTTACTTTATATTTGTCTGAGAGCTTAAGATGTGTCTCTTGCAGGCAACAGATTGGTGAGTTATGTTTTCCAAGGCAGTCTGCAAGACTTTTTATTTTAGCAAAAGGAATTGAGACCATTGATATTTAGAATTATTATCACGATCTGTGGATTCATTGCCGTCATCTTGTGCTTTTGTATTGGGTAGTTTTCTATGTCCCTTCATATCATTGTGCTGTGTCTTTGTAGGGGGTTTCTTAACTACCTTTATTTTCCTCTGAGGCCGTATTGTCTTGGTGATTGTTATTGGCACATTGGCTTCTGGCTGGAGTTGGGCTGTATGGTGTTCTCCTGCTTGTGCTTGGTGGATGTTCATCTTCTGGCCATAGTGAGTTGGCAAGGATCTTTTGCAAGGTTGGGTGTCTTACAGCGTATTTTTTGAGTTCTTGCTTATCCTCAAAGATCCTTATCTCTCTTCTATCTTTGTACGTAATTTGGCAGGGAAGCGGATTCTTGGGAAGGTGTTTTTTCCTTTCAGCTTTTGGAAGATATTACTCCACTCTCTCCTCCTCTTCATGGTTTCTGCTGGTAGGTCTGAACATACTTTTACCTGAGAACCATTGTATGTGACTGTTTTCCTTTCTTTTGCTGCTCTTAGAATTTTCTGTTTTCCTTCAAAATTGGAAGTTTAACTATTATATACATTGGTGTCTTCTTTCCGGGGTTTAGTCTAATTGGTGTCCCTTCTGCTTCCTGTATGAGTGTCTGATTTACATTCATTAAGGTGGGAGAGTTTGCTTACAGAAATTCCCTTGCTCGTTTTGCTGTCAAATTCTTTGCTGTGTCTTGTTCCGGCAGGCCACTAATTTGGATGTTGTTCCTCTTCATAGCACCTGTCATTGATCTCAGATTTTTCCCTGACTCTTTTGTTATCTTTATTGACTATCTTTCTCATTTGTTGAGGTCTGCCAGACTATCTTCAAGATCACTGATACGATTCTCAGCCTCCTCTAGCCTGTTTGCATGATCCGCAATCCTGTGTGTACCTTCTGTCACTTCTTCTGTCTGCTCCTATTTTTCCCTTAGGTGTGTGGACTTCATCCCCTTTATTGTGGACTTCATCTCCTCTGTCATTTCATCCTTATTCTGCGTAGTTTCCTCATCTCCTGTATTCTTCCAAGCAGCTTTCTGAAAATTTCTTTTTGTGGCAAATTCACATCTGATTCCTCTATGAGTATTGTTAGCTCTGTTGTTGTGATTTTTCTTTTTTGTTCTCTTGTTGGGAGTGATGTGGTATGCTGTTGCTTACATGCGATTTCGTAGAGCTGGGTGCCATATTTCTGGGAGACAAAGGGGCCCTCTACTCT
>NW_022111373.1:49246969-49279553 GCF_000313985.2 Echinops telfairi | reverse complement strand
GGAAATAGGCTAGATTTCGGGGAAGGATGCCCTCTGGACCAGAGGCATACTCTCCATTGTTCCCCTTGCATGGGCTGGGGGAAGCCAGGGCAGCAACGATCTCGCGCCAGGAGGGGCGGGGTCTGCTAGGAGCCACACTGCTGGGGAAGTGGTGGGTGGGAATTTGCAGGTGCCACACTGTACAAGCTGGTAGGGGCTAGGGCAGTGATGAGCCACGGTGTCCTGCAAGTGGCGGGTGCTGTGACCCATTGAAATGGCAGATTCAGCCATGCAGGGGTGGAGGTGTCCCAAGTATGGTGTGGGGAGCCCCTGCAGCTTCAGGTGATCAAACTTACTGCAGGTCAGGCCCTGGGCCCCTGGGTGGCTGTTGGGAGGGATCAGAGCTTGTTAGGGTGACCAGATTTAAAGTGGGCCACCATTGACCAGGGGGTGGGGGGTAGGCGGTGTTCTTGATTAAAAATTTGGTCTATATGGACCAAATAGACCATTCCCTAGCTTGTCATGCATTCTTTCTAAAAATCGGGGCTTTTTAAAAACGCCAAAAATCCGGACTGTCCTGCAAAAAAGCAAGACGTCTGGTCACCGTAATGCTTGGTGGAAGAATTGCCACCTCATGGAGAGAGAGGAACCATGGGAGAAGAGAGCAACTCCCCCATGGGGGCACCGTGAGTGGACAGCTGCTATGTGGTGTTCAAGATGTGGCTTTGGGGAACTCAATAAGGCAGCCATTCAGCTCCTGGGGGGTTGAGCAAGCCAGGGTGTGTGGGAAGGCGCTGATGGGTGGTGCCCATGGCGAGCAAAAGCAGCACAGCTGGCAAGAAATCCCTAGTATAAGGACACAGATCTCTAGGGCTTTGAAGCAAAGTGGGGGTGGTAGGGCAGGGCTGTCTCCTGGGCAGTGGGGACACCTCATTTTTTGTGGGGATTTTTCCACTCACCAGAATCCTCTCACTTGACCTCTTGGACACCAGGCTCACCAATCTCTGCAGAACTCCCATATTGGCTGCTAACCTGGGCACCATCTTGCAGCTCCTCAAATCAATTTTATATCAAAACTCTTATTTACAATTCCATCCATGGATTAATTGAGAACTGAACTCCAATTATCTTCCACACCTTTAACTATATAAAATAATATAATTAGATGATCATGTATTTCTCTAAGGGTAAAGTATCAATGCCAGATTTCTATATGTTTAAGGTTCCTTGAATAGTACAAATTTGAAGTGATAGTATTTGATAGAGAGATAATCCTTTAGAAAAATCTATGGCGATGTTTAATTTTCTGTGCCAGTTTGACTAGCCTGTGGTGCCCAGTTGTTTGTCATAGACTAATTTAAATGTTCTGAAGGTGTTTTGTAGAAGTGACTAACATTTTCAAACAGTAAACTCTAAAAATGATCCCCAATAATGCAGCTAGGCCTCATCCAATCAGTTGAAGTTTTCCAAATCGAAATTTGAAGTTTCTTTCTGAGAAGAAATTCTGCCTCAATACTGCAGCATAATCATCCTGCTTAAGTTTTCAACCTGTCATCAGGCCTCTGGACTTGGAAGATTTTTTTGGAGGAGAGACTGATACAACCTGGACAATAAGTGGAGCACAAACAGCATCAATAGGAACTGGTTTGTGAAGGTGCTCTAGGCAAGCATTTTGAACCAGCAAAGTGGAAACACTCATGTTTTAGGGTTGCCTGAGGACTGATGCCTTAAAGTATGAAGGGAGAGTGTCAAAGGTCAGTAGTAGTAGGGGAAAATTGATAAAAAGTGATGTCTGACACAGGACAGTGCAAAGTTTTGTCTTGTACTCCATATGGCTATTAATAATAAACTACCTGAAGATGGTACCTAAAAATAATAATAACACTACCTGGAGTCATGGGTGGTCATGGCAGTCAATTTCTTCATCTCCAAACATAGAAACAAAAGAGGATGGATTTGAGTCCAGGGACAAATAACATTGTTGGTGAAATGTTTTAAGATGTGTGGAAGATACCATTAGGACTTCCCTGATTAAAAGAAAATTTTGAACCCAGGAACAACTTGCAGACTGAAGCTTGCAGTAGGACTATACTCTCATTAACTCCTCACATGAACTGTACCTTAAATTCTATGCAATTGGATAAATTATTGATGTTTTCATTGCATTTGCCTTATACCCAGGGGGATGATTGACAATGTTTTTCATTTTTGTTTATTCGTTTTTTGCCTTTTTTTGATGTGTTTATTTGTTTCTGTTGCTGGTTGTTTTTATTTGTCATAGTAAGCCAAAGTCATTCATAACTCAGGGACAAGCAGATGGATTCCAGGCTTCCACTTCTGTAGCCCCAATCCAAGAACAGTTAGTTCTTGTAACATGGCTCTACTCAATACTTCCCTTTTGTAGAGATCACTGAAGATAAGAGTTTGACAGCTGTGTGGTGAAGAAAGCAAATGGTACATGGCTAACAGTATTCTGGGGTCTTCAAGTCTTGTCTTCAAACCAGCAGCCATCTAAGTTATGTGTCAACTAAGTCCACACTGAAAAAGCACAGCAGCCTGTGTGATCCAAAGATGATAACAAAATCCAAGTGTTATGAAGGAAAACATATCAGAGCTTAAAATCTGAACACTTAATTTGTAGAAGGCTATGGAGGGACAGTGGAAGCATGAAATTCATTTGCAGAGTATTTAGTCAGATTGACACTGGCAAATTCCCCCTGGCCACAGTCAAGGGAGTCTAAGAGTTTACTATCAGACAGAGATTATTGTAAACTTAATTATGATGGATCAAACCATGGAAACTTATGATACTTGGTCAGTTGACCTTACTCTTAACCCAACCTGAATGTACTCTAGGCTCAAATAGTTCTTGCTTGTTCTGTGACAGAAGTTTCTTCTTTGTCTTTTAAAATATTTCTAGTGGTCTTTTCCTTCTTACTACTTATTCTTACTTTTATCTTTATAGTATTAATATTATTGTCTTCTTTTTGTCTACTTTTTAATGATTTTAATGATTTCTGTTAGGTCTCCCAGTTTAAGAAGCACAAAGCGAGGGGATACATGGACACAATAACTGATGCAATGGTTAATCGAGGATGTGGAGAGTGGGGAAAGTGAGTAACAATGAATTCAGGAGAGGAAGGGATGTATGTACAATGCATTTCAAAAGCAACTTAACTATGGAAACGTATGACATATAAATATTGTATCAAGAAAACTACCCAAAAAAAGGAAAGAAAGAAACCAAAGTTGAACAATGGTTACCACAAGTGAAGGAGAAAAGGGTTTTGCTTAGGGGGCATCGAGTTTATGTTAATGGTGGTGGGATAATTTGGAAAACAATACCAATAGTGGTTGCACAACATGAAGAGTATAGTAAATGACCCTGAATTATACATGTATAAGTTGTTGAACTGGAGAATATTTTGTTGCCTGTATTTTCCCACAGAAGTATATATAACCACACTGATAACAATGAGTACTAGGAAGAAGAAAATGTTCTGAAATTGTGTTAGTGATTCTACAACTCTTCTTGATATGATTGAACTATTGAATTCTGTGATATGTGGATGCAGTGCCAATAAAACTGAGCAAAACAGAGAAAAAGAAAATGGGGACAGAGTTGCATTCCTTTTCCAGTATTTAGTTCAGACAATGTTTTCACTTGAATAAATCTATTTAGAGAAAGCTTTAGTTTCTGTTTCCCACAGAAGGCATGCAAATGGTGAGTTTGGGCAATTCTAACTATTGTTTTTGGACTTCCTTCATTGCTGTGGAAATGATAAAAAAGCCAAGACCATTTTGAGAAAACAATCGATGAAAAAGCATGTAGACAGTAGTACTCTCTCTTAAGTTCAATACTTTGCTTTGACGTCAGTGAACCCAGACACTGCGCCAATTACTGTTGAAAACCTTATGGCCGACACTGACACTCGTCATGCCTACAAAACCCTTATATTCTCTGTTCCAGCATTGCTCTTGTCAGAGTCTGGGAATCAAATCTACCACATTGGTAGAGTAGTAGTTATGCATTGGGCTCTAACTGTAAGACCAGCGGTTAAAAACCGCGAGGTGCTCTGCAGGAGAAAGGCAAGGCTTTCCACTCTCGTAAAGTCGCAGTCTCAGAAACGCATGGGGCTGTTCTCCCCCGTCCTGTGGGGTGGCTAGGAGTGGGCATCAGCTCAGTGGCTGTGAGCTTGGGTTTACTGATATTATAAAGCTGTGTATGAATGGAAAATTTATGGATGGCTCTTACTCTGAGTTCTAGTTTATGAACTTTCTTAAAACTTTCAAAAAGTTTATCTTTTTTTGCTTTTTTCTCATCCAAACCAGCAAATTGCACTCAATCACCACTGCCATTGAGTCTATTGGTCCTGTATAGGACAGGGTAAAACTGCTAAGATGAGGAAGGGCAGAGGATAAGTGAAGGAACAGGAAGAACATATAAACATACATACATGTACACATGCACACATACATAAGACACATGAATAAATAAACATGGTCCCATAGAAAAAATATTTAAAATTTATGATTTTAAATTTTTCTATGGCTCTCTTCTTTTCCTTAAAAAATTTTACTACTCTAGAAAAATACAAAGAATTAAAGTAAAACAACCTATATTCTTATCTGTCAGATGATCACCAGTGTTTTCTAGATTAATTTAAAGTAACGACTCCACTGGGTTAGAAAATGCAAACATTTAAGAAAAAAAGTAAAGTGATGAAAAGAAAATCTCAGAATTCTCAAATATTCAGTTCCTGTCTACAAAGGTAAAGGTTAAAAAAAAGTTAAAAAAGAGTTGTCATGGAATTTACTCTGACTCACAGCTATTCTATATGCAGAGTAGAACTAATCTGTAGTAATTTAATTTAAGACTGTGACCAATTGGAAGTAAAAATGTGTTAAAGCTTCTACACCTATATTTGAATGAAAACCCCACTAGAAATAGAGTTTTGTTACTTTAATGAGACTTTAGCAGTGTAGTGTGTCCTAAACTTCTGATCTAAATGAATTCGGTTCCTTTTTTCTAGGAATGGAAAGAGCTGCATAGACTTGGAGTCAGTAGACAGATACAGGATGGTGACTACCACCCTCTGCAAACGGCAGAAGTAGCTGAATCTGCAGGTTTTGTCTCATCCACTTCCCCTGATCAAGTACCAAAAATAGAGTACCATGTGAAACACAACATGAAAAAGTTCTTCTAAATATGAGAGTAGCTTAGCAAGGCAAACTTATGGCACTTTACTCTGCTACCACTTTGTGAAGAGGCAACTTTAGCAAAGCCATTTAGAACTTTTCCTTTCTCCCACATTTGTTGATTTTAATATCTATGATTATTTTCTCACATGCTATCTTCCATTCCATATCTGATTTTTTTAAAATTAGGAATCCATTATTTGTTCCATCAATTTGTATGAGCCAGCTGTTAGAATACTGAGTAGGAATTTAGACAAAGGGGAAAAAAAAAGCCTCATGGTTCTGCACTCCCTCTTGTGTTGTTTTACCAATTACATTTTATGGGAAAATTCAGAGGGAGAAATGTTTGGCAGACAGGAAGCCCCTGACCAAATGAAGATGAGCATACTTAAATTCTAAGTGAATCTTGCTAAATTCTTTTTTGTATACACTCTGCCTGATTTCCTTTTTCTTTTTCCCCTTTTCGCTGTCCCATTTACTTTGAATTTCCCTCTCCCTTTTCCAGTTACACAAAATATTAAAGACTTATTGTCCTTTTTAATGCATTGATACCAATACATTGTTTTTATAATCTCTCAATTTTGGATTTTCTCTAGGAATTAACCCAAGTTTGATTTTTCCATAAATTCTAGTCTACGATAAAACTCTTCAAAAGAAACAAATAAGCAAAAATAATAGCACCTAGCAAAAAATCCAAGCCTCTGTGAAGATATGAGGGGACTTCAAAAGGTGTGTGGGAAAATTCCAAAATATTTTCACTATATTTTTTCAGGTATGAAGCCCCCTTCATCATAACAAAAATTCCGTTGCATTCAGGAGAGAAATCAACTTAATTGTAAAGGATGGTAAACATACATAGCTACTTGCATCCAAGCGGTTCTCTGTGAATTGTATAACTTTTCTAAGGCGTTTGCTCTGGCTGTAGGGAGTTCCTACTCCAATTGTAGAGCCAGTTACCAATAGATTTTCAGTCAAATATAATTACTGAAGAACATGCACAATGGTGGCCATCCCAAACCTTTGCAACATGAAACCCAGGCGAGCTTGCATGAGGAGTCTTTTCAGTGAAGATCTCTAGGAAACGGATTTGGGAGACCGGTGGTAGAGCTCCCCTGATAGAGGAATCAGACAGGCGGTAGAGCTTGTGAATCCTCTTACTCACCAGACACGGCTAGCGACTGCCTGCCTTTTTCATTTATCAGACAGAGGTGAGTCAAGATAAGAGGAGGATATTCTCTCCCTGTTTGCTACAATGTCAGTGTTATATTTAACATTGTGGGACAGAGGGTTTGCTTCATTTTCCATAAAGGGATTTATATAATAATGAATGTAATCTGTGCTTAATGAGCTTTTTGTTCTTTTTTGTTCCCTGTAATGTGGAAGTAATTTCAGTTTGTCTGCAAGGAAGTCCCCATGGGTCCCCATACAGTAAGGTAGCAATCGCAGACCTCCAGAGAGGATTGCTTAATGTAACACTTCAGCTCTCATTGCACATGGCTCGCTGCTTCTACAGAGTGGGTTAAAACCAATTGAGTACTTCTTTGCCATCCAAAATACCTCACACAACTGGGTTTTATTATATTAATAATTTTCTAATCTCCATTAAAGCAAAATGTTTCCAGAAATACTCTGTGGTTTGTGTTATATTTCACAACACTTATGGAAAATGCACAGATACAATTTCCATATTATTAGAACAATTAGGTTTGTCCTCCAGATGTGGGTGCACACACACACCAACATACACACTCACTCACACATATAAAGCTTGGAATAGAAGTAATTTGGCTTTGCTTTTGGTATATATATTTCAATACCTATAAATATTTAATGAAATGTATATATAGAGGCATATGGGAGCCCATCGGTGGAACAAATCGTTAAGCACTGGACTAGTTAACTATCCTGTTGCTGACACATCAATTCTGACTAACAGCTGACCTTCTGGGTCAGAGTAGGACCCTCCCATATGGCTCCAAGGAAAACAGACTGCCCCATCTTCCTTTTGTGCCTCCTAGTTAGTTCCGACTTAAATCGAATATTGATGTCTCCTGCTATGTGAAGGTACACTTTTCCTATGAGATAGCATAATGCAAAGAAGCAATTCCCATTGATTTATAAGGACATTTTTGCATGTTCCAAGACTCAAACAATAATCTATCAAATAATAATGAATAGCACATAAACCCTAAAATAACACATGCACGCAGTGTTCATGGATGCTCAGCTTCATGCTGAGATGCTGTGCGGTCCCTGGCAAAGGAGCTTGGAAACTATCACTCTGGCTACTGAGGATGCTGGCTGCTCTTTAACGCTGAGTGCTAGTTTAACTTCTTATTCTGATTTTAATTTAAAATATTTCAGAGAGGAATAACAATTCCTAATGTAACTCTTTTATGTAAAATACTGTAAAATGAACATTTAAAAATTTTATAGGGTTTTTGTTATTTTTCAATTATTATTAACTTTTAATATCAGGGTTTTTAAAAATCCAATCTTTGATCTTCTTTGAGGGTTTCAAATATTACATATAAATGTATAGATATATTTTAATACACATGTGGACATAATACTAATGATAAGGTGAACATACACACATCAATAAAAACCCAGATGGTCAAAGGTGCCTTGTACTGGAATATGTAATAAGCCAAATGTTGCCTTTCTAGAAATTTCAATATTTTACAAAATGAAGATATTGGTGCATGCTAAAACTGTACTTATTGGCTTTAAAATTTAGAAACTAAAGGATGATCTTTAAAAATTTAAGAATCCCATTGAAAAGGGCATTGCAAAATGAGTGTGCTGCTCTGGCACATTCCCAAGCACCGGGAAATATTAATTTTATGGCATTGAATAAGTCATTTCACCTTGCTGATCCTTAGTCTTTACACCATAAAATACGAAAGTTAAACTGGATAATCTCTACACTGCCCTCAAAGCCCAAAAGGTTGTGGTCACAATCCAGGAGATCCACTAATGAACTTTCCGGTGAGAAGTTCGCAATTCACTGGAATGATAATTCATAGGGAAATAGTGCCTTACTGACAGATTTAACCATGTAGGCTTGAAGCTGAAAACTAAGTAAAATAAAAATCCACACTTACCTGAGAACTCATAATTTTCCAGTATTTTTCAGATTTCGTACATTCATTGGTGTTTTCTGACCCAAAACTTTTTTTTTTCTTTAGGATACATGGTGTGTTAGTCCAGGTAGACTAGAGAACAAATTCACGAACACTCATATGTGTATAAGAAAGAGGTTTATATACAAGAGTAATTTGTGTATAAGAAAGAGGTTTATATGCAAGAGCAATTGAATATTCAGAAACCAACCCCACATGGTTCCTTCAGCTCTGAAATTCTAACTGCTTCAGGGTAGCTTCATGTGGCTTCTCCTCAGAAACGTCTTGCGGGGACTGAGACAAGAGAGAGAGAGTTTCTCCTGCCTCCAAGGAGGAAATACAGGAATTCCCAGAATCCTCAGAAGAAGGCTATGCCCACACAGAGGCCTCATTGGCTATCACCTGATTGACACGCTAGACTCCACCCTTTCACTCATAGTCCTCTCAAGTTGACGAATGATTATATAATGAGCACGCAAGGTTAAAAAATTCATGGCCCTAAGTATGAGGGGACTTCATAAAGCTCCCAGAAAAATACATTTTAAAGAATACAGAATTTTCCCACAACATTTGTAAATACCTTCATACATCAATTCCATTAGTCTGGATTGACTAGAGAAACAAATTCATATATACCCATATGTGTATAAGAAATAGCTTTATATAAAAGTGCAATTGTATATTGAGAAAACATCCTAACACAGGCCAGATCAAGTCCGTAGGTCTGATATTATTAGCCCTTAGGTCTGACATTAGCCCATATGTCTGATACTTGTTCATAAATTTCTCTTTAGATTCACAGAGCACATGCAATGATGCCGAACACTGGAAGATCGTAGGCCGGTGAGTAGAAGGTTTTGTGGATTCAGTGGCAGTGGAAGCATCTCAATGCTGGCACGGGTCTCCACACCTCTCCTCTAGCTCTCTGAGCGTCTCAACAGTAGGAAAGGGAAGACAGAGAGACTGGGTCTGGCCCCCAGGGAGCTGTTTATCTCCTGGAGCCTCTGAATGAGGTCATCAGGTTGCAACCTGATTGACAGGTTAGACTCCAACCTTTCGTTCAAGTTGGCAGGATATTATGTAACTGCCACATCAACCATCAATCGTTCATAATTATGGAAATCTGTTTTAGTGGTTATGTAAGTATTCCCTAAGTTGGAGTCATGATAATCTTTTTTCAAACGGGTGCAAACTATTGTTAGTAATATGTACTACATATAGAATTAAGTTTATCTGTAAGCTTTTATGTAATGTTTCAAAATTCTCAAAGACATATAACAATTGGATTTATAAGAATATTGATAATAAAAGCCAATCACAATGAGAACTAAAGAGAGGACCATTTGATTTAAGTCAGAACCAACTTTTGAGCAAGTCTCCAGAAAGGAGCCTTATTGTTGGAGACGACCCAAATATTTACTGCTTTAAAACAAGAACTCTAGCAATGATTCTGGTATTCCGGGATCTGGAGAGTGGGAGTGACTACCCACTGCCCACAGTGCCGGGAGAGCTGTGGACTGACTGGGGCTGCTTATTTAGGGCCATGATACATGCAGCCGGAGTTCTTGATGTTGATTTGCCACTCAGTTCCCTGGATTCAAACGATGTTTCCCTGGCTGGAAGAGGTAAGAAGTCTTCCCTCAAATGCACTCTGACATGTGATCATTTTCTATCTCGAGATAGAGTGGGACTTATCCTTGCTGGCAGACAAGGCTCAGGATGCCTGCCACTGTTCAAGCAAAGATAAAAGTCCAACTCAATTCGAAAGTTTATTTCTGCAAGTGCTTGACCCAAGGAAACAGTGATGCTTACTACCTCCAAAATTGTTTCAATAAAGCAAGTGAATTATATACCCTGTATTATCTGTCGTGTTGGAGGGAATGTTTAACAGGTTTGTTACAATGACCAAAAGTCTTCAGGTTTTGGGACAAAGAGGCATGGTTCATGGGGAACAGGGGGCCTCCTTGGGCCTCTTACTCCCTAAAGTCTCAGGATTGATTGTTTATTCAAATGGCCTTGCTTGCCTGATGGTTTCCTTTGCCCAGACTTGCTGAATTAGACTGCTTGTGGGGCATGTGGGTAGGAGTGGGGAGGTAGTGGCTTATATTTTGATTTATATATTTGGTTTTTATAAAACTGTTGTAACAGACTAGATCATATTTTCAGACTAGATCATATTTCTAGTGTTTGATGAACAATGGGCTAGCTCTTTTGCTCCCTCTTATCATCATTGCACACGCAGTGTCGTTACAGTTCTTATACGGTGTATGGTTCCCAAGAAGAAAAGAGTGGAAGTCAATGATCTTATGAAAGTTCAAGCTAGATTTAACATGGAGTAATTTCCACCACATTTTATTAGCCTCGCCAGATGTGATATTGGAGAAATAAGCTCTACCTCCTGAAAGGGAGGGTTCTTTAAGGTTTGCAGTCAGTTTCAATACAAAGCAACAACCACTTCTGATTTAATTATTCTTTGGAGGTAGATTTGTTAGGCTTCTGTGATGTAAATAATTTTCTTTTCTTTTGTTTTTCACTCCTTTTTAGTCAATGATAAATTTAAATTGCCATATTCCTCCCCCCAGAGGTATATAAAACAAGAATCATGCTGTAACTACAGTTAAGAAGACCAACCATAGGTGTTGCTTTCAAAGTTGCCTTTTATTACCCCTGTGGGTTTCTGAGACAGTAACTTTTTACGGGAGTAGAAAGCCCAGTCTTTCTCCCGCAGAGTTGCTCGTGGTTTCAAAAGGCCGACCATGCGCATGGCAGCCCAACTAGTAACCATTACACCATCAGATCAACTGTTACTAATTACTATAAGGACCAAAATGAAAGTGGCTGTACAGAAACTTGTACTTTGACACTGTCTCCAGTCCCCATTTAGAGCTTCATTCTTAATGGATAAATAGTTAATCCTACATGCTTTCTGAAACTAGTCAATAACAAAAGGACAAATATTATATGAGACCACTATTACAAAAAGTTAAGAAAAGCTTTTCACATTAAAAGAAATGTGCACACAGGATGGACTGATGTGGGATTGAGAGTGTGAGGAGATCCTGGAATAAATATAGGTTTGTAAAGGTGCATTTTCCTTTGCTGCAAATATATCCATTAATGTGGTGAAATATAAAGGAGGCAAAGTTATCTACATCTCTTATATATAACCAAACTCCTGAAAGAAAGAAGGAAAAAGAAAGAAAGGAAGAAAGAAAGAATCTTTGGGTCTGGGTGCCTAGGACCACAGTAGGGGAACAACAGCAAGGTCGATTGGTATAACAGATCATAATACCTTGTCTTGGTGAGCAGTGATTGCGGTTTTAAAAGTTTGTGAGAAGCCATCTAAGTTGCAAATGTTAGTCTCTCCTCATCCAGAGGAAGAAGAATGATAAAAATCAAAAGACAGATGGAAACAATTAGTCCAATGGTTTGCTGAACCATTCTGAGTGTCCACAATCCTGAGGTTAGAACAACTAGATAGTCCCTGGCTACCACTACCAATTGCTCTAGAAAGATTATTAGAAAATTCTGGATAGAGTGGGAGGAAACTGTGGAACAGAAGGGGAAATCATAAAATAAACTAGGTTTACTGGCCATCAGAAATAGGCAGAAGCCCAAAACTATGGCCCTTAGTCATCCTGCAACTGAATTCACCCCCATGATAGAATTATACAGAATGGTCTCAAGGAGAAAATTCATAGAGTTAGTAAAAAAGGAGGAAGAGAAATAGGAAACACTTGCAGGAAGTGGGATAAGTAATGATACATTGATGGAATGCAGTGTTGAGTTGAAATAAAATGCATATGAATTTTTAAATATAAAACTGATGTTCTGTTCTGTAAACCTTCACCTAATCATCAATCAACAAAATTCATTGAAAAAAAACCCCAAACTGTAAAATTTGCCCCTCTCAAGTCCTTATTCCTATTCCCAACACAACACTGCATCCTTAATACTAGCTATATTAATGTCACACTAACATCAAGTTAATTCCTACTTCTAGAAGATAGATAGATAGATGATAGATGAGAGATAGACTCGATTGATAGATGATAGATAGATGATAGATAGATGATAGATGGTAGATAGATGATAGATGGATAGATGATAGATAAATAGATGATAGATAGATAAATAGATAGATATAGATATAGATAGATGATAGATAGATAGATGATAGATAGATGGTAGATAGATGATAGATGGATAGATGATAGATAGATCGATAGATAGATGATAGGTAGATGATAGATAGATGATAGATGGTAGATAGATAGATGGTAGATAGATGGTAGATAGATGATAGATAAATAGATGATAGATAGATAGATAGTAGATAGATAGATAGATGATAGATAGATGGTAGATGATAGATGATAGATAGATGATAGATAGATAGATAGATAGATAGATAGATAGATAGATAGATAGATCGATAATGAGACTGCATTTTTACGAGAGCAGACAGTTTCGTCTTTCTCCTTCAGAGTAACTGGAGCTTTCAGCCGTCCACCGTGGGATTAGCAGCCCAGCATCCAGCCCACAGGAATACCATGGTTCTCTGTATTAAAGTGGATAAAAAAGAGGGGAAAGGCAGGCAAAAATACTTAGCTGATGTGCCCTAGAAAAAGAACTAACAAAACTTGAGGAAATCTTAATCAGTCAACCTAGGATTTTGCTTATAAAGCATTGCTATAACTTATAAAGGTTAAAAGAAAGTTTCCTTTTGCCTTCTCTTTATCTGCTAATTAGAATCAATAATGTTGCATGTACTGCCTTCTCTACCTGAGCCACTTACAATGCCCTGCCAAGTTTGGTTATTTGATTTTCTATAATTATTTGCCAGTAAATCATTTGTTTTCATATTGCAAAATGCCTCAGCTGTGCCTCCATACACATTGAAATTGAACTGATTGTTCAATGCTCAGTAATCCATGCTCTTCCAGGGTGGCAAGGGACATCTCCAGCACAGACAGAAGGCTTGCACTCAGACAGCCTCTCTTTCCTGACTCATTGTCAGATCTGCTCAGATAGCTTGGCATATGCAAAAATTAAAAAATCAGAATAGTATAAAAATTACAGAATAATGGATTTTAGAATAACTTGGGGACCGTTTGGCAGGAAAAAGCATACATTTAGTATAAATATTTTATCTAAAAATAGTCAGAATGTTTGAAAGAGAAAGTTTCTTTAGTGGTTCTTTTCTCCCTTTCCTATTGTGGTGAAAATACATGCAATAATACGTTGGCAAATTCAGGAAATTAATGTATAAAATGGTGACATTAATAATACGTTTCAACTGATGTGCCCATTCTTACTATTTCTAAATAATTTCACCACCACTAATGTAAACTCAGTATGTCTCAAAGTAAAAAGCTTCATTTCTCCTTAACCATTAATTTTTTTCTATAGATGGCACAGCCCAGGAAGCATTAAGAGAAGGTAAAAGGGATACCAGCCATTGTATGAAAAAGAATTGATCAACACTCAACCCTTTCAGGAAATAGAAATTGACTGAAGAAAGAGTCCAAGTTACACTGGCAAAAATAAAAAAAGTAGGCCTCCAAGAATTTGTAGGATTTCAAATGAGGTGCTTCAGCAAAGAGATGCAGTGTCGGAAGGGGTCATGCGGCAATGCCAAGAAATTTGTAATATAGCTACCAAATCAAATGACTGGAAGAGGTTCAGACCTGCATCTATTCCAAAGATCAGTGCTCACCTAGAATTTGGGCCACAAAATATAAAATGATCGAACAGTATGATTAAATCTAGTAAGTTGGTTTTTTTTCTGCAGATAATTTTAAAACAGCTATAGCCATAAATCCAGAGGAAACTTCCAGAGATTCAAGGCGGTTTCAGAAGGATAATGGCTGAAAGTAGAGAATACCATAAAGATGTTTACCTGTGTTTTACGGATTATGTACAGACATTCAACAGTGAATTGCAATATGTATGGATAATATTCACCACTTGGCAGTCAGTTTGCCATACAGTAGTGGCTTATAGTTGCTGAAATACTTGAAGTTATATCACTGCTATTTCAAATACCAACAGATCACCAAAAGTGAACAGATGTAAACAGAGTTTCCAGACTAAGGAGATAGTACAAGAAGAAACAAGCTGTCAGATACAAAGGAAATAGCCAATGAAAATCCTGCAGGTAGCATCTAAGCATTGTAATTTATATGGAACCTAATGGATAGAAGCAGAACATTGGCGGATATAGTGCCAAACATGAGTCCCTCAGTTCTGAAGGCATTAAATATGACTGAGGAAGAGCTGCTTTCTCAAAGTACAGTCAATCATAATGCTGTTGTTGATGGTGGTGGTGTCATGGAGTTGGTTCTAACCCATAGCAACCTTATAAATGAAAGAACGCAATATTGGTCGGTCCTGTGCCATCCTCACAATTGTTCCTGTGCCTGAGCTCATTGTTGCCGCCATGATGTCAAAATATCTCCTTGAATCCCTTCCTCTTTTTCGCTGCCCTTCTCCAGGGAAGGGTCTCAAATTATGCAAGACGGAGCCATGGTGTTCCTGCCTCTAAGCAGCACTCTGGCCTGACTTGCAGAAGACAGATTTGCTTGTCCTTTAAGCAGTCCATGGTGCTTTCGCTAGTCTCCTCCAGCACCACAATTCCAGTGCATCCGCTCTTCTTCAGCCTTCCGCACTCCGTGTCCAACTTTCACACCTGTCTGAGGCAATGGAAAATACCACGGCTTGGGTCAAATGCACCTTTGTTCTAAAAGTACTATCTTTGATTTTCAGTACTCTAAAGAGGGCTTGTGCAGCAGCTTTTCCTAATGCAATAGATCTTCTGGTCTTTTGACTGCTGCTTCCATAATGACGGGGATGGAGTAAAAGCCTTTGGGAGGTTAACATTTTGGGGACCTTCATTTGCCAATGGGCCTCATTCAAAATTAAAGAAAAGCTACAAATACCAATTACTAATTGGGCCTTGTAATGTACAGTATATGAATCTAGGAAAATTGGAAATCATTAAAATGAAATGGAATACATAATGATTGACATTCTAGGCATTAGTGAGCTGAAATGGATTCGTATTGGCCATTTTAAATCAGAAAGTTATATTGTATATTATGGTGAGACTGAGACATTCAAGAACAATGGCATTGTATTCATCATCAAAAGGGCATTTCAAGATCTATTTTGAAGTGCAATGGTGTCTGTGATAGGATAATGTCTATCTGCAGGCAAAGATATCCAATCAATACAACTCCAAGGCACCTAACAACAACAACATTCATAACATTGTGATAAAATATAATTCCAGAATACTACAACTGCGCTCATGTAAAATCCACACTTAACCAGTGAGGGAGTTGTTCAAATACAGCAAGTAGATGGGATGGCTGTTGCTATGTTGCATTGAGTCTGTGCCCTGTCATAGCAACCCTGTGTACAACAGAGTGAAACTCTTCCAGGTCCTGTGCCAGCCTCACAACTATTCCTATGTTTAAACCCATTGCTGAAACCACTGTGCCAACACATCTTGTTGACAGCCTTCCTCTTTTCTGATACCCCTTTGCTTTACCAAGTATGATATCCTTCTCCAGGGACTGGGCTCTTCTGACAACATGCCATCCTTGCTTCTAAGGAGCAGTCTAACTGAATGTCCTCCAAGAGAGATATGTTTGTTTCTTTGGGACTCCAGGTATTTTGAATAATCTCAGGCAACATAATTCAAATGCATCAATTCTTCGTCAGTCTTCCTTATTCAATGTCCAACTTTCACATGCAAATGAGCTGATTGAAAATGCCATGGCTTGTGTCAGGTGCACCCTAGTCCTCCAAATGACACCCTTGCTCTTCGGCGTTTTAAAGAGATCTTGTGCAGTATTTACCCAATACAACGCGCCATTTGATTTCTTGACTGCCACTTCGGTGAGCCTTAATTGTGGATCCAAGACAGATCAAATCTTTTACAGCTTCAATATTTTCTCTCTGTATTATGATGTTCCCATATGGTACAGTTTTGAGCATTTTTGTGTTCATTACATTCCATTACTGTAATCCACATTGAAGGCTGCAATCCTTGATCTTCATCAGCAAGTGCTTCAGGTTCTCCTTATTTTGGCAAGCAAGGTTGTGTCATATGCTTATAAAGTGCTGTCAATTAGCATTCCTCCAACCTTGATATAGTCCAGCTTCTTGGATTATTTACTCAACCTGAAGATTAAATACAGGTAAAAGAAGATTAAAAAAACAACAGCAACCCTAATGTACATCTGCCCTGATTTTAAACCGTGCAGTATTCCTCGTCATCCAAATACAAGCTCTGAGTCCTCAGTGGCTTTTCAAAAAGGCTTTTTTTTTTTTTCCTGGGGGAAGATCAAGCACCAGTGGACTCAATCTTCCTTGTGTCTTGGCGATCTGCTCCTGATTCTCAGAGGCCCAAAGATGCACTTTACTCCGAGTTCTTCTTTGTTGGTCATATGAGCTCCTCCTTTCTCTGCTTGCTTCTCTGTACTTTTATCTCTTTGCGAGATAAAAGGTCCAGGAGTCCTGCTGATGGAGTAGTTACTCTTTGGGCTGTAATCTACATGGTTGGCAATTAAAAACCGCTAGCAGCTCCTCAGGAGAAAGACTGGGCTTTTTACTCCAGTCCACAGTTATAGCCTCAGAAACCCACCGGGGGTCACTATGAGTCAGCAATGACAAGGGCGGCAAGATCAGAGGTGAGTCAGTCCACACCCTAGGGAAATGCCTCTGACTTTGGAACAGGGCTGTAATCTGAGTCAGAGAGAGTGTTGCATACCACTCTATTCCCTGTGCTATTGATTGGTGGCATCGGATCATATCATGTGATTCAATCATTACATAACTGGCAGTAGAAAACTGCCAAACCCCTGAGAATCATGACTCACTAAGGTGACACATACGGAGAAGGGGAGGGGGGCACACATACAGTCCAATCCATAACAATGATGATGCTTTATTCAGCCTGCAATTTTCAAGTTTCATTCATGTTGTAGCCTTCATCAGATTTTATTTCTCTTTATGTCTGAGTAATATCCCTTTGTATGTATGAACTGTGCTATATTTATGCATTTATTTGCTAGACATTTTGGTGGTTTCCACATTTTTAGCTATTGTGAAAAGTGCTGCAATGAACGTTGGTATTTTAGTGCACCCATAGGTAGAAAAATCTATTGCTTCAGTGTGTACCACAGCAATGAAAAAGAGTGGACTTTACCTTAAGCACACTGGCAGCTGATTAAAGGAAGTGAAAAACTCCCAGAGGTTGAAGGCTGAAATGTCCCAGTCTGAGAAGTCTAAATGACTTCCATTCCAACGATATGGATGGGGAAGGCATTGGTCCGAAATTCTTACCTTGAGTGTACTTAATAGGTGGCAACTCAGGAGTACCATATATGCCATATATGTGCTATTTCCTTTTTCATGACATGTATAGCCCAGTTCTGCCTTTGTGAATGAACATTATTATATGTTGTTCACTATCTCCAGCACTCATTATTAATGCACATAGTGTCCAGTTACCTGAATTGTTAATCTGCACTAATCAATTATCTGTGTATTTTGGTCTGAAAACCTATCTGATCCAAGTCTACTTTATTTTTCCTTAATAATATTATAAATTCTATACCTGGATTGGCTAAATTAGTGGTAATGCCAATAAAGCTACCATATGCTCTGTGGGGATAAGTTAGAATATCCTTGAACAAAAATATAATGATATAATTAAAGTGAACTAGGGACCTGTACAAACTATAGATTTATGAATGTTTTTGAGCTTGCTCTTAATTGTTGCCCTAATCTAAGAATAATCAGTTCTTATGAGATGGCCCTGCTCAATTCCTACCCCCATGTAGTCATCAGTGCTGAAGAAAGCAGGTGGCATCCACTTATCGAAAAACAAAGTATCTGGGGTCATAAAGCTTTTTTTCCCCCTCTCTGTCTCAAACAATAGCTATTTAAGTGAAGCAGCAGCTAATTCCACAACAAAGAAGCACAACAGCCTGAATGATCCAAGAATTATAAATGCTAAAATCCAAACCCAGAGGAGATAATGACATCAGAGCTTAAATTCTGATGACCAGGTCTGGAGAAGGCTGTGGATGGCAGTGAAAGCCCCAGACCCATTTGCAGAGTGCCTCATGTGGCTTAAGCCTTAGTGCGGTGGTTCTCAACCTCCCTAATGCTGTGACTCTTTAATACAGTTCCTCGTGTTGTGGTGACCCCCAACCATAACATTTTTGTTGCTATTTCATAACTGTAATTTTGCTACTGTTATGAATCAGGCGGCCCCTGTGAAAGAGTCTTTTGACCCCCAAAAGGCCTGTGACCCACAGTTTGAGAACCACTGCTCTAGTGAATCCCATCAGATGGTAGGCCTTGTTATTGGACAGAGTTTATTGTACGATGGATTTCTACAGTTGTAGTTAAGTCTCTCTTGAGTCAATGTGTAAATGCTCCAGTTTTTATATTTTCTGTTTTGTTCTTGACTGATTCATTCTGTCATTGTTTGGGGGCCTTTTTTTTTTTGTATTTTGCCTTAGATTTGATACACTTATAGCGATAACAACTGGATTAATAGATTTTAAGGAATAGTTCAAGGGATGCTGGTGGGAAATGCAGAACTAACAACGAGTCCAAAGAAGAAATGTCATTGGAATTGATGTGGTCATGACTGCATAACTTTTATGAATGTGCTTAAGCTGTTGAAATGCATGATATGTGAATTGCATGCCAGCAAAACTTAAAAATAAATTAATTTAAAAATACAAGAAAGAAGGTGTTCTTTCACTGCAATAACAAGAAAGGAAAGGAAACTGGACAGAATTGTGTAAGGTAATTTCACCAAGGTTTGTCAGTATGTTCACATAAAAGAGATGTCTCTAACCTTCTGAAGATAGGTATTACATAATTCACTTAGAGAAAAACATTTTCTAGCCTTCGTAGATGTCTATTTCATAATGTGCTCAGTCTGTGAATGAATTGATTAATTCAGTGGAAACATAATGTATTTTTAAAGGTACCTTATATGTTGCTTTTCATATACTTAAATGTAGCTATTGCAACATAGGCCATTGGCTTTAAATTGGTTTTCTTTAGTTAATAAGGGTCTGTGCTCTTTTCATCCATACTCTAATTTTATCACATGGAGGACATGACACCTGATTCTACCTGCTACAAAGATGCCTGAACCTCAAGGTGCACCGTGAAGCTGACTGATCCTGACAGAGAACTTAATCCCCAGGACATTGACTTGGTAGCCCTGCAGGAAAACTTGGCCTTGTCTTTGGTGTTTTCATAGGGTTGCTGTAACAAAAAGACAGCCTTTAAATAAGAGAGCCTTTAAATAAGAAAAATGTTCCGTCCCTATTCTGGAGGCTGGTAACTGGAATTGGGGGCACGTTAGCAGGGCTCTGCTGTTTGTCCGGTCTAAGAGGAGGTTCCCCCTCATCTTTTTCAGCTTCTGATGGGTCCAGGTATCGCTGGTGCATTTCTTGGCTTGCAGATGTACGTTATGTAATGTAGTCCTCCTATGTGGTTCTATTTCTATATATGGTCTACTCCTTCATACAATACCAGTCAGAGAGGATTAGTACCCACCATACTCCAGTCTGACCTGGTTAACTGATAACATCTGTGAAGAAAAACTATGTCTCCCAACTTGAGGTCACTTTCAGGGGTGCAGAGGGTAGAATTTCAACAAATGTTTTCAGAGGGCACAATTCATAGAAGTGCTCTTCTATGTGCCTGTGTTTAATTTTATGAGTGACATCGATTTCCACCCCAATAAATTATTTGAAATAAATATACCTTTAAAATAGAAAATATATTTACTGGGTGTGGGGGGGAGCTATTCTATAATTTAATTGTATTACCTGACAAACACCATGTCTAATAAACCGAAGTGTTAAAGATCCAGTGAAGAATAAATATGTATTTGCTTGTCATTGGAAGAGGTTAAGAATGGGAGCTCCCGTGGTGCTGGCAGATAAGTGTTGGACTACTCACCCAAAGGCCAGTGGTTTACAGTGGTTTAAAGTCAGAGAAAGTGAGGTCAATTGCTCGCATAAATATTTCCAGTCTCAGAAATTTTATGTAGTCATCAGGAGTCTTTAGCAACTCAATTGCAGTGGGTTTTGTTGGTTTTGAAGATCACGTTGGGTTTAGTTTACAAATCTTATTTTAGTTTGCAAATATAATCTCATAGCAGACTAGAGACAGAATCTTGAATTAATTTTGCTTAACAACTGATGAAGACTGCCATCACTGTCATCCTGTCTGCAAATACTCTCAGCGCTGTGGCCAGCACAGTGCTTGGGCTTGAATAAAACAATGGTATGTAAGATAGACGCTGAGATCCACAAGCTCATAGTTTGTGTCACTTACATAACAAGCATTTGTTGGTAGGCACTGTGCTAAGTATGCACTGAGGATTACTTGGAAGAATAAATAGTCTGGGATTTCCCAATGTGTTTGGAGATTTTTATTTTCTCCAAAATGTCTTTTAATAGCTAATTTTAAAGAGTTAAGATAACCAGCTCAAAAAGGAAACACAATTGCCTAAAAATGTACCTTTGGCCTATATAATACTTAAATTGTGTAATCACTATCCTATCATATTTTCCACTCTCTCTTTTCCAATGCCATCATTTGACTTGTGGGTAGTTGAAAGAATCATCTCATTTTGAAAAAAAAAAAAATCCAGGTATATAAATTTTAATTCAGTGTTAGTGAAGGGAAACAATAGTTGCTGATTCAATTTGAAAATGTATCTATCATTCTCATTGTTCAGAGAGAAGATTAGCATTCTGGATTTCTTTGACTTTTTATACTAAAGTGTTTCCAGAGACCAATCTCTGGCTTACTAGAGCTAGTTCTTCATAGGTAAATAGAACTCTATAAACATTTTTAAGTCACCCAAACTTGTTAACTTTGCCTCTTATGTATTTTTGTTTATTCTACATCTGAGAAACATGTTCTCATTTTTCCAGAAAATAATTTAATTATATTGTGATATATTTTAGTTATGCCTTTAAGGACTTAATTATTTTAACCAAAATTTAAAATATTACTAGGTGTTAGTACTGGACTGTAGACTTTTGCAACATGCTTCTATAAGATAACAATTTTCTGAAAATGGTATTCCAAAGACCCAACATTCTATGTTAACCTACTAGAGATGAAATTGTGAAGAAGAAATAGGCACTAATTTCTTGGTTAGAAGTTTGATATTAAAATTAAATCGTTCTGTTTTTATACCCTAGTTCTCTGTCACTAACTTGACAAAAGATTTGATGTGTGTGTCTCCTTTTTCCTTCTAGAATAAGAGGTACACCTCAGAGTGTAATATTTCTTAGTGAAATAAAGTAGTAAATCCAGTAATGCAAACAGGAAAGTGAAGCCCTTTCTGAAGTGTGCTTACACAAAATTAGTTTTACAAGCAGCAGAGAGGGCGAATGAAAAAGAAAGAAAGCAATCATAAGGCATTAAAATATTTTTTGCATAAATAAAAATTATAGTTGCATAACTGCTCAATATTCTTATGCAAGAATAGGAAGTTTACCTGTGAAAAATAAAGCAACAATAATGACAAGCATCATTTGTGCAAAGTTTATTATGTTCCAAGATCCTCCCTCTTTTTCTTGATAATGTTATATTTCTATATCTACATTTATATCTATCTATAGATATATCTGTTTCTATATGTAAAATATCAAAGAAACTATTAGCTGTAATTAACCTCCACTATAAAAGATAAAATTTATATACGTTTCTCAGTGTCATAACAGTAAACTGTTTAGGTATTTAAGATGTAGGTGGTTCTAACCTATCAGCCACTCTGTAGAGAAGATCTACTGATGTACTTCAGAAAAGAATACAGCCCAGACAACCTTCTGGGGTAGTTCTCCTCTGTCATTTATGGTCCCTTTGAGTTGCCATCAAAGAGATGACGCCGGCAACTTAGTGAAATGTTTTACCAGGAATGGCAGAGATCACTGCTCTCCGAGTCAGATCAGTATCTTTCTCTTTTTGTTTTATCCAAGGTTTATTACTTCTGTGTTGTGTCCCTTGTGTTTATCTAAACGCCGTATTGGCTCTGTTTTGATGTTTACTTATATCAATTGTTTAATAATTCCAGAAGTAAATCTCATACTCTCATTGTGGCTTAGCTAGTAGTTTAACTTTCAGAACAATCTCTAACAATGATGTAGCTAATGGGACTTTGAGTACCTTAAGTAATTCTGTAACAGATTCACAATAAACAGTACATTCACTATGCATCAAAAACAAATTAATGAAGCTCTAGAAACATTCCCTCATGTACTCCAGGATATTTGAAAGGTAGTCAGCTGAGAGGAAGAGATCTGAGTTTGTGTCCTTTCCAACCAAACATAAGAGAACTGAATGCATAAATTATTAAACAAAAAGGAAACACAATTGCCTAAAAATGTACCATCAGTATCACATGCAAGTAAAATTTTGCTGAAGATCATTCAATATCAATTACAGTAATGCATTGATAGGGAGCTGCCAGACATTCAAACTGGATTCAGAAAAGGACTTGACATGAGGATTATTATTGCTGATTTCAAAAGGAGCTTGGCTGAAAACAGAGACTACCAGAAATATATTTATTTTTGTTTGATTGACTATACAAAGACGTTCAACTGTGTGTATCTTAACAAACAATGGATCCTATTGAGGCAAAGTGTTCCAGAACACTTCATTTTTCTCATACAGAAACTGCAAACAGATCAAGAAACCATCCTTTGAACAGAACAAGGGACTACTACATGGTTTAAAATCGGGGAAGATGTGCTGACAATACAAGCTACTGGGCTATGTGAAGAAGTATATGCATTCAGAATTGGAGGAAAGCTTTTAACCACCAGCAACATGCAGTGAAAACAACCTAGCTTGCTGAAAGCCAAGAACTTAAAGGCTCCAACTTCCAGTAGGAATTGTAATTCAGTGTGAAGGAAACCCACATCCTCACAACTGCACCAATAGGCGTGTTAGTCTGGGTTGACTGGAGCTTAATCCTTATTTAGTTTATCTTAATCCTTACCTAAAGTATTACATTGATACGAAGTATGGCCTTTGCCCTTTGGCTGCAATGCCTCAAGCCAGGACCAGGCATTCTGCAGGCCACTTTGACCTTCTGTCAGCACTTTCACTAAGCAGCATGGTCTCTGAGAATTTCAAGCAAAATTCAGTGTACATCAACAACATTCATTTTCATCATTTCAAACAGGAATAACCAAAGACAACAGCAAAGAAAATGATCAAAAGTTTAACTTACCATATTCTTTCCAGAAAATCCAGTAAACTGCATGACTATATCTGACCTCTGGCTAGCCAAAGAAGAAAACTACCATGAGGCAGTGGTTGAACAAGTATCCATTCTCCATCGTTGTGTTCTGTTTTTCTAGTACCCCACTCCCAAGGTACCATAATGTGCTACTCTGGGGTGACTAGAGAAACAAATCTAGGGAGACTCATATGTATGCAAGAGAGGACTTTATATTAAAGAGCATTTGTTCATGAAGAACACATCCCAGCCCAGTTCAGATCAAGTCCATAAATCTGATCTTAGCCCGTATGTCTGAAACCAGTCTATAAATTCCTCTTCAGATTCATGCAAAATATGCCACGATGCCAAATTCAGGAAGACCACAGGCCAGTGTGTGGAAAGTCTTGAGGATCCAGTGGCAGTGGAACCATATCAGTGCTGGCAGGGGTCTCCACGTGGCTCCTCCATGTGTCTTGTCAGCAGGAAGACGAAGCAGAGGGTCATGTATCTGGTCTCCCATGAGCTACTTATCTCTATGCCATCTCCAACTGAAGTCATCAAGCTGTGACATGATTGATAGGCTAGACCGCACTCCTTCACGAGTTTACAGGAGGTTATCTAACTGCCACAATAGGTAACTCCATTAAAGAATCGAAGATTGAAGTTGTTAATGATTTCATTCCACTTGTATCCACATTCAATGCTTATGAAAGCAACCGTCGAAAAAATCAAATGACAGATTGCATGGGGCAGATCTGTTGAACGACATCTTTCAAGTGTTGAAGAGTGAAAGCGTCACTTTGAATACTAAGGGAAAATACCTCGCCCAAGACAGCACTTTTAGGCAATTCACATGTAAATGAAAATTGGAAAATGAGTAAAGAAGATCAAAGAAGAATTCTTTATTTGAAGGATGCTATTGTTAAAGAACATGGGCTGTCAGAAGAACAAACCAATCTGTCCTGGAAGAACTACAGCCATGTGTTCCTAGAAGGAAACACGGGGAGACTTTGTCTCATGTACTTTGGACATGTTGTCAGGAGAGCCCAGGACCTGGAAAAGGGATTCATGCTTAGTAAAGCTAAGGGTCAATCAATAGAGGAAGATTTTCAAGGACATGGGTTGACAAAGTGGATGCACCCATAGGTTTAAACATAGCAACCATTGTGAACATGGTGCAGGGCCAGGCAATGATTCATTCTCTTGCGCATAGGTGGCTGTGAGACAGTACTAACTTGATGGCCCAGACAATAGCAACTAGACCGGCTTTCTTTCTGGGTGTGGCTCTGCAGGTTTCTCTCCAAGGCCGTTTGATCACATAGTCTATCACTAAGTTGAGCAAACTTTGTAACATTTCAAGGTCTTTGGTAGGATGAGAAACATGTGGTGTAGAATAACATCTATAATGATAATCCCTAATACTTTGAGTTATTGATATTTCATATCTGTTGTAATTATTCATTGCCATCAGTTGACTCTAATTCATTGGGCCCCAAGTGTGTAGATTAAAACTGCCCCGGAGGTTTAAGGCTTATTTTTTTGAAAGTAGATTGTCAGGCTTGTTCCAGAAGCACCTGTGAAAGGGCTCTAACCACCCACCTTTTGACTAGTAGTCAGCACTCAATAGTTTGTACCACTTGTTTTGGATGCTCTGTGCCATCAAGTCAGTTCCAGCTCACAGGGACCCTGTGCAAAACAGAACAACACCCTGCCCAGACCTGCACCATCTTCATAATTGCTGTTGTGTTCAAGTCTACTGTTGCAGCTACTGTCCATCCAGCCTGCTCAGGGGCTTCTTTTTTTGCGGGCCCTCTACTTTACCAAGAACAATGTCCTCCTTTAGGCACTGGTCTCTCCTGATAGCACGGCCAAAGTACACGAGACAAGTCTTTCATCCTTGGAACACACATTTATTTGTTCTCTTGTCAGTCGATGGTACTTTAAATATTCTTCCCTGGTACCAAATGCATACATTTTCCCTAATTCAATGTCCAACTTTATAGACATATGAAATACCATGGCACCACTTAGAGACTTACTTTATGTATACTTGATGCATCATCCTGCACAACAGTGTCATAGTTAAATCTCATCATTCCCATTTTAAAGGAGCATGCGGCACAATCGCTAAGTCCTCAGCTTCTAATAGAAAGGTCAGCAGTTCCACCCCCCAGCAGTTCTAAGCACAAAGGATATTTCAGTTTGTTTCTGTAAAGATTACAGCTTTGGATTGCAGCATTACCCCCTATGGGGGTCGTGCTTCTCAGTTCCACAGGGATGCTGTGAGATGGAATTACTGTGCCAGTAACAGGCTTAGTCCTATTCAACAGAAGAATTTGAGGCCCAAATAGGGTACATATTTTGCTTAAAATTACCAATTTGTAATGAACAGATAGGATTTTATCCCAAGGAGTGTGAAATGTTTAATGCGTTAATGAAAAATCATGGAATCAGAATTCATTTGGTAACTGTATATTAAAAAGTGGAATTGTTCCCTATTTAGAGATAAAAACTATGAAATGAACAAAATAGAAGCACAAGTACCTGAACAATAGATATAATCTCACCCCATTATGCAAAGCTATAGTTTTTTTGCCATGGTTTAAGTACAAGATACAAGCACTAAGTCTGACAGACTATGTCAATTGTGAAAGAGAGTTTCCCACAACTCAATATTACAGAAGGTGCTATCCAGATAGCTAATAAACCAATTGTATTAGTTAGCTGAGAACCTTGTATCTTTTTAATTTTAAATTTTATTATTATTTTGTATACAGTACACTACTTGGGGAGCAGAGTGACCTTTCAAAATACTTGCTATTTAAAAAAAAATTGTTATTTCAGATTTCGAGAGAATTGTAAGAGTAGAAATAACATCTTCTTTTTTTCCCCCCTTATGTGTTTCCAGCCGAAAGGAATTGTTTTTTAAAGAAAGTTACTATAACTTGGAGTAGAGCAGAGAAAATCAAAACATTCTAAAGGTTTCACCCTATGCTGGAAATGTAGGCAATATCATGAACACGGATGTTTGTTTTATGGGCATCTGTTCAGTCCTTTCTTGCTGAGTGCAGTACTTTGTTTTCCTTTGTTTTTTCCATTGCTTCTTCCATGACTTATTTTCTGGAAACAATAAAGCATGGTTTTATTTTCAGCAGAAAAGAAGAAAATGTTTCTATTAATAAGAGTTAAAATTATGTCAGTGTTGATCTGTATGGAATATTTCATTTTACCAGTGGATAATTAGTTACATAACCAAATACTAATCATACTTTTTTAAAAAAATCAAATATTAGTTTCTAAATAAAACAAAAACACCATTATGCAAAGTAATTTTCTCTAAATAGGATGATAATGCAGGGTTGACAGGTGCAATGGGCTCCAGGTATATTGTTTAAAATCTCCATCATTGTCCCAGACTCACTTATGGATTATTATTCACTGAAATATAACCAGTGCTTTCAAATGCTTCTTCCTGCTTTAACAAACCAATGAGACCGCTCCATCTGATTCACCCACAGTGAATGAGAAATTGGAATTCCCGTGACATCTATGTAAGTCACTGTAATAAAAGAATAGTTCAAGCTGTTGTAAGAAAGATGATTACTTTGTATTGTGTTGGGAGGAGTTTGAAGATTGTTCACTGCCAGCTTCTTTAATGCTGAGTTATTTTTCATATTAATGTCTTCTTGAAGTATAATTTGAATCATATTTTAGAGTAAATTAGGATCAAGCCAGTAACTCATCCCAAGCTCACAGCTCAGCTAGCCATATGAATAGGCACAGTGAAGGGATTCAACATAAATTAAAAGCCAGGGAATGCTATAAGTCTTTTGGGTAGTGCAGATTAGCAAAACTGCAGTTTATTGCAAGTTCTGCTTTAAAATAATTTAATTTTAGAAGAAGAATTGTGAATTTGTATTACCACCCTCAAAGTTTCTAGTTATCCATTTCTCCATAAGCTTCGTTTCAGTCCATGTAGAGATTTAAGGGTTTTAATAATGAGCCCATCTCACCTTCCTATTTTTTAACTACAGGTATTTTGTTATTGATGTTTCTATGAGAAAATATTCTTGGTTAAAAGAAAAATCATTTTATTATTTGAATCCCCATTTTTTCTATCTTCTCCCTTTCTAGCAGTTATATTAATATTCAGTGAATAATCTGTTTTACTGTGTTTGTCTGAAGGCTTATAGAGTACTCTGTATGTTTTTATTCTTTTCAGTGAAGTGGATGTACTATGGAACTAATTTGATATAATATTCAGTATAAATAGGAATCCTGTTTTGTAAAAAATTAAAATGCAATTATAAATTTTTATCATGTCATGTGGCAGAGTTTGAAAGTAAAAATAGCAAACCATAGGATCTTACATATTATTTATTTCACTAAAACAATATAAATTCCTTCTTTGCTATAGCATTAGTAACTAAGATCTATATATTTTTGTAAGAATTCTGAAATATATTTCAATATATTTCAATCTTGTATCAGACAAAATAAGCATGTCAATGTTTCCAGTCTGCTTTGAATCAGGATTCAAATATAGCATCTCTCAATGATATTAAATTTATTAGTGTCATCCTTATATTTGTATGATAAAAAAATTATTATTAGGCAGTTCGACAAAAGAAATTCTGTGAATTATGTGAAATTCTATTAGAGCAGTGGTTCTCAACCTTCCTAATGCTGCGACCCTTTAATACAGTTCCTCATGTTGTGGTGACCCTCCAACCATAAAATCATTTTTGTTGCTACTTTATCACTGTAAATTTGCTACTGTTATGATTGGGGTGACCCCTGTGAAAGGGCCGTTTGATCCCCGAGGGGTCACGAACCACAGGTTGAGAACCACTGTATTGGAGAAAGGAGTTTAAACCTTTTTTATTATCATTGTGACTAAGGTCAACATTATTATTGTCACTAAGTGGTAGCAATACCATTTTAAAAAATTCTTACAAAGATGTCTCTACAAAGTTTTCGTTGCCTAAATGATTTATAACCAGATAGAAAAATAAGGGAAAGAGACATTTTTTATTTACTAACAAAAATGTTTGGTCTTGAACATGTAGTAAATTTCTGCCAAACTGGCTTCAGGTGGCTCCATTTTCCCTTTTTTGGCAGGTCCTGCCCTCTCTTTCTTTTCGACGTCCTTCTCTGCCTTCACCCCCTCATACGCCTGCCCTCCGATGCATTACAGACGCTGCCTCTACTCTGTCTGTTGGCTTGTTTTACAATGCCCTCCCACTCTCACAAATAAAATACTTTTGTGTGATATCTTCTCTGACCTTTTGAGGTTTCCCTTCATACATTCTTAGAAATGTCTCACAGCACTTATCATATCTACCCTCTTGTGTCTTTTGTAACCCTTTCCTACCCTCCACCTTGCTTCCACTGCGTATAAAGTACCTAGTATCACCTCAACCTTCATTTATCGACCATCTAGAAGAGTGTTTAGCATCTTAGAGGTTCAATAACTGCAAATACAACTAAATTAAATATGAGTCATCATTTAAAAATAAATCATGTTTATTTAGTTATATGACTTGAGTTGTAAACAAAAACAAACAAACAAACAAACAAACAAACCAAAAAGCACAGCCATGGAGTCAATTCTGGTCCATAGCAACCCCATAGGACAGATTAGAACTGCCCCCGTGGGTTTCTCAGAATGTAACTATTTATGGGAGCAGAAAACCTAGTCTATCTCCCATGGGGTGACTAGTGGTTTCAAACTGCTGACCTTGTGGTTAGCAACCCAATGAATAACCACTATACCACAGGGCTCCCTCTTGAATTCTGAAGCTACTTTAAAACCTTCATTTCACAGAGTTTCATTCTGAGGATAAAATCATGATTTTGATAAAATTCAAAGTCATTTTAATTCACATAGAAACTTCACATTGAATAAAGAAAATAGTTCTGTGTATGTTCTGAAGTTTCTAATTTTGTTTCTCCATGAAAGGTTATGTTGGTCCACACAGCAGCTCTGAGTTAAAAAGTTTCATGTGCTTTAACAATATGCCTTAACAATATTCACATGCCTAAAATAAGAAAATATGTTATATAAACTTAATTAATATTTACTAGGTATATATGAACAATACAATGATAAGAATTATGGACAACCCGGGTTAAAATTTCTAAAAGAATGAGGAAGATGTGCATATTCACAGAAATGTCAATGTTACCTGTGGTGAATAGAAATGCTAAAAAAATAAAAGAGATTTATATATACATAGAAATGTCAGTGTTTACCTACAGTGGATTGCATACATCAGTCAGTATACTGCACACAATCTTACACTTTTCTGGCTTTGAATAAGGTTTAACAACTATGTGAGAATTGGAGCCATGGTAGGAATTCTATAGCAAGATTAAGAGGATTTCCTAAAGCAGATTCATATTGCTGTTAATTCTGAAACCAACTCCTACCAAACATCTTACAATAGAGGACTTAATAACAAACTTCACTTAGATTCTTTAATAACTTAAGATTGAATACTCTAGAACATGCATTAAATTATATTCAAGGCACTATGGAATATGCAAAGTAGAAGTCCTCAAAAATGAACGGGAATGTATAAACAAAAATATCCTAGGCATAAGTGAGCTGAAATGGATTGGTATTGGCCATTTTGAATGAGAAAAGCACATGATCATATTAGACCGGGGATAACACAACCAAGAGGAATGGCCTAGCATTCATTGTAAAAAAGGACCTTGTAATGAACTACAAAGCTGTCTGCGGCAGGATTATATCTATCTTCCTTCCAAGGAATCCAATCAATATGACTATTATTCAAATATAACCACAACCACAAAAACTAGTGATGAAGAAATTGAAAAATTCTACCAAGGGCTTCAGTCAGAAATTGATCAAACATGCAATCAAGATGCATTGATAATAATGCAAAAGTTTGAAACAAAGAAGAAGCCGCAGTTGGTAAATATGGACTGGGTGATAGAAACGAAGCTGGAGATTGTATGATAGAATTTTGTAAAACCAATGACTTGTTCACAGCTTTTTCCAACAACACAAAATATGACTAAGCACATGAACTTCTCCAGATGAAATACATGGAAATCAAATTGCCTACATCTGGGAAAGAGAGGATGGAGATGGAACACCAACAGATAAAATCAAGCCAGAGGCTGACTGCGAAACAGACCATAAATTGCTCATATGTAAGTTCAGGTTAAAACTGAAGAAAGTTAAACCCAATCCATGAAAGACAAAACATGATGTTGGGTCTACCCAAAATGAGAACATCTCAAGAACAGAGGTGACACATGGATCACTAATGACAGAAGACCCGAGGAGTGGTGCGAGGACATGGAGGCCATCATTGATGAAGAAAGCAAAGGTCATTAAAAATACAGGAAAGAGAGATAAGATCAGAGTGGATGTCAAAAGAGACTTTGAAACATGCTCTTAATCATAAAGTAGTTAAAGCAAATGGAAGAAAAGATGAAGTTGCGGAGCCGTACCAAAAACTTCATAGGTCAGCTCACAAAGCCAAAGCCAAATATTATAGTGAAATGTGAAAAGACTTAGATTTGGAAAAGTAAAAGAGAAGAACTCATTCCGCATATCAGAAACAGAAAGAATTCAAGAAAACAAAAAAGCCTTGAATTTCAGATTTCAAAGAGGCAAAATATTGAATGATGCAGGAAAAATCAAGAACTAGTCAACAGTCAACCATTTCAGGGGTTGCATATAAGTAAGAATCAATGGTGCTGAAGGAAGAAGGTCAATGGGCACTGAACATATTAACCCAAAGCAAAGCTCTGGGAATTAATGGACTATTAATTGAAATGTTTCCACAGGCTGCTGGAGCACTGGAAGCGCTTTCTCACTATGCCAGGAAATTTGTAAGACAGCTGCTTGACCACCTGACTGGAAGAGATCCATATTTGTGCCCACTCCAAAGAAAGGTGACCAAGCAGAATGCTCAAACTATAGAACAAGGTCATTGACATTGCGCAATAGTAAAATTTTGCTGAAGAGCATCTAAGAACGATTGTAGGAATACATTGGCAAGGAATTGCCAGAAGTTCAAACCAGATTCAGAAGAGTACTAGAAACAAGGAATAAGCTTGCTGGTGTTAGATGACTCTTGGCTCAAAACAGAGAATACCAGAAAGATGTTTACTTGTGTTTCATTGATTATACAGAAGAATCTGACTGTGTGGACCATAATCAACATGGGAAACTGTGATAAGAATGAGAATTCAAGCACATTTCATTTCACTCGTGTGGAACTTGTACATGATCAAGAAGCAGTTATGTGAACAGCACAAGGAAATACTACATGGTTTAAAATCAGGAAATATGTGGATAAGATTTGTATTCTCTCACCATACTTTTTAAATCGCTAGGCTGAGCAAATAATCAGAGAAGTTGTATTATGGAAAGTACGTGGCATCATGATTGGAGGTAGGCTTATTAACAACCTTTTTAATAGACAAATAACAAAACCTTGCTTGCTGAAAGTGAACACAACTGGACACACTTGCTGATGAAGCTCAAGTATTGTCGTCTTCAGTATGAATTACGTTCAATGTCAGCAAGACCAGAATCCTCACAATAGACCAGTAGTTAACATCACGATGAATGGAGAAAATGTAGAAGTTATCAAGGATTTTATCAAGGATATACACTCCATACGCATGGAAGCAGCGGTTGACAGAACAAACGATGAGTTGCACTAGGTAAAAACTGCTGCACAAGACCTCGTTAGAGTATTAAAAAGTGTGGATGTTTCTTTGAGGACTCAGTTGTGCCTGACCTAAGCCATGTATTTTCCATTGCTTCATATGCATCTGGAAGTTGAACATCGAATAAGGAAGAATAAAAATGAGTTTGAGTTATGGTTCTAGAGAAAAATCATTAAAGTTCCATAAACTACTAAGAGAACAAACAAGCCTGTCTTGGAAGAAGTACAACTAGAGTGCCCTTTAGAAGCAAGAATGACAAGACTTCATCTTA
>NW_022111373.1:49243163-49245920 GCF_000313985.2 Echinops telfairi | reverse complement strand
AATTGTATGAGCCCCAATAAATTGATTAATTAAAAAAAAAAAAAAAGAGTCAGGAGTGTCTTCAGTAAAGATGTTTACATAACCTGAAGATAGATGGTAAAGGCAAACAGTTGTAAAAGAGTGGAAATCTGCCATAAATATTTTGACATCTCTGTTATATAAAACACAGAAATTTTGGGTTAGGGAAGCTCTAGTCACAAAAACTTCTCTATATCCCATTAAGGATATTTAACTCCAGTAAATAGTTACACTCTTGGGAACCCACCAGGGCAGTTCTACATTGTCTTATAGAATCTCTGAGTTTTGTTTGTTTGTTTTTGTGTTCGTGGTATGGTACCTTAGGCATTGGGCTATTAATTGAAAGATCAGTAGCTCACATCTTTTAGCCACACTGGAGAAAGATGAGGATGTGTTCTCCCATAAGGATTTAAAGCCCTAAGGGTTTCCAAGAGTCAGAATCAACTCCATGGTCATGGGTTTTGTTTTAGTATTAAGGGACATTGAGCTTTATTCTTTAGGCAGTGAGAATTCATTGGAGCATTTAAAGCAAAGAGTAGTCTAATCTGAATTAAATTATAGTTAGATAATTTTATTTGCATTGAGCATTTTAAGCTATAAAATTCCAGGCAAGAGATGATGAGAACATAAATCATGAGTAGTAATTAGGATAGTAAGGAGGGGATATTTTCAAGAAGTGACTACAATGCAAAATTTGAAGGACATGATTTATTACACATAGAGATCAAGGAGTTTGGAATGAGTCTCAGATTTCTGGCTTGAGAACATGTTGAATAGTAATGTTTTCTTTTTGTTTTGCTTTTATATTTTGGGAGATGGTGATGATGGGTAGTGTCATAAAATGGTTTACGTGACCCCTGGCACATGTAAGAGAAAGCTTTTTAAGAGAAAAAATGTAAGTAAAGTCCAGGGAGAAATCCTTGCAGAATAGTTTGGGAGTCACTGAAATACAGGTAATTTTTATGCTTCTCTCATTTTAGGATAAAGAATGACATGACCCTACAGAAATGTGAGCAATTTTAGGCCACATTTAAAGCTATATTATTTATCAATGCTAAGGGTAAAGGGATTTTTTAAAAAAGAGATAACAAAGAGGAAGAAATAATGTTCACTATGTGCCCCCAAAGCTGGCAAAATTAGGAAAAGAAGAAGATCGAAGAATAGTTTAAGAATAGGTTCAAAGTCAGTAGAGGCAATTTGTATCTTTATAAGGTAAACTGTATGAAAGACTTGACTACGTATGCAATATTAAAAGAAAAAGAGCCTAAGTGGAGAGGAAATGTTTCGAGAAGGATGAGGGCAATGAGTGTACAAATGGGCTTTACACAATTGATGTGTGTATGGATTGAGATAAGAGTTGTATAAGCCCCTAATAAAATGATTTTTTTTAAAGAGAGATAAAAATGAATGAACAGAGTGAGCTGGCAAAAAGTTGAAATGAGATCTGGGATGGGTTAGGGGGCCCAGATTGTCAACAAATTTTGTAACAAGAATGTAAAAAACGATAAATAGGATCAGAAACTAGAATTTCTTCATATCAAATCACCTCCATTATTTTTTCAGATGACATGCAGACAGATGTTTTTAAGTGGGTGTTTCATAAGGGACTTGTGGAAACTGATAAAAGTTTTAAAAGATACTAAAGGGAATTACTAAGAAATCATCAAGCATAAAGAATACAATAATATTCCTCTTCCCTACTATCTCATTTGTATTTCCATGTTGATACTGTACATACTGTGTCCTCAATTCTTAACTTTTCTCTATATCTACATCCTTGATAATATTCCTTTTTTAAAGAAGTTTGTTGTTTTTTTTTTCTCTCCCACTCCTTTAAATCGGGGTAGATCATATTTACACCAATAGAATCTGATAGGAGTTAGAATATGGTCAGAGATCTGTTTTTTACTTTCTCCCCTCTTTACCCCTTCACTCCTTCTTTCTCTTTCTTCCAATCGTGCCACCATCATGAAATAAATTCAGATTACTTTGCTAGGATCTAAGAAACATGTGGTTTGGTATCTTCGGTAGCTTGAACTGGTAGCCAGCTGACTGCCAGGCATGCTACTAGACATCACAATAATAGTCTTTTGTGAACCCACTAGTTGACAACAAACACACTAAAGACCCTTTTTGATATTAACTTCATAGGTGTCAGATGAGCATGCTGCCTAGCCTAACATACACTGAGTGATAATAATTGTGCTATTCAAACCATATATTTCAGCAAGAAATAAGTGAAGCTGAGTGATCAAGTGGTAGAGGTAATAGGATTTGAGATCAGAGAGCTGTACCTGGCAATATCATACTGAACATATAGGCTATCTTCAAAAGATGGATATTATTATACTGACAAATGGAAATTTTAGAAGGATTTTAAGCATGGGGATAACCTCTTCACTCTAATGCTTAGAAAAGAAAATTAGCCATCCTGTGGAGAATGGAAATGGGAAATTAAAGTGGAAGGAAGAAGACAAGATAGAAAAGTATTTGATTATTACAAGTTAGAAATTGTGGTAGTCACCTAATCTGGTGTCAGTTTAAGGATTAAGAGTGCAAGGGTGAAGTCTAGGCTGTCAATCTGGCGATAGCCAATACATTTCGGTGTGTGCATGGCCTTCTCCTGAGAATTCTGGGAAATCTGGCTCTTCCTCCTTGGAGGTAGAAGACACCTCTCTCTCTCTGCTACTCCCAGGGAAACATTGCAGAGGACAAGCCACATGGATGCAACCAGACCTC
>NW_022111373.1:49233249-49242053 GCF_000313985.2 Echinops telfairi | reverse complement strand
GAATCACTACATACATGAAAATTTATTGTTAGTTTTATGGGCAATTCGAGTCTCAAAAGAATTGAATTCATGGCCATTTGCAGGTTATTTAATTCATTTTTCAGACAGCTGACCAATCCAATGCAATGTCACAAAGAGTCCCTGAGTAATTACACATGTCCTCTGCTTTGGCTATCAGAGAAGAAAAATCAGATTATTGAATCACTGTGACACTAAAAACAACCTATCTTTCCTCCCTAAACAGTTGGGAACAATGAGAACATTATGGATTTGGGAAATTGAAGTTAAAATTTCTCCTTTAAATATTATTTTCAATTTGCGGTGAGGGAAGCAGAGACTACATAAGTTTCTTCTTCAGTTAAGCATTGATGAAAAAGATATGCCCTGAATTAAAATTGACTGAGTCCCTTATGAAAATAATGTCATAATTTTATGAGTATGATGGCAAACGTTTGTGAAAGTTATTAACATTTTGTGAAATGAAGACGTCTCTATGGAGGAGGCAGGATCGAATCTGAATCTGGAATGGAAGTAATTATAAAAGCAGAGATACAGAGCAACAAAGAGTTTCTGCTGCAAAAGCAACCAAAATAATCCAAATTCACAGGCATCCAGTGGAGTCCACTCATGGTGACCCGATAGGGCAAGGTAAAACCTGCCTCTGTGGATTTCTGAGACTGCAGCTCTGTACGGAGTAGAAAGCCCCCAGGTTGAGTAAAAAGTTCGAATAGTAATGCAATTGGGTACATTTGGTGAGAACTGAGCACTTAGATTCCACTAGAGAACATAGCAACTTAGTTATGCTAATAAGCAATAGATTAATGAGAAAATGAGTGCCCATATTAGAAATGTCTGCAATGACATTATTAAAATTGGGATTTTATATCACATGTGGTGAGACTACAATCTGTGCAGTCTCACTCTTGTTTAATAATAACAATTTTAAAAGAAATTCTTTCTTACTCTTATTCATCTGATCGTATAATTCCTCTAAAATTAATCATGAAAAGTAGGCAAAAATAAGAATCTATTTAAAAGCTAGAACGATCTTTAAGAAATAGTTCTATTAAGATATAATTCATATGGCATATGAGTATATGATTAGTGAAAAATTAAAATTTGCCAGGGGTTCCAAGATTTGTAGTGTCTGCCAGGACACATGATTCTTTAGTAAAATTTTACTGCTTTTTATGAAGGATGTTTGTCCCTAAAGTAAAAACTTTGAAACAAATCCTCAGGGGCAGTTCAACCCTGCCCAATAGGGTCACTATGAGTCAAAATAGACTTCACAGCAATGAATTTGGTTATTGGTTTGATACTGGGAGCCCCAGTGGCATAGTGTGTTACCATTGGGCTGTTAACTGGGAGGTCAGTAGTTCAAATCCACCAGCCTCTCTGGGATTAAGCTAAGGCTTTCTATTCCCATAAACAGTTACCTTCTTGGAAACCCACAGCAGCGGTTTTTAGCCTGTCCTATAGGGTCTCTATGGGTCAGATTATCTCAAAGGCAATGAGTTTGGTTTCTACTAATATTATTGAATAAGTGTGGCATAAATTATTGTAGTAGTTACACAATTTCATGTCAACTTGATAAATAAAAATGAAGGGTGGTGTCAAGCCTGTCATTCAGGTCACAGCCTGATCCCTCCTTGTGGGCGTGGCCTTCTCATGTGGATTCTGGGAACTCTCTCTCTGCTTCATATTCCTGTTGAAAAGCCACATGGATCACACTTGTGGCAGCCAGAGCCCTGGAGATGCTTCTACTGCCACTGAATCCACAGGACTTTCCACCCACTCGCCTGTCATCTTCCTGCATTCCTCATCATTGCATGTGTTGCTTGATACTGAAGAAGAATTCATGTGCTAGTATCGGAGTTATGGTCTAGTATCGAACTTATGGACTTGATCTGCACTGGGCTGGGATGTTTTCTCAATATACAATTGCTCTTTTATATAAAGTTTTTTCTTATACACATATGAATGTCTCTGGATTTGTTTCTATAGTCAACCCGGACTAGCACATTAGGGTACTTTAGGAGCGGGGTTCTAGAGAAACAAATCATAAAGATGGAGAATGGATGCTTGTTTGACCTCTGCCTCATGGTAGTGTTTCTTCTTTGGCTACCCAGAAGTCAGATATGGTCATGCAGTTTACTGGGTTGTTTTCTGGAAAGAATATGGGAAATTAAAGCTTTGATTATTTTCTTTGGTTGTTGAATTTGATTATTCCCATTTGAAATGGTTAAAATGAATGTGATTAATGTATATTTTGAGCTCAGGGGGCAAAATCACCCCTTAAATTCTCAGAGACCATGCTGCTTGGTGATAATGGCTGACAGAAGGTCAAAATGGCTGGCAGAAGGCTCTACCCTGGCTAGATGCAGTCAGAGGCTTAAGGCCATATTTCCTATCACTGCAATATTTTAGATAAGAACTAAGATAGATAGTTAACTAGAAACAACCGTTTCAAGATTGAATTAAGTATCTGACTCTACTAGGTTTATACTGTTTTCATCTGCCTATTGTTATTAATATACTGATCTATAGAAATGATTATTGGGATAGAAATGATAAACAGAGAGTTTATAAACTCACTGTTTCAGCCATCAGTATGGATCTTTAAGTGGGTATAGGATGCACCTGCAAAGAAGGCTCTAAAAAGAAAAGCCCCACCCAGTGCTTTGGAATACTGAGGACATTTGCATTTAAAGAAGAAATTTGCTGAGGGTGTTATTGATAGACTGAAGTATAAAAGGAATCGTTTGGCTTTTTGAATTTTGAACTAGTGCCTGCAGTTGGACAAATCTGGTGCCATGCAGCAACTCTCTGCTCTAGGACTGAACATTAAAGGGAGTCTGAGGGCAGTCTAAAATGCTTGCTAGGTATCCTTCTGGATCCACTTGCTGAGTTGAAGTGCGATAAACGCAACAATAGAGAGACAGGTTGAGGCTGGCCACTGACACTCATGGACTGATTCACAGGGACTAGAGGAGAAGACAAGTATACATTGGCTAGTCTGAAATTCATGACCTAGTCCAAAGGGACTAGCGTTGTTGAGAGTTTGTGACAGGGCCCATGGTCTAAAGATGAAATGACCAGTGGGCACCCTTGTGAGGCTAAGTGAGGTGATCCACATTGAGTTGATCAGACCCTGACCAGATGAAAATGTTTGAGCCTGTGAATTGGTACATATTGCTGCTGACTTTATGGATAGCCTGTCCTGATTTTACTTTGCTAATGGATATGGCCTCACAAGGTTTCAACTGGAATGAAGTTTCTTCATGTCAAAGAATATAACTGCCTCTTCAGTGCACTGGGTTGATGTAAGTGGATAGTATAGAAATTGAATATCCCAAATGGGAAGTATAAAGGCATGATGTGGCTGGCTAGCTTACAAACTTTCATAGGTGGGGGAATATATTCATAGGATTAAAGTGTAGGTGTTCACATAACTGCAATTTTTAATTATAGAATACTTTTGTTATTTTGTTTATAGAATATTATGTTTAAATGAGTCTGGCACATATGGAATTGTATGTATTTTAGTTGCATCCTGTTAGGCACAAATATTATTTTACTGTTGTCCTTTTTTTAATAATTATATATGACTAAAGAGTTGTGTAAGTGTGTCAGGTTGACAAGGGATGGTCTGTGGTAGTTACACAAGTTCATGTCAACTTGATAAATAAGAATGAAGGGGTGGAGTCTAGTCTGTCATTTAGGTCACAGTCTTTTCATGAGTATTCTGGGAACTCTCTCTCTGCTTCACATTCCTGTTGACAAGCCACATGGAGTCACACTTATGGCAGCCAGAACCCTGGAGATGCTTCTACCACCACTGGATCCACAGGACCTTCCACCGACCTGCCACAGTCTAATCCATCGGTCTAATCCACACAGTCTAATCTTCCTGCATTCGGCATCATTGCTTGTGCCACATGATACTGAAGAAGAATTCATAGGCTAATATCATTAATTTATGGGCTAGTACTGAATTTATGGACTTGATCTGAACTGGGCTGGGATATATTCTTAATATATAATACTCTTTGATATAAAGTTCTCTTGTACACACATATAAATATTCCTGGATTTGTTTCTCTAGTCAATCCAAACGAATACAATTATACAATTCAGCGATGCTTACTATTTAGGGTTTAACAACAGTGGTTAAATGCCCTTGAGTGGACACTATGTACAACAGAACTAATCATTTTTGTTAGAGGTCGTTGAGATGGCCCTAGGTAAAACAATAAATCATTGTCCAATCCTGTGACATTGTAATGTTTGTTATGTTTTTGCCCACTATTGCGGCAACTGTGTCAATCCATCTTCTTGAAAGTCTTCCTCTTTTTGCTAACCCTCTACTTTACCAAGCATGATGTCCTTTTTTAGGGACAGGTCTCTCCTAAAAACATATTTAAAGTTCATGAAATGAAGTCTTGCTATCCTTGTTTACAATGATCATTCATGGTGTATTTCTTAAAAAATATATTTTTTTCTTGTTCTGGTAGTTCACGGTACTTTCGTTATTCTTCACCAATGCTATAATTTAAATGAATTAATTTCCCTGTGGTATTCATCATTCATTGTCCAACTTTCATATGAATATGAAGTTATTGAAAATATCATGATTTGAGTCAGGTGCACCTTAAAAGAACATTGTTGCTAGATGCCATCGAGCTGGTTCCCACCCAGAGTGTCATCCAGTCAGTTCCAACACATAGCAACGTACACACAACAGAACTGAACGTGACTCACAATTGTTTCTATATTTGAGTCTATTGTTATAGCCATGGTGCCAATCCATCTCCTCAAGGATTTTCCTACCTTCTTTTTCACTGCTCTTTGTTTTACCAAGCATGGCAAAGGGACTGGTCTCTCCTGACAACATGCCCAAAGTATGTGGGATGAAGTTTCATCATCCTTGTTTATAAGAAGCACTTTGGCTGAATTTCTTTGAAGACAGATTGTTTATCATTTTGACAGTCTGTGACGCTTTCAATATTATTCAGCAGCACTGCAATTCAAACACGTCAATTCTTCTTCAGTCTACCTTATTCAATGTCCAACTTTCACAGACATATGAGACAACTGAAATTACCATGGCCTGGGTCAAGAAAAACCTTAGTCCTCAAAGTAACCTTCTTGCTTTTCAACACTCCAAAGAGGTCTTGTGCAGCAGCTGTACCAAATATTATAGGTCTTTTGATCTCTTGACTGCTGCTTCCAGGAAGATGAAATTCTCGACAATTTCAATATTTTTCACCATTTATGATGTTTTTACTGACTGGTCCAGTTGTGAATATTTTGGTTTTCTTGACATTGAGGTGGAATCCGCACTGAAGGCTGCAATCTTTGATCTTCATCAGCAAGTGCTTCAGGGTCGCCTCACTTTCAGTAAGCTAGTGGTGTCTTCTGCATATCTCATATTGTTAATAAGCCTTCCTCCAATGCAGCTTGTCTGATCATTTCCTCGGCATGCAGATTGACTAAGTATGGTGAGAGACCAACCCTGAGGCATTCCTTTTTTGATTTTAAACCATAAGATATTCCCTTGTTCTGTTCACCCAACTGGCTCTTGATCCATATAAAAGTTCAACATGAGCACCATCAAGTGTTCCAGAATTTCCATGCTCAAGATTATCCGGAGTTTGTTATGATCCACAGTCTAATGTCTTCTTTCTTATGTGCTTCCTTGTGTGATATTTGATAAAGGATTTTTTTTTTACAGATGCCCCTTATTATATTGAGAAAATTTCCTTCTATTCATAGAGGAATGTTTTATGGAAGAATGTGTAAAGGACAATTTATTCTATTTTAAAAATGTAGCATGAGAACATACAATCTAAGGACAAAATAATTCAATATAATTATTCTAAATTAAACAAAGGTAATCACTTAATAAATGAACCAACATCTGAAAGGACCCATTTTATTAAAAATCTTTTATGTAAAAGATCCATATATCATTCTTTTTAGAGATTAAAATTAAATTAAACCTAAAATTAAACATTTTAATGAAATCTATTAAAATATTGTGTCTTTAATAATATGATTGTTCGTAGGTGTCCTTGAGTCATTTGGACCCATCCAGACACAGTACACAGAAGAGTGAAGCACTGCTCGGTCCTGTGCTGCCCTCACAATTGCTATTATGGTGGAGTTCATCAATGTCTCTGTGTGATTCATCTTGCCAGAAGCCTTCCTCTTCTTTTCTGCACCTCTCCTTTATCATGATGTTCTTCTCCAAGTAGTGCTCTCTGCTGACATGTCCAAAGTACCTTACATAAAGTCTCATAATCCATACCTCTAAGGAGCTTCTGGTTGTACTTTTTCCAAGACAGGTTTGTATGTTAATTTGGCAGTCCATGGTACTTTCAAATTTTTTTTGCCTGCACCAGTAATCAAGTACACCGACACTTCTTAGGGCATCTTTACTCAATGTCCAACTTTCATATTTATGAGTCAATTATTGAAAATAATATAGCTTGTGTCAGGCACGTTTTCTCTTCAAAGTAACATCCTTCTTTTCAGCACTTGAAAGAGGCCTTGTACAGCAGGTTTACTCAGTGCAATTCACCTTTTGATCTCTTGACTGCTGCTTGAAGGAGAATGGTTGATGGATCTAGGCATCATGAAATCTTTGATGCCATTTTTTTCTCTATTTTTCATGATGGTACCTATTGGTCCAATTGTGAGGATTTGGGGTTTCTTTACATTGTGAGTTGCAATCCATCTTGAAGTCTGCCAACCTTGGTCTTCATCAGCAGATGCTTCAAGTCTTCCTCCCTTTAGCAAGCAAGGTTGTGTCATCTGCATATCACAGGAAAATAAGCCTTGCTCCAATGCTGATGCCAAATTCTTCATAAATACAGCCTTTTTGATTATTTTTGCAGAATACAGATTGAATTAACACGATGAGAAATACAACCCTGATGAAAACTTTTCCTCATTTTTAAACCATTCATGATGCCCTGGTTTTTCTCATACAGCTACCTCTTCATTCATGTACAGGCTTATCTTGAGAAAATGAAATTGTTCTGGGATTCATCTTCTTGCAAGGATAATAAGAGTTTTGTCATGATCCGCATAATTCACTGTGTTGGCACAATCGATAAAACACAGTAAACCTATTTCTGATATTTTATGCTTTTAACCTGCCAGCAACAATAATATCCCTTGTTTCATGGCCTCTTCTGAATCTGGCCTGAACCTCTGGCAACATGCTGTCCATGCACTTATGCAACCATTGTTGGATGATCTTCAGCAAACATTTAATTGCATGTGATATTAATGATGCTATTCTATAATTTGACCATAATCTTGGTCATTTTTCCTTGAAATGTGTACAAATATGGAGCTCTTCCAGTCAATTGTCCAAGTAGCTGTGTTCCAAATTTCATGGCGGAGATGAGTGTGTGCTTCCTGTGCTTCATCAGCTTGTTAAACCATTTTGACTGGCATTCCATCAATTCCTGGAATCTTGATTTTTCTGCTAAAGCTTTCAGCACAACTTGGAGTTCTTCCTTCAGCACCATGATTCTTCCTCGTATGCTACCTCTTGAAGTGGTGATGTGTTGACAGTTCATTTTGGTACAATGCATCTGAATATTCTGTCTCGTATTTCATTGATGCTTCCTGCATTATTCAATATTTTGCCTATAGAATCTTTCAATACTGCAACTCAAAGGTTAAATTTTTTCTTGAGTTCTTTCAGTGTAGGATATACTAAGTGTGTTTTTCCTTTTTAGGTTTTTTAAGTCTAGCTTGTTTCACATTTCATTATAATATTCATTGTTCTCTTTCGCTTTCCTTTGAAAATTCCTGTTTAGCTCTTTGACTTCATCCTTTCATCCACATGCCTTAGCTAGTGTATGATTGAAAGAAATTTTCAGTCTTTTCTGACATCCACTTTTATTGTTTCTTTCTTCCTTTCCTGTCTGTTTGATAACCTTGTACTTTCTTCATGAATGATGTTTCTGATGACATTTCATGCCTCATCAGATATTCTATCGTAACTGTTTAAAGTGTCAAATCAATTCTTGAGATGTTCTCAAAATTCAAATTGGATAGACTCAAGGCAAGATTGACTCTATATTGGCTCTTTGGGGCATATTTAATTTTCTTTACCTTCAGCTTATAGTTAAAGATTAGCAATTAATGGTCTGCTCCACAGTCAGCCCCTCACTTGGCTTAGCTGCTAATATTGAGCTTCTCAATCATCTCTTCCCAGAGACTTAGATACGACTTAGTCAATTTTACATCTGTGGATTTCAACTGGAAATGTCCACGTGAAGAGTTGCCATTTGTGTTATTGGGAAACGATATTTGCAATGATGAAGTCTTTGGAGTTACACAATTCTATCGTCTTTGTAATTACAAAATTCTATCATACAATCTCTAGCTTTGTTCTATCAAAAAGGAAATATATTCCAACTACTGTTGCTTCTTCTTTCTTTTCATCTTTTGCATTTCAACTGCCAATAATTGTCAATGCATCTTGATTGTGTGTTTAATCCATTTCAGAATGAAGAAGTGGCAAAATGTTTTCAATTTCTTGACTAGCTTTTGTGGTTGGTGTATAAATTTGAATAATAATTTATAGATTGAATTTCCTTGAATGCAGATAGCTATAATCCTGTTACAGACAGCACTGTACGATCTTGAAATGTCCTTTTTGATGGTAAAGGTAATGTTATTCCTCTTGATTTTTTAATTCACAGTATAGTAAACCAAATGATTTTATGGTTTAAAATGACCAACATCAGTGCATTCCAGTCTTCTAACTCTATCTCCAACAA
>NW_022111373.1:49231587-49232930 GCF_000313985.2 Echinops telfairi | reverse complement strand
AAAAAAAAGTCATCTTCCCAGATTTTGATTAAAGGTGCAGCTTGAAATGAAGGGTTAGTGTATTTCTGTGCACATTGGAATAGCACAACTTGCCCCTCAAAATAATACTTTATAATTCATACCCCTAAATTTCTTTTCACTTTTGTACAATAAAAGTGAAAGTAAATGGGGTATTATTTTATCTTTTTTTCATGAGAAATCAACTTTAGAATAATGACCATTAATCACAAATCACAAATTTTCTCAGTACATCTAAGAATTCAATGTTTCTTTTCCCTTGTATTTAATTTAGAGCTTTTAATATTATTCCGGTATTCTGAAAATCAAGATATGCGTGGTGCATATTTTTCTAGTTAAGACTTAGCCAACATTGTATGGCAGTCCTTGGAAACATGATTATTTTATAGGAATAGGGGCTGGCATTCTCCCTTCCTCTTACTGTTTGATTCAGGTGACTGTTAGTGTACCCCCTGCACCTATAAAGGTATAAAAGTAATAAAATGCCTTTTATTTTTATTTGTTGCCTGCAAAATTTTGCTAATAAATTTTAAACTTGTCACAGTCCTTTGTAGCACTTAATTCCATTTCCCTATCCTAATCTGTAGCCCAAGTTCAGACGTGTCCTAATTATCCTGTTCTGCAATGAGTGGTTTTAAATTGCCCTTACCACCTACTTGCCAGGAATATTTCATAAGATGATTTACAAGAATATGTATAAAACATTTTGAGTGTAGAGAACGATCAGTGTTGAAAACCAAAAATAATGAACTGCTATAAGTATTATTATTTTTCTGTGTCTACAGAAATACTTCTGCTTAGCAATGTAATATACAAATTTACACCTTCAAGTTCCTGTATTTGAGCATGATAAATCAACTATATGAATAGGTACACACTGATTCTTTAATTCATTTATGTTGAAATATATATTTATATAAAATATAAAATATAGTTTAAAATGAAATATTAGAATAAGTAAAATTTCAGACGAAAATAAACTCCTCTATATTCACACCTCAGCTATATAATCATCTAATTGTCTTCATTTGATAAGTACATAAATCACATAGTTACTCAGCTATCGTGAAATAAATAATGAAATAAAAGTATTTATGTGGGACTAAAGATATTGGTAGAGTCCTTCAATTTCTTCATCACTAGCTTTTGTAGTTGGTGCGTGAATCTGAATAATAGCTGTATTGATTGGATTTCCTTGAAGGTAGGTAGATACAATCCTATCACAGACTGCATTGTACTTCAAGACTGATTTTGCCATGTCCTTTCACAACGAATACCATTCCTCCTGATTGCACCATTCTCCAAATGGCAAAGAAATTATTTTC
>NW_022111373.1:49229068-49230010 GCF_000313985.2 Echinops telfairi | reverse complement strand
GTGACATAGCTCCCAGTTTCAGAGCAACACACAAACCACCATAGTACACCAAACTGACAAGATATGTGATTAAAAAAAAAAAGCTATCTACAGCATTCAACAGTCTGCCTATTATTTAGTGCCTATATAGTGTTTCATATTTTCTACAACCAACTTTTGTATTTTAACATTAACATAGATTGTCTTTCTTTGCTGAATTATTCACAATCTCTGATGAAGATACTGATGATTAAATCCATTATGTAATTTTAGGGAAAATCCTCAGATCCTAACTTACCAAGCCTTCCGGTCTGTAGAACAAATATTTTTAGGATATTGATACACACTGTAATAATCGCTTTCAAGAAGATGATACTAACTCAGTCTCATCACAACTACATTAAAGTTACTATAATTTTGAGTTAGATTGAGCCTGTGTATGCTTTTAAAATTATTGTCAATTTTATATAGAGAAAAGCATCTTATTATATTCTTTAATTTGAATTTAATTGAGTGAATAGAGTTTTCTACTAAATTTTATCTTTTAAATATAATCTTATTTATTCATGCCTCATATTCATTGTCAATAATTTCATAAGTGTGATAGAAAAGACATATAAAACATTCACCAACTAACTTAAGTAACTCTTTATTATGTGAACCACTTATTTTTTCCCTCAAACTCTCAGTAGTTCACAATTAAAATTTGAAGAAATGTTACTATTACTCATCATATATATTTATTTTTAAAGTTAATCTTTAAATAATACATAAAGCAGTTGTGATTTCTTATATTTATCTCAGCAAATCTTTAACAGTCAAGTGAAATACAGAATTTCTTTTTTTTTAATCATTTAATTAGAGGCTCATACAAATCTTATCACAATCCATACATACATCAATCGCGTAAAGCACATTTGTACATTCATTGCCTTCACCATTCTCAAAACATTTGCTCTCCAC
>NW_022111373.1:49225839-49227417 GCF_000313985.2 Echinops telfairi | reverse complement strand
GCCTTTAGGAGTGTTTTCCAGTCCAGTCTGTTGGGGCACCATGCCCTGGCCCCAAAGTCCACCTTCAGCATTTCCTGGGGACCTCGCTGCTCCATTCCCTTGCTGTTCTGTTGAACCCCCTTAGTGTTTTGCCTCGGTGTGGCGGTATTAGATCGGGTGCAATTCCTGCACTGTGTCTCCTGTGTTGTCCCCTGTAGGGCTGTGGGTCAGTGAGGGACATCATGCCTCATCGTGGGGCGGGCCCTGTGGTCTTCTCTGTGGACTGGCTTCTCTAATTAGGAACACCATCCTCAAGGCCTGGTGGACCATGATGTACTCCACTCTCTACTTCTCCCCCTTCATCTGCGTCTGTGTGCTCTGATCAGATCTGTCCCTCTCCCAGAGCTGCTGATTCAATGCTGTCCTTTGAAATAAATTCTTCTGGGGGGAGGGGCAGGTTTCCCTGTAGTAGTTGCTATTGGGGCCGGCCCCTCAGTCCTCTCCACTGGTTCCTTACTCCACGCCGGCGTGTTGCATTCACATCATGGAGCACTGGGTTGAAGTCTGGTCTCTCTTTCCCTGTGGAGGTATAAATAATACCCTCCCCCTGAGTTGGTTAGTGCCCTGTTCCCCTGCTACCCATTTCTTTATTCTTATTATTGTTTTCCTTTCCCCACCTCCTTTTTAGTTGTCTACCATATATATCCCTGTATTTGGTCTAGTCCCTGCCCTATTACCTCGTCCTTGCCCCAGGAAAGTTTGTATAAAGTAGCTTTTTCCCTATGCCCCTTTTGCATTTTTTTTTAAAGCTTAACTCAGCGGACTCATGTTCTGTAGCCTTGAGATGTGTCTCCTGTAGGCAGCAGATTGATGGGTCATGTTTTCTAAGCAGTCTGCTAGTCTCAGTCTTTTAATGCCTGAGTTCAGGCCATTGATAGTCAGGGTTATTATCTCCATATGCGGACTCTGTGATGTCATCTTATGCCTTTTGTGTTGGGTGTTTTCCTAGTTTCCTTTCGCATTAGCCTGTTGTGTGTGTGTGTGTGTGTGTATGTGTGTGTGTGTATCATTCTTGACTTCTTTCCATCCTTAAGCCAATGCGATCTTGGGGTCTGTTTTCTCTTTGTTGTCCTCTGGGTGAGGTTGTTCTATGTGGTGGTCTCCTATTTATGCTTGGAGAATGTTGTTCTTCTGCCCATACTGGGTTGGCAAGGATCTTTTGTAAGTCTGGGTTTCTTCTAACGTAATCTTTGCGTTTGTCCTTGTCTGGGAAGACTCTTACTTCTCCATCTATCTGGATGGATAATTTGGCTGGGTAGAGTATTCTTGGGTTTGTGTTGTTTTTCTTCAATTTTTGGAGTATGTTACTCCACACTCTCCTCCTCTTCATTGTTTCTGCTGATAGGTCTGAGCATATTCTTATTTGGGAACCTTTATATGTTATTGTTTGTTTTCCCCTAGCTGGTCTCAGGATTCTCTCCTTTTCCTCAAAGTTGGATATCTTTAACTATTATGTGCCTTGGTGACTTCTTCTTGGGATTCAGTCTAGCTGGTGTTCTTTCAGCCTCCTGAATGGTTTCCTGGTTTTCATTCATTAAG
>NW_022111373.1:49219986-49224646 GCF_000313985.2 Echinops telfairi | reverse complement strand
TGAGCCCGGATCCCTGCCTGTATGGCTGCAAGGGTTTAATCCCTGTCCCAAGCTTGTGACAAGCTGTGGCAGTGCTAAGATTAAGCCCCTGTGCAGGCTCCCAATGGTCCTGGCTGTGAGAGTGCTAGGGCTAAGATCACGCCCTAGCCGGCCTCCACTGTGGTAAGTCAAAAGCCACCAGCCCCTCAAAACCTTGTAGATCTGTGCCTACTTATCTTTATGGTGCTCCTCCTGCAACCCAGTAGTGTTGAATTTCCCTCTTAGTAACTCTCCTGGGCTGATTTCTATGGAGTCCCTCTTGTGTGTTTTACTTAGTCACCATCTTTCCAAAAGCCCCTTCAGAATTTCTTAAGAATAATTAATTTCTTTAGTAATAATAACTTTTACAGAATGAGTATAATATGTTTCTAAAAATATTGACACAGATTATGAACACCCAAATATAGAATATGAAACAGATATAGTGAATGATTATTTTGAATAAATTTGCTTAATAGATAGATTTTATGTCAACTTGACTATCATGAATCTCAGGGAGTTTGCAGTTCACACCTAGTTATTCCCCTTGACCTAGCCTAATACAACGTAATCAATTCCACAGTGAGATCTGCTCTGAACCGCCAACTAGTTGTATGAAGTTTAGGTAGAATGTATCCCCCTTACTACTAGGGTCAAAGCCTCTTCAGAGGTATGGCCTACTTCATATACAGGTAGACATTGTAAAAAATTAAAATAAAAAGTTTGCTTGGGTTTTTCTGGGTCTGAATAATGAATCTGGCTTGTCAACCTCTGATTCTTTGCACTTGAACTAACAACCTTACATATTTTGTCTATCCATGGGATTGTTAGCCGCCTGATAGCTGACCTTTCAATTTTATATTATAAACCATTGTCATCACCAAACTATGATCTTTCTGCAAATCTTGGCTTCATCATTCACCACAAATATAAGAACTAAGAACAGACACATATGTGTGTGTATACTCATAAATATGTGTGTGCTGTGTGTGTATAAGTGTCGCTGTTTTTTTTCTTTAAGATATTTGGTTCCAGAAGTGATTCTAGAAAAAAAAAATTGTAAGGATGAGTTTTATAAATTGGTTACTAAATCTGATTAGTGGTCAAGGCACTGATAACTCTGCCTCTATTAGTAAAGGGAGTGCTGTTAGTCTAAGGCATGTAGTAGCATTGTTAAGACTCAAAATTTCACCACCAATAGATAAAGTAGTGGTTAGCAGTGGGACTCTGGTTGATCATTTGTTTTATAATCACCAGCAATTTTTTCAGGATGACAAACATAGGGTACTGTGCTAGCACTAATTATACTAAAGAAAGTAGTAAAAGAAAAAGACAAGCTCAGAGCTTCAGTGTCATTACTTAAATTCTTCATACAAAAACTAAGTTCCCACTTGTGCCAGAAAGAAAGACTTGCTCTTGTAGGAATAGAGGTGAGGTAGTTAGATTATTGTGCCAACCTGACCAATAAACACATGTGGGGCTAATTGAAGGGTGGAGAGATAAATGGCTCAGTAAGCCTGGACTTTCTAGTTTTCAGGTGTCTTCCTTTCTGATGGTCTGATCAGTGTGCAGCTGCCTTAGCTAGGTCCCTGCTTCAGCTGGCAAGGCTCACTTCCTGTAAGACATCCCTGAGGAGAAGCCACATAGACCTACTCCAATGCAGTCCTGGGTGCTGGAGCAGCCATGTGGAGACCCCTGCCTGCGCTTAGATTCTTACACGTTCACTGACTCAGCTTTCCTCTTGCTGTCAGCCTCATTGTGTGTGTTTTGTGAGATGGAGGAGGACTTTGTGGATTGGTGTAAGACATGTGGTTTAATGATGGACTTGTGAGCTTGGGCAGCACTGGGTTGGGATGTTTTCTTGATGTGCACTTACCCTTTATATAAAACTCTCTCTTATATTATACATGAATTTTTCTGGATTTGTTTCTCTAAAGTGCCCAGACTATCACAAGAGATGATACTGCCAAAAATCAGATTGAGTATTATGAAAAGAATGGTTGAATTACAACACCAATTGAATTCTCATCCGCAAATGGTGTCTGCTGTCAAAATAAATGCATTGATTGAGTAGAAACGGGACAGTGGAATTTGGAATGTGTATATATGGTCAGATAATCAGGAAGATGGTGACATAGAACACCTTAATTGCATTGAATCACTTTAGCCAACAACATAAGGCTTCCAATATGAAGAGAATATTCCAGCTTTGTCAACTAATCCATTATGAGTAAAAGCAATATTCCCTTCACCCACATTTGATGAGATAGGCTCAATTGTGCATGTTAACATGGCATCTGAAACATTAGTTGGAGCATTACCTAAGGCAGGTGGCTTACAGGGCATTGCTGAATGTTGTCAGGAAATATACCACCACCCATTATTACTTCTAGCCTTTTAACTATACTTAAATCCCTGAAAGCCTCAAAAGATGAAGTATAAATGAAGACCCAAAATTGATGTGCTACAGTTCAAAGTAACTGCTGGGATTTTCTAATACGTGCAAACAGAAGCCAGGAGAATATGAGGGAATGGCTATTAAGATGGATAATGGTGCAAGAAACATACAGTTGGCTCAGTCTGGGCTTGTGGATGTGTACCCACTAAGCAAATATTCTTCTTTTAATGTTTTGACTCAAGGGTTTAGCATGGGTAGGAGAGGTTTTTATAGACTATTTAATTGGTTTGCTGAAGCATGAATTGCACAATCACAGAAGTCTTCAAAGATACTGGAGCTCCCGTTACATATTTGTCTCTCATTGTTGTGGTAAACTGTGCTCCCTATTGATACTCCATAGGTGGCTCTGAGTATCCTGATAAATCAACTCTAATATGCCAATTTTCCTAAACCTTTGTATATCTTTATAGTATATTGGGGTAGGTCTGGGACTTCAACTTGACTTATTGTAGGCTATTAAGAAATCCATACATATTCCTTTCCATAGATTCATAGTCCTCTTTTCTTGTTTCATAGGTATAGAATGTATAATAATTTTTCATAGTCTATTACTTATGGATTTTGGTGGGGTTGGGGTGTGGGGAGGATATTTATTTTTAAATCTCCCTCTCAGCTTTGCTTTTAAATTTGTGCTTTTTTTGGGTAATTGTCCTCTGTCATTTCAATTAGGAACATTCTTCAAATATTTGATAATGACCTGCCCATGGATACAAAAGTATGATGCATGTGAAAGTAGATTGTAAGACAAGTCTGGCTGGTTGATAGATTTCATTGAAGTGTGGTTTCATTATTAGGTCTTTTTAAATCGTGTCCTTATTATTTCCTTTCAGATTGATAATTTTCTCTTTTTTTCTCTCAGAAATGAACAGCTCTTACATTTGTAGCTCAATAACCTTTTAAAAAATACAACTGTATAACCATTACCCCACTATATAGACTGTGTCCCTTGGTAGTCAGCTACCTTTGCACTGAGGCAGTCACTGTGCTTGCCTCCCTCAATGTAATCCAACACTATCCGATTAAGGTGGGTTTCTTTTCCTGGATCCCAATTTCCAGTTCAGTGTCCCTTTGGTCTTTTGTCTTTCTAGACTCCAAACTTTTATTGTTATCAAACTGTCTCCTGCTCTCGTTCTTTTTTGTTTTAACTAACTTGTTTTGAAAATGATAATTCAGTGTCAATTTGGTGAGAATTTAGAGTACTGACATAATATATGCTTAATTTTACAATTTTAATATACTTTTCAATTTTGTATAATAATGTTCCTGATTAGCATATACATTTACCTCTGGATTCATAGTCTCAAGGATAATTATACAAATGGATTAAAATCTCTTGTGGATAAATAATGACATATCTCCTTAGAAAGCTTGAATGGATCTTTTCGATTTTAAAAAAAACACATTACTTTTACTCAATATAAATTGAGTAAATAACATTACATTACTCAATATAAATATTGAGAGGGAAGATGCTTTTCCACCTAAAGAATGGTTTATATAAGTACCCAAACTTCTTGCACTTAGCTATCAGCTGACCTTGAGTACCCGACTGAAAGATAAAATATATTGTAATATGTCAGCACATATTTTTCTCAGATATGTCCACATTCTCTCTACATCCATACATCAAACCAGTAAAGATATTAATATTTTAGAGCCATGTACAAATTTGTCACTAAAACAACTTGATTGAAATTTCTTTCTTAACAAGAACATTTATCACCCTTCATATGTAGCTATTCCATAAAAGCTTAACTTTTTAAGTCTTTATGTCCAATTTTCAAAACAAACTATGGATGATCTTGCTTTATAGATGAACAAACTACAATTTATGGAAATAACAATTACTCCCAGTTTATATAGTTAACCACAGGGAGGCAAGATTGGATATCACTTAAGGTTAAGCCAGGGAATTTTAGTTTTCCATTTATTACTTGCCTACATAAACAAAGGTTTGAGTTAGTAGATAAAGAAAGAATAGTTATTTCATAGAATATGGTCTGTGTTCTCTGAGCTTAACTTGAGAAGACCTTACATTTCTGTAGGTTTTTATTTCTCTCAGTGACAAAGAGTTTTAATTTAGCCTCTGTATACAGGAAATATTGCTATTTTGTCAATACATTTCTTTCACTCTTATGGGAATCAGTGTTTCCTACTGCAAAGACAAATCTCTGAGGATATATA
>NW_022111373.1:49216811-49219421 GCF_000313985.2 Echinops telfairi | reverse complement strand
TGTGAGGGGATGTCCCATTGACTACAGATGAACTGTGGGTCTCTGCTCTGATCCCTTAATTCTCAACAAGATGGTTTGCTTGCTTGCTTGTTTGTTATGGGTCTTCTGATGCCTGTTAGCTGATCCTGTCAACACTTCCTGCTAGCAGAGGCTGGTGTGCTTCTTTCATGTGGGCTTGCTGCTTCTCTGCTAGATGGCTGCTTGTTTAACTTCAAGCCTTTAAGACCCCAGCCACTGTATCTCTTGATAGCCGGGCACCATCCACTTTCTTCACTACATTCACTTATTAACCCATTTTGCCATCCACAATTGTGCTGGGAGGGTGAGCATCCGAGAATGTCAGTTTGTTAGAACAAAGTGTCCTTGTATTGAGGGAGGGTATGAGCAGTCTGTCCACTATGAGCTAATATTTTAACCCTTATTTCTTATGCATTGCCCATTAACTGTTCTCACTCCACTTCTGAATAAAAAAGCCAAGATAATTGTTACATTGAATTAGACATTTCAAAATGATGGACTACTTAAATGCAGGACAAAATAATCAGGAATTTTTCAGAAATGAACATTTAGTGAGTTGATCAAAACCAACTTGGGGAGAGGGGATAAAAATATCCTTCTTTTTACTTTAAATTGTTTCTATTTCCTGAACTATGAAACAGTGTAACCAAGCCTCCAGAATCCTACAGACTGCCACCTTATATATTAACTTTAGATTTGGCATCCCCCATAAGCACAAGAACTAATCATTTGAAGTAAATATGTGTGTATGTGTGTGTGACTATCCACATACCAGTCACACATGCATAAAAGGATGGTTTCAAAAGGTTCATGAAAAGATTAAAAGGTAATAGATTTTTTTCCTCACCCTTTTTCAAACCATTGTGTTCATGTGTGTATGTATAAAATTAGAGGTCCTAATTCTATAGAGAACCTTGGCTAAGACAACATGTTGACATTGTCTTTATTCTTTACTTTCTATTCCAAATTTAATAGGACACTGACTTTGTGGGTCACAGGATAATATCTTGATACATACATGAAGTTCTCAAAGAGCTATTTGAAATGTGTATTACGAAAGAACCATGTGTGTATTATGTGATGGTTAGGTTTTGTTGTTACTTAGGTAGGCCAAGATTCTCTTTGGTTTAAGAATAATATCTACCAACCCCTATGACTTGATCTGACACAATGTAATCTCAGCCAATCAGCTGTAAGAAAGTTAGGGTAGAGGGAAATATCCATACTGAAGTTATAGTCCTAATGCAATTCATTGAAAGGAAATTTCCTGAAGGAGGTGAATTATTTCCTATGTAACTGAATGCTTTTGGAAAGCTTGCTTGGTTTTTGTTCTGTGTTGCATTTTGCTTGTTAATCCTGGTAGTTTACCATATTACTTGCTGACTGTGGATTAATTTGCCTCTTCAATTGCTAACTTTGGATTCATCCACTTTTGCAGCCACCAGCCTATGTTCTTCCAGCTGATTTGGGGCTTATCTGCCTTTACAGTCACTTGAGTTATGAGAAGCTTCTGGCTTAACAACTGACCCATAGACTTGGAACTTGACTACTAGACTTGGGTTTGCCTGTTTCTACAAATGTATGAGAAGATATATATGTACATATATATATATATGTATATATATACGATAGTAATGCACACATTCACGCATATATAAGTGCCACAGGTTTTGGTTCTCTAGAGAACACAGGCTAAAACATATGGCTAAAATTTTTGCAGCAATAAATTCATGCTAGCTTGTAATATGTTTGAACAGGATACAATGTGGCACTAAAAGGGTTGAGGCATCATTTTGAAAAGAGCAACATGAATGCTACTAAAATTGAAGCAAGATCGAACATCAGATTTCTGCAGAAGTTTGGTGGAAGAATGCTGATATCATTGATGCTTAATAAACAATTTTATATGTACATGTGTATGTATAAACTTCCCCAAATAAATCTGCACCTTGCAAAAAGGTAACTCTTTATAACAGGAGACCACATAGCCCACAACAGTAGCCCATATACAGCAATTTAAGGAAAAAATAATCTTTGTTGACCCTAATTGAATGGTGTTATTAGCAAAATCAATAGCCAACACCATAAATACCTCACTTGTTTCAGGTTATACAATTTTGATTGAAATTAAAATTGAGCAAGCTTTCTGTGATAATAATGCCAAAATTTCTGTGCCCAGAACAGCAGCAGCAGAGAGTTTTCCCATGGAAATTTTAAACAAGTGGAATCAATGAAATGAAGCGTTTCTGGGAAGAATTGTAGGAGAAGAGGAAACATACCTTCCCCAGTAAAATCCTGAAAACCAGGCACAATCAAAGCAATGGTTACTTGGCAATGGAAAATGTCCAGTCAAAGCAAAAGCAGGCCATTACAGAGCAAAGGACAGGGTATCAATTTATTCACGCTCAAGGCATTTTTATGTTTTATTTTCTATAAGGCCAAAGGACGTTAACATTTGCTTACTTCAAGAGTGTTTTGAAACAGCCAAAGTTCGAATACCTGGGAAAATATATTAAAAAAAAAAAAAGGAAAGAAAAACCAGAGAAAGCTCCTCTAGAGATTCCTTGTCTACAATGAAAATGCTCCTGCTTA
>NW_022111373.1:49214886-49216711 GCF_000313985.2 Echinops telfairi | reverse complement strand
TTCTGCCAGCATATAAGGTCAATTTTGTGAGAGTTTTGATGGGAAATTATTAAGTATCCGATTAACTGTCCTGATTTGGCATTTTCCAGCTTATTTTTGCTTCCTAACCTTAAAATGTTTTTATTTTAAGTAAATGAAGGCAGTGTCCCCCTCTCTCTCCTTTGTGTGCCTTCTCTTCTCCTCTTTTATAATCGAATAATTAAATTAACTTCAGGAAGGTTTTAAAATAGCTTTAATTCATATAAGCTGGATTTTTAAATTTTCCATCTAATTAAATCTGATAAAATAATGATAAAGACCAATCAAATTTGTTCACTGCCTCCATCCACCTAAATGATTATATAGTTTTCCTTACTACACTGATTTCAAAATAAGAGGATGCTATTTTGAGAGTCAAATTAGTACAAATACTACATACAAATAAAATAATTTATTGATACAATTTAATCACTTCTAGGACTAAATCCATATCAAATAATTTATCTGCTAGTTCTTCCATGTTTACCTCCTCATCCCAATATTATATTTTAAATACATTTGGCACAAATGCATTCATATAAGAAGATTTTAGCTATCAAGTGTATTCCACATTGAATTATTACATTACTTCAGAACCATTATTGATATGGCCCAACATTGCAGCTTAGTCAGACACACCATGCCATACCACTAAGGCAATGACCCATGAAAGTAAGTGAAATAGTTGCAGATGGTAATTCTGAGACCCCGACCAGCAAATGAAAGGACAGACAATGAGATTGAACTCTTATTGGAAGAAGAACTGAATGAAAACAGAAAAAAAAAGAAGGGGTAGCTGTGTTAGTCTGGTTAGACTAGAGAAACAAATCCAGAGTCACTCATGTGTATAAGAAAAAGCTTTATATGAAAGAGTGATTGTATATTAAGAAAACATCTAAGCCCAGTCCAGATCATGCCATAGTATGATATTAACCCTTATGTCTGATACCAATCTGTAAATTGCTCTTCAGACTGACACAACACATGCAATGATACTGAATGCAGGGAGATCACAGGCCAGTGGATGGAAAGTATTGTGGATCCAGTGGCAGTAGAAGCATCTCAGTGCTAGCTTGGGTCTCCACATGGCTCCTCCAGCTCCAGGGCTCTAGCTTCATCAGTGTGGCTCTATGTGTCTTGTCAGCAGGAAGATGAAGCAGAGAGACTGTGTATCTGGCCTCCAGTGAGCTACTTATCTCCTTGTGTCTCCAAATGAGGTCATCAAGCTGCAACCTGATTGACAGGCTAGATTTCACCCCATCCTCAAGTTGACAGTAGATTATGTAACTGCCACAGTCCCTATGTAGAATCATGATTAACTAGGATGAATCCAATGGCAGTGGAAATTGGTCCTTAGAGAGATGAAAGTTAGAGTCATAATGAGATATCATCTCAACCTGTAAAATATACTGATTTAAAATAACAGAGTAATGAGTGTAGGCAAGTCTGCAGAAAGAATGGAACACACCACAGCAGATGGGATTGTAAAATGGTACAACTACTATGATGTGTCCTCAAAAAATTAGAAATGTATTCTAGAGAGTTAAAAGCCGTGACACAAACAGACATATATATATCCATTTTCATTGCAGCATCATTCACAATAGTAAAATAATGGAATGAACTCACATACCCACCAATGAATGAATGGATTAACAAAAGGTGGTACATGGATACAATGCAGTACTATACAATGATAATGAGTCCACAAAATATCTTATAACATGGGTTAATGGGGAGGATCTTATGCTGAAAGAAAAAAGTCGATCACAAAAGAGAAAATACCATTTTTTATTTGAAACGAAGA
>NW_022111373.1:49213457-49214786 GCF_000313985.2 Echinops telfairi | reverse complement strand
TCACTCATGTGTATAAGAAAAAGCTTTATATGAAAGAGTGATTGTATATTAAGAAAACATCTAAGCCCAGTCCAGATCATGCCATAGTATGATATTAACCCTTATGTCTGATACCAATCTATAAATTGCTCTTCAGACTGACACAACACATGCAATGATACTGAATTCAGGGAGATCACAGGCCAGTGGATGGAAAGTATTGTGGATCCAGTGGCAGTAGAAGCATCTTAGTGCTAGCATGGGTCTCCACATGGCTCCTCCAGCTTCAGGGCTCTAGCTTCATCAGTGTGGCTCTAATGTGTCTTGTCAGCAGGAAGATGAAGCAGAGAGACTGTGTATCTGGCCTCCAGTGAGCTATTTATCTCCTTGTGTCTCCAAATGAGGTCACCAAGCTGAAACCTGATTGACAGGCTAGATTTCACCCCATCCTCAAGTTGCCAGTTGATTATGTAACTGCCACAGTCCCTATGTAGAATCATGATTAACTAGGACGAATCCAATGGCAGTGGAAATTGGTCGTTAGAGAGATGAAAGTTAGAGTCATAATGAGATATCATCTCAACCTGTAAAATATACTGATTTAAAATAACAGAGTAACAAGTGTAGGCAAGTCTGCAGAAAGAATGGAACACACCACAGCAGATGGGATGGTAAAATGGTACAACTACTATGATGCGTCCTCAAAAAATTAGAAATAGAAATGTATTCTAGAGAGTTAAAAGCTGTGACACAAACAGACATATACATATCCATTTTCATTGCAGCATCATTCACAATAGTAAAATAATGGAATGAACTCACATACCCACCAATGAATGAACAGATTAACAAAAGGTGGTACATGGATACAATGCAGTACTATACAATGATAATGAGTCCACAAAATATCTTATAACATGGGTTAATGGGGAGGACCTTATGCTGAAAGAAAAAAGTCGATCACAAAAGAGAAAATACCATTTTTTATTTGAAACGAAGATTAGATTTATACAAAGGAAGCAATGGTTACAAATAATGGGAGCGAGAAGCGGAAGATTCACTTAGTGGATGGCGTTGCCAGATGCCATCAATTCTGATTCTGAGCAACCCTGCCTACAACAGAAACACTACCTGCTCCGATGCCATGGTCATATTTGTTATTAAGTCAGAGCCAATTGTTGAAGTCACCATGTCAATCCATCTTATGTAGGGTCTTTCTTTTTCATTGACCCCTTCTTTATCAAGCAGGATGCTCCCCACTGAGGTAGTTAGTTTATTGTGCCAACCTGGCCGATAAACACATGTGAGGCTAATTGAAGGGTGGAGGGATAAATGGCTCAGTGAGCCTTA
>NW_022111373.1:49203747-49212204 GCF_000313985.2 Echinops telfairi | reverse complement strand
TTCTATATCCTATTTGAGTGAATAGCATATAGGGGCTAACATTTCTGTGTGTCTCCATCTAAAACACTACTGGTCTTTTCCCATTCAGTGTAAGGGGGAGTGGTGAAAATCAAAGATTCAAGAGAAACAACTAGTGCACAGATGAATGACTCAAAGGAACCACAGTGTTCTTTACCCAAAGAGTATGAAACCAGATGGTGCCTGGCTACCATTGCCAACTGCTCTGATCATCCACCTGCTTAAACTTAGAGTAAAACCTAGAATAAAACTCAAATTCATAAACAACCTTTCTGGACTGATGGAGACTAGAGGAACCCTTGAGACTAAGGCCCTACGGTGTCCTTTTAACTCGGAACTGAAGCCATTTCCATAGGACAACTTTCAGCTAAATATTAGATTGACCTATAAAATAAAGACTATAATATGTTACAAATGTTGTCTTGAGAACAAACAGCTATAGGAAACCAAATAGATGACATTTGCACATAAGCAAATAGAAGGCACGACAGAGCAGAAAAACTAGAGGGATGAAAATAGAGAAGACAGGGTGGAAATGGACAGAGTGCTAGCACATTCAGACTCTAGGTGTCAATGTCATGGGAAAATTTATGTATACATTCTTGAATGGAAACCCAATTAGTTGTGCAAATTTTCACCTAAAATACAATAAAATGTTTTTTAAAAAATCTATTGTTTCTTCCCATCCACAGGAGGTGGTACAGTCATAGGCATGATGGCTCTAAATATGGAAACTATCTACATTCAAATCTCTGCTTATTCAGAAATTAACTGTGAGTTCTTGAATTACTTATTTCTTTATGCATAATCTTGAATAACAGTATTATATAGTACATAATGAGATTTAAATGTAGATATGCACATATATAGTGCGCATCACACTGTATACTGTAAAATAAGAGCTTTAAACTTTCATGTTAAGTTCATTCATCATATACAAAGGACCCATCCACTGACATCAGTTCTGATCCACAATGAACCTATTAGGCTTTCTGAGACAGAAACTCTTTCAGGGCAGGGAACTGATAGCCTTGTCTCTCTCGTGCAGTGTGGCTTTAAACCACCGGCCTTGAGGTTATCAGTCTAAGGCTATCCATGGCATCACCAGATAAATATGAAACTAATAAATTAGACCAACACCAAAAGTACCTCTTTAAAAATGTTATTGTATATTCTTACATATTTTATATGAATTTATATATTGACAAAAGCAATGTTATACTATAAAAGTTTTAAACTTGCAACATAGTATTGTCAAAAACATAATATTGTCAAAAATTGTAGGTAACAATTATATTCACTTGGGTGTTCTATTCCAGGTACTGAAGTTTATTTTTGAATATTGAGCTTCCTTCAATGTAAATTTAAAGTATTTTTGAATATAACACTATTAAAAAAACACTATATTGATAAGGCATTATTACCCACAAATTAATGAGTTGATAAAAATGATGATAAAATCTGATGATAAAAATCTATGGACTATTTTAATTATTTATATTACCCAACAAAATGGCTATTATTTAGATTCCAGAGTCTTCTGCTAAAAACCCTGAACTGAATGTTGATTAAGGCAGTCAATTCTTGATTTATTCTAGGACCTGCTATTTGAGTAATTACATTAAACAGAGGCATTGGCGGTGCTAAATAACCTTGAATATACTGAATGAGTGATGAGTGATTAAAAGCCTAGATAAGGCATTAATTTACTCCTTAATTGTCACATAATATCAATTTACTATTCCATTAATTTTCTTCCTTTATATAAAGTTATTTTGATGGAATAAAAATTACAGTGGGGACCTTTGCAAAAATATTATGTGGAATCCATGTAACTCAGCAGGGGCACTAGTTGGACAGCAATTTGGAAGGTTAGGGCATTTCTGATGACTGTAACCCATGTTACAACACTGTAAAAGATGTAAGACGTTAGCACTGCTATTCTGCCACCCGAAAATCATATGGGATGACATGACATTGCTCAGAAGACACCAAAGCATTCTTTTCCTAGAACATCAACTATCAGAGGACAGGCTCTAAAGTGAAGTCATGATATTTTGTTCTTCAAACCCATCTTGTATTAAGTAATTGGGAAACAAAAGATAACATGAATTCTCCCCATTTTGCATGTATTTCATTTTCATTATATCAGTAGTAAAAATAAAAGGAGGTTCAATTATAGCCAAAATAATATATTTTATAGATGATAATAACACACATATATACCCATATACTTACATACATATGTCCTTATATATAAATTTTACAGATAGATAAATCCCCAAACTCAAATTCAAAGCCCGATATCGATTCAAAGTCGATTCTGTCTCACAGAGACCATGTGCTGTTGCTGCTCTTGTTGCTGTTGTGAAGTGCTCTCCAGTCAGTTCTGATTCACAGCGATGCCAAGTACAGCAGAAGAAACACTGCCTGGTCCTGTGCCATCCTCCAAAGGGTTCCTGTGTTTGAGCCCATTGTTGCAGCCACCGTGTCACTCTGTCTCATGGAGTGGCCTGTTCACTGCCACTCTCCCAAGAAAGGTATCTTTTTCTAGGGACTGGTCATGTCTGACAGCATGTCCAAAGGACATGAGATGAAGTCTCACCTTCTTGACTCTAAGGAGCATTCTGACTGTATTTCATCTAAGAAGGATCTGTTTGTTTTTTTGGCTGTCCAAGGCCCTTTCCATCTTCTTCATCAATGCCATAGTTCAAATGCGTCCTGTTTTCTTCAGTCTTCTTTGTTCACTGTCAACTTTCACACGCATATGGGGCTCTTGAAGAGACTACAGCTGAGCTCAGGCACACTTCAGTCCTCGAAGTAACCTCCTTGAATGCCAAAACTTCAAAGCGCTCTTTGCAGCAGGTTGACCAGATGCAATTCATAGTTTTATCTCTCGGCTCCTGCTTCCATGAACATTGATTATGGATCCAAGCAAGAGGAAATCTTTGACAACTTTAATCTTTTCTCCGTTTATCACAATGTTACGTATTGGTTTGGTTGTGAGGATTTTGGTTTTCTTTATACTGAGTTGTAATCCAGACTGAAAATGAAAACAAGTCCACAGGAGCAAATATAGAGCCTTGAGGATTTCCCACCTAAATTTTGGGGGCATCTTAAGGACAGATTTGTTGCACTGAACACTGATAGCATCAAGAACATCATACATGAAGACAGCAGAGGGTCACTAAGTGACAGGAAAGAAGGCAAATGTCAACCTGGATGTCAGAAGAGACACTAAAACTTGTTCTTAATCATAGCATAACGAAGAAATATGGAAGAAATCATTAAGTCAAAGAGCTGCCCAGAAAATTTCAAACAGCAGCTCAAGAGAGAAAAATATAAAGATCTCATAGGACAGAGTAAATCTGCCTATGTAGGCTCCTGAGCCTCTATGCTACCTTACAGGAGCAGAAAGCCTCATATTTCATATGAGGAGTGATCTGACGGATGGTTTTGAACAATTGATCTTGTCGCTAGCAATCCAAATTGTAATCCGCTCTGTCTGTTGAAAGTATGGTGAAGAAGGCATCCACATGTAATACAGAGTGTCATAAACCCAAGTACATTAGAGTGTGCAGCATTTGCAAGAGGAGAACACCTGGGATCGAGGGATATGGGCGATATTAGGACATCTCTCAAGACAGTTGTTGGTAGGTGCCATGAAGTTGGTTCTGACTCAGCCATCTTACGTTCAACAGAACAAAGCACCACCTGGTCATGTACCATTCTCATAAATGTTCTTGTGTTTGGGCCTATTGTCACAGCCACTGTGTCAGTGCATCTTCTTGAGGGCTTTCCTATTTGCTAGTGTCCCTCTGCTTTACCAAGCATGATTTCCTTTTCCAAAAACAACAACACAAAAAGCAGGGCGGAGGATCAACAACCACAAAGAATTAATATCCACAAGAAAAGATTGCATCCCAGTCCCTGGATGGAGAAGTGAAGCTGGTGTGCCAGCATGAGACAAAGCAGTGAGATTCTCAGCAGGCTCTATACCCTCAAGTAGGTCCTGACCCGTAGCTGGCTACCCTTGTCCAACAGAAGACATTGCCTGGTCCTGTACCATCCTCACAGTTGTCACTGGAGCCCATTGTTGCTGCCACTGGCAATCCATCTCATCTAGGTGCTTTCTCTTTTCACTGATGTACTTTTCCAATTTATTCACCACATTGAATAAACATGGTGAAAGGACTCAACACTTATGTACCCTTTTCCTGATGTTTAGCTATGTAGCTACTCTATTTTCCGCCCTTTCCTAGAGACTGCCTTCCCCTGATAACATTTCCAAATAAGTGAAACCAAGTTTTGCCGTTCTTTCTTCTAAACAATATTTTGACTGTACTTTTTCCCCCAGACAGATATGTTTATTTTTCTGGAATTCCATGGTACTTTCAATATTCTATGTCAGCACGACAATTCCAATGCATGAATTCTTCTTTGGTCTTCCTTATCCATTGTCCTACTTTCACAAGCATATGAGGCAATTGAAAATACCATGGCTTGGACCAGCCCCACATTTATACACAAGTGTTCTCTTCAACATTTTACAGAGGTTTTGTACATTAAATTTGCTCTATGCAATCAGTTGATTTCTTTGCTGCTGTTTCTAAGAGTATTGATTTTGGATCAAAGCAAGACAAAATCCTTGAGAGGTTCGATCTTTTCTCCATTTATCATGCTGTTACCCACTGGCCCAGTTGTGAGGGTTTTAGTTTTCTTACATTGAGCCATGGCTGAAACTAAAAGCTGAAACCCTCGATCTTCACATTTGCAAGTACTTCAAGTCTTCTGCAAGTTTGCTTCATCTGTACATCACAGGTTGTTAATAAGCCTTCCATTAATCCTGATACCAGATTCCTTTCATATAGTCAAGCTTTTTGAATTACTTGTTTAGCATATAGATTGAATAAATATGGTGAAAGGATCCAACCTTAATGCACCCTCTTCCTGATGTTTAACTACATAGCTACTCTACTTTCAAGAGCAAGCTTCAGAGTCTCTTCTGACATCTACTTTTAGCTATCATTTTCTGTCTTATTAATTACAGTTTCTTCATATAGGATGTTGTCAATGTCATCCTATAGCCTTTAGGGCTCATTTTCCTACAAGTGCTTCTTGGTTATATGAGCACATGAAATATTCTTGAATTCCCATTCTTCTCAATGATACCCATAGTTTATTTATGATTTTCAGAGTCAAAACCCTTTTCTTTAAAAAAGTTTTTTCCATCCAAGGTCCCTTTCCATGGGAATAGACCCCATGGCTGTGGGTTTGGCTTGGTTTCTGGGTGGGCGCAGATGAATTCCTCAGTCAGAAAGTGCCCTGAATGATAATGCCTAATATTTCGTGTATGTTGCCTTTGTGACACTACTCTAAGAATCTTATATTCATTCATCTACTTCTATTTACTAAATCATATGATTACTACAGAAATTCCTTATTATGAACACTCTTATTTTCATTTAAAGGTGTTGCATCAGTGTGAGGAATTTCAAACACATAGAGGTCGATCAAGCTACCTTATCTGAAATCATTAATAGAAAGAACATGAAAACAAGACAAACACTTGGAGAATCAATAACACACTTCTCCCAATATAATGGGATATAGACAAAATTAGAGTGGAAATTAGGAATTTCTTAGAAATGAGAGAATGTGAGAATGGCAATACAACATACCAAAACTTGTGGAACGCAGCAAAGGCAGTTATCAGAAGCCAGTTTATTGCAATAAAAACACACATAAACAAAATAGGAGGGAATTATGGCCAGCACCTTAACACAGCACCTCCAACAGTTAGAAGTGTCAACAGCATAATGCTTTCAACAGCAAAATAAATCATAAGAATTAGAGTGGACAATATATGAACTGGAAAACAGAAGAAAAATGGGAAAAAATCAACAAAACAAAAAGTTGGTTCTTTGAAAGGAGCAACAACATAGGCAAAATGCTAGCAAAATTTTCAAAGAGAAGCAGGAGCAGATGACAATATGTAGAATTAGGGATGAAACAGGGGAAGTCACAATAGACCTTAATGAAATAAAAACTAATAATGAAGTATTAAGAAGCACTGTATTTCAAAAATTCTATATTCTTGAGACGGAAAAATACGTGGAAAATCACTCTTTTTTTCAAATTAATGCATATGTACAGTAAGAAATTGAACAGACCCATACAAAAGAAAAAAATAGATAAGAAATAGAAACTCCCAACTAAAAAAAGGCTCAGCCCAGATGGCTTCACAGGAGAATTCTACCCAGCATTCAGAGAAGAGCTGACACCAATCCTACTTAAACTCTTCCAGAACATAGAAAGGGACAGCAAACTTCTATGGAAGCCAACCCTGATACCAAAACCAGACAAAGGCTCCCACAAGGATAGAGAATTACATACCAACATCTCTCATGAGCATAGATGCAAAAATCCTCAACAAAATCTTGGCTGATAGAATCCAACAACATAGCCAAAAATTAATACATAATGACCAAGTGGAATTCACACCAAGGATGCAGGGATGGTTCAATATTCAAAAAACAACATACTCCACCACACCAAGAAGAAAAAGGACAAGAACCATATGATTATATCAATCGATGCCGAAAAATCATTTGATGATGTTCAATAATGATTCCTAATAAAGACTCTCAAGAAGATAGGATTAGAAGGGATGATTCTCAATACAATAAAAACCATATACGAATGATCGTCAAAACAATGATAGCCAATATTATACTTGATAGAGAAAAGCTGTAAACACACTGAATAAGGAAACCTGCCAAGAGCGTCCCTTATCCCCACTTCTATTTAATATTGTGCTGAAAGTCCTAGCCAATACCAGAAGACAAGAGCAAGATATCAAGGGTGTACTACTAGGTAAAGAAGTGAAGCTTTTGCTAATTGCAGATGATATGATTTTGTACATTGAGAATGCTAAGGGGCCCAGAATAGTATTGCTGGACACAATAGAGGAGTTTAGTAGAGTAGCAGGATACAAGATTGACAAATCCATTGGATTCCTTTAACCAGTAATGGGAATACAGATAAATATATCAAGGAATCAGTACCATTTACAATAGCCACCCTAAAGCTGAAATACTTAGGAATAAACCTAACAAAAAAAGCAAAAGACCTGTATGAAGAAACTACAGAACATTACTACAAGAAACCAAAAGGGATTTCCACAAATGGAAGAATATTCCATGTTTGAAGATCAGGACTCAATACTGTGAAAACGTCAATACTACCTGTGTTAGTCTGGGTTGACTAGAGAAACAAATTCATAGACACTCATATGTGAATAAGAAAGAGGTTTATATAAAGAGCTATTGTGTATCAAGAAAAACATCCCAGCCGAATCCATATCAAGTCCCTAAGTCCAATATCAACCCACATGTCCAATAGCAGTCTAAAAATACCTCTTCAGACTGACACACTTGCAATGACACAGAATGCAGGAAGATCACAGGCCAATGAGTGGAAAGTCTTGTGGATCCAGTGGTGGTGGAAGCATTTCAGTGCTGGTGTGGATCTCCACATGACTCCTTCAGATCCAGGGATCTGGCTCCATCAGCCTAGCTCCATGTGGCTTGTCAACATGAATGTCTTGCAGGGAGAGGAGGCAGAGGGAGAGTGCCTGGCCTCCAGTGAGCTACTTATCTCAGTTATACCTCAAAATGAGGTCATCAAGCTGCAACCTGACTGACAAGCTAAACTCTACCCATTCACTCTTAATAGTCTCAAGTTGATACCAGATTATGTAACTACCACACTACCTAAAGCAATCTACAAATTCAATGCAATCCTGATTGAAATTCTAGCATCATTCTTCCAATTAATGGAAAACTGATTTTTTCATTTGGAAAATGGAAAATGTTATATGGAAAGGGAAGAAGCCCAGGATAGGCAAAGAACTCCTCAAGAAGAACAAAGTAGTTGGTCTTCCACTGCCTGACCTCAAAACCTACTATACAGCCACAGTTGTCAAAACAGACTCTTGCTGGTATAATGATATATACCAGGACTGATGGATCAGGACATAAACCCAGAAATAAGAACACCCTCATACAGACAGCTGATTTTTTACAAAGGTCCCAAAAGCATTAAATTGGAAGCAGATGCTCCTTTCAATAAATGGTGTTGGAAAATCTGGATATCCATTTGCAGAAGAATGAAACAAGATCCATATCTCATCCTGTGCACAAAAATAAACTCCAGGAAAATCAAAGAACTAAATGTAAAGCCCACAGCTATCAGAATCATCAATGAGAAAAGTCGGACAACCCTAGGATCCCTAGTACAGGGAATACACAGGCTATCTGAAATAAAAAAATGAAACACACTCTGTTGAAGATAAAGTAGATGAGTGGGATATATTAAAAATAAAACACTCATGTACATTAAAAGACTTCATGGTGCCCAGCTATCAAAAGATATAGC
>NW_022111373.1:49195854-49203220 GCF_000313985.2 Echinops telfairi | reverse complement strand
ATGACAAAATAATAATTTATAAATTATCAAGGGTTCTAGAGGGAGGGGGGAGGGGGTGGGAAAGGGAAAATGAGGAGCTGATGCCAAGGGCTTAAGTAGAGAACAAATGTTTTGAGAATGATGAGGGCAATGAATGTACAAATGTGCTTTACACAACTGATATATGTATGAATTGTGGTAATAGTTGTATGAGCCCCCAATAAAATGATTTTTAAAAATAGAGTAAAAAGAGAGCCCACAGACTAACAAAGGATTAATTACTAAAATCTATAGAATTTTACAACAAGAAAAAATTAATAGCCTTCTGAGAAGGTGGGCAAAGGACCAGAATAACGAATGATGGACAGGATGTGGTGCGTTAGGAACTCTTATCCACTGCTGCTGGACTTGTAAACAGGTGCAGCCATTGTGGAAGGCAATATGACAATACCTAAAACAGATGACAATTGAACTACCATATGATCCAGTGTTACCATTACTGGACATACAACCCAAAGAAATAAACAGAACAAAAACAAACATTTGCTCCCCTCTGTTCATCACAGCCATTCACAATAACAAGAAGCTGGAAACAGCTTAAATCCCCATCAATAGAAGAGTGGATTAAAAACAAAACAAAACCTCTGGTGTAGATATACAAAATGGAAAACAATGCATCCCTAAAAAAACATCGATGAAACCATGAAACACCTCCAGTTGTGAAGGGATCTGGAAGACATTACGATGGGTGAAGTTAGACAAGCACCCAAGGACAAATACTGCATGAGGTCACTGCAGTCGGAACAAGCAGCAGAATGGGCACCAGCTCAAGCTTGTAGGGCATCCAGTCTTCTGGCAGGGGACCAGACAACTGAGTATCAATCCAGACCAGTAAGCCACAAACACAGCATGTGCTCCAGGTAAGTATAGAGTAGGTCATTGGGCTGGATGGACAGTGTCTCACAATAGCTGGGATCAAATGGTCAGGGGAGAGAAAGGGAATGCTGTATGCTAAGTGGGAGCCATGAAGACCTGGGGTGAGGTCCCCTGGACAGGGAGGTGGCCCTATCTGACAAAGCAGGCTCACTAATGGGAAGGGCAGTGCAGTAGAGGGGAGCGGGAACACTCACGTTTAGGGGAACATAAATGCATGTCGGTTGAGAGGAGGGAGGGGAGGGCAGAACTCCAGATGGTGGGGGAGAGACTGAGGGTGCATTTGGGGGGCATTAAGTGGGGAGTGTCTTTTGTGGTTCACAGCAGGTGGACAAAATTGAACTAGGACATCTGCAGGTATCCTGGGAACCCAGGCCGGATGGCTTTGAATGCTGGGCCACTGAATCCTGGAATTTCGGGGGCACAGCCTGCTATAGAGGCTGCATCGGTGAGACCCCATATGGTAACTCCACTGGGTGAACTGGATTCTACCTCAAACACACTTGTAACCTGAGAACTTAAGCTGAAACATACATGTATCTGAGCAAGCAGAATACAGCTGTACTAAGAATGGTGTACTGTTGGTTGATGTACAATGTCTTGTTACATCAGTGCCTTGTATTCTGTATTAAGATTCATATTATTCTGGCAATCCTGTGATGGTCATTCTGCTATATGTTAATTATTCATATTAGGGTGTAGTTCAGAGGTTCAACGCCATTGGGGATCACTCTCTTGAAGCTGTCTTATTTGTTTCTCTGTTTTCCTGGCAAATGAAACCCAGAGATGTTGAGCTTTTAGGGAAAGCAAATATAAGAAGGGTTTGGGGGAGGGGGTATATAGAGGGGTTGGGGAGATATGATGTCAAGGAGTCCAGGAAGGAGAAGTATGTTTGGAGACTGATTATGGAAGCAGTTGTACAATCTGATGTGATTGAACTGTGGAATGATATGACATATGTATTAACTCCCAAGTCACAGCAAATAAAAAAAGAAATTATGCCCGGGGACAGGTTTGGGGCTCACACAAAATCCCAGCTCCAACTTAAGAACATTTGGTTCTTACATCATAGGCCTGCTCTGGACTCGTCCTGAGGAAGGGAACAGAGAAGATACAAATGCTATAGCAAAATATAGCCAAGAATTTAGTTGGCTGCCGGCTATCAGAAAATAGTGCATGCGGTCTTAAAGGCTTGTCTCCAAACAACCAGCCATCTAAGTGAGATGTCACCTAAGTCCACATAAAAGAAGCACACCATCATTAATCATCCAAGGATTGGAATCCATATAATGTGAAGTCGATGGAGGGATTAATCTCAGAGCTTAAATTGTGAGAATCCTGAGTGTGGAAGGTGATGACTGACAGTGGGAGCCCAAGATTCACTGGTGAAGCTACATAGGAAATAAGCCTCCAGACAACATCCCCTATCTAAACTTGAGGAATGGGAGGAAAGGGGTCACCAACAAGAGTGCTTGGGAGACAGGAGTATAGAAGATCAAAGGCATAACTCTGGCCTGAATAGTTATACCTTTGCCAGTAAACATCCCTTATGATGCAGCTTGGATCTGATCTGGGTTCTAAAACTTTCTGTATTTTTGGTTTGTATTAGTTTGTTTGGTTGTTTGTTGACATTAAGGTGTATCTCAGAGGTGCTATGTCATTAGAGGTCACCCTTTTGAAGCTGTGTTACGTGTTTTTCCTGTTTTCGGTATATGAAACGCAGGGTTGATGAACCTATAGGGGACATCAAGTAGAATAAGGGATTCAGGGGTGGGTGGGTACAGTGGTGGTGATTGGGTAAAAGGGAGATGATTTCAAAGAGTTCATGTGGAAAATGGTTGTTTGGAAACTGATCGTGGTAACTTGACATGTTCAAATGTGGAATAATATGGTATATGTATTAAATCCACCCCCACCCCCCACCCCCACACACACAAAGAAGCAAAGAGAGGGGGTGGGTTAACAAAGATGTTAAACGGCTTTTAAGGTCAGTGTAGAGCTGTACAATCAGGCTGGAGAGCCACAGCTCTTCCCACCTTATCTGTTCAGAAGTAGGGTTTCCCGTTCAGAAGTGAACAAACTGGCATCACACTGAAGAGGTTGCATCTGTGCCAATTGCCAGTATTTTTGTTTGGGATAGATTACAAAAGAATTTTGCATGTCCAAACCCAACGTTATAAAGATCAATTTTCCAATTTCTAGGGACGTGAAATAGTAACAGGACTTCAAAGGCCACTAATAAATTTTTAAAGTTACGCAGGAAAATAGGCTGGGTATTTTGAACAGTTCAAATAGCTTAAAAATTATATTAAATGAAATAAATTAAATGGCAAATGAAGTCGTATTGTATTTTTTTCTGAACTTTTTACAAACAAATCTATCACCCCATTTGTTCTACTGCCAAAATTTTGTAAAATACAATAATCCATTTCACATCCACACAGCAAACAGAAAATAATCACCAAATTCTCCATAGTTATATTAACTTAGCAAGAAACTCCAAGACTTTATAAAATTCAGAAATTTGAAATCCCTAAGTTAAAATTCTGTTGCAGATTGTCGGTGTTGTCAGAAGCTCCTTTAACAAGGATGATACATTTTCTTTTTCTGGGGCAATTATTCTTCTAAGACATGGACCATATGAAGCAGTCTTCTAGGAGCTCTTAAAGGAGCTCTGGTGGTGTAGTGGTTATGCGTTGGGCTGTGATCCTCCTGATTGGCTTTTTAAAATCACCCTCAGCTCGCTAGAGGAAAGACAGGGATTTCTATAGTCTAAGAAAGCCGCATCTGCTTTTATAAAGATTACAGCCAAGAACACACCATAGGTCAGAGCTACTCTGTAACACTTGTGGTCACCATGAGCTGTGACTGAGTTTATATAATGGGGGTGATAATATAGAATACTGTGATTCAGAAAAACAGATTCATACATTAATGTACTGAAGTGTACAGTCTAGTGACATAGTAGGTGTTAGAATAATTCCTGTTGGAAAACATTCTACTTGATCTGAATACTGAAAAACCCCTTAGTAAGTAAAAGCAAAAACACTATTAGTATTTATAGAATCCAACAGATTTTGAAACAACAGCTGCATAGGGTATTTACAAACTTTTATTCCAACTTTTACCTTATTCCACCATCTATATTGTTATTCTTCACATCATAATTCAGGTGATAAATTGATTGTCTTTTCCCTTACTTACAAGAAAAGAACTAAATTCTTGGACACGATCAAATATATGATAATATTCCTTAGAAGCAGATGACTCACATACCTGGGACATGGTATCAGGAGAGACCAGTTCCTGGAGAAAGCCTTATGCTCAGTAAAGTGGAAAGGCAGTGGAAAAGAGAAAAGCCCTGACAAGATGGAGTGACAAGTGTCTGCCACAATGGACTTCAACATCAGAACTATTATGGGGCTGGCACAGGACTGGGTGGTGTTTTTGTCTGCTGTACTGAGTCACGATGAGTGGGGACCACACTGAACAACAACACCTTTGTAAAGTGCTAACTTATTAAATGAATCTGAGCACATTGATTAATTCTACTTACAATAATCTGAAAAGATACCAAGAATGTAACACATGGAAACAGGGGACACTTGGAACAGCATTCTACCTATTATATCAAAGTCTTTCTTGTGCCATGATCACTGATAATAACAATGACAACCCCCAGATTAGGTGTTCTCAGTAATTAATGACGCTGTTTGTTTTCATTAAAGTTTAGAAATTCACAAATTTGAAGGATACTTTCTTCTGCTTGCTAATTTAGTGTTCTGAATCCCTCTGAGTTTGACTGTTTCTTAATCGGTACTGTGGATACCTTATATAATATCTGTTCCCTTGATGCTACTACAATAACAAGATAGGAAAGTTCAGGTTGTAAATTTCTTCACACTCTCAGAACTGTCAACACATGGCTGTCAGTTTATTGCAATGTGGTGGCTTGTGTGTTGCTGTGATTCTGTAAGACATGTCACTGGTACTTAAATGACAGTAGGGTTACCCAAAGTGAACAGGTTTCAATGGAGCATCCAGCGTAAGAACAGACTACAAAGAGGGAATACACTGTCCACTTCGGAGGAATGAGCCATTGAGAACCTTACAGTAGCGTCAAAAGATTGTCAGATACTGAAAAACTCATTCATAGAAGCAGAGCATGGCAGGATAGTGCCAGAAGGTGAGCCCTTAGGTCAGAAGGAACGAAAAATATGACTGAGAAAGAGTTGCCTTCTCAAGGTAGAGCCTACTATAATGCCATGGATGGAGTCTTCTATACCGTCATTTGCTCATAAGGCACAACTCAAGATGAGAAGAAGCAGCTTTAAATATAAATTGATCATTTGAACTTGGAATGTACAAAGTATGTATCTAGGAAAATTTGTCAAAAATGAAATGCACAAATATAAATGTCATAGGCATTAGTGAGCTGAAATGAACTGGGATTGCCTGATTTGAATGAGAAAATCATATAGTTTACTATGTCAGGAATTACATATTCAAGAGGAATGGTGTCAGATTTATTGCCAAAAAGGACAATTCAAGATCCAATCAATAAAACTATTCAAATAAAACTATTATTCAAATTTATGAACCAACTACTAAAGCTAGTAATGCAGAAATTGAAGAATTCTACCAATATATTCAGTCTGAAATAGATCAAGCATGCCATCATGATACAATGATAATTATTGGTGCTTGGAATGCAAAAATTGGAAACGAAGTGGAAAGAACAGTAGTTGGAAAATATGATCTTGGTCAAGGCAAAGAAGCTGGAGATTACATTATAGAACTTTGCAAAGCCAAAAACTTGTTCAAAGTAACTACTTTTTTCTTCAACAACATGAGGCTACGATACAAAGAACCTCTCCAGATGGAATACATAGAAATCAAATACATTGCATCAGTAGGAAGAGAACACCATAACCAGCAGCTAAAACCAGGCCAGGGACTGACTGTGGAACAGACCATCAAATGCTCACATGTAAGTTCAGATTGAAGCTAAGAAAATTAAAACAAGTCCATGAGAGCCAATATACAGCCTTGAGAACATCCCCCCTGAATTTTGAGCACATCTCAAGAACGTATTTGACATATTGAACACTAATGACAGAAGACCTGACAAACTGTGGATTGGCATCCAGAATATTATCCACGAATAAAGCAAAAGATAATAAAAAGGACTCACTATCATTAAATCAATTGTAACTTATAGTGAACCTATAGGACAGGGTAGGACTGCCTATATGAGTTTCTGAGACTAAAACTGCTTATAGAAGTAGAAGACAGGTCTTCCTCCCTGAGCAGAGAGTTTGGAAGTGCTGACCTGTCAGATCACAGCCCAATGTGCAATCAGTATGCCACCGGAGGATGGCGGAAGAGATTTGTTCCTAATTGTAGAGTAGCTGTGACAAATGGCACATATGAGCTGAACAGAAAGGGCAGCTTTGGAATATAAAGCAAAATACTATAGTGAAATGTACACAGACCTGGGGGGAGAAAGCCAAAACAGAAGAACATGCCCAGCATATTTTACACTGAGAGATCAAAAAAATTCAAGCCTTGAATTTCAGTGTTGAAAGATCCTAGGGGAAAGCACTGAATGATGCAGACAGCATCAAACGAAGATGGAAAGAATACCTGAAAGCAGTGGACCGAGTACTAGACATACTCAGCTATCTATGACAGGACATGTGGAGGATAACTACTTGGTCAACTGTCTGGAAGAAATATATATTTGTAAACATTCCAAAGAAAGGTGACCCAACATAATTATCAAATTACAGAATATCATTGATTTCACAGACATGTAAAATATTACTGAAGATTATCCCAAAATGGTTGCATCAAGTCATTGTCAGGGAGCTGCCAGAGGTTCAGGTTGGATTCAAAAGAGGGTATAGAACAGGATATAACTGCTGATGGAAGAGCGATCCTGGTTGAAAGTAGATAATACAAGAAAGATATGTGCTTCTATTGTGTAAACTATACAAAAACATTGACTGTGTGAATCATCACAAACTATGTATAGCCTTATGAGGAATGAGAATTTCAGAATACTTAATGTGGAACCGGCACATGGATTAAGAGGTAATTGTGTGGACAAAACAAAGTAATGCTACATGTTTTATTATCAGAAAAGGTGTGCATCAGTGCTGTATCCTCTCACTATTCTTATTCCACCTGCATGTGTAACAAATAATCAGAGAAGCTGGATTATGTGAAGATAAGGACGGTTTATTAACAACTAATATAATGCAGATGACACAAACTTGCTTGTTCAAAGTGAAGAGGACTTGAAGCATTTGCTTATGAAGATTGAAGATTGCATCTTTCAGTATACAGTGAACCCTCGCCACTTCGCGCTTCGACTTCCGCGGCTTCACTCTATCGCGGTTTTTGTGTAACAGCACCCACTGCCTACACCCGCTCCTTCAGAGGAAAAAGA
>NW_022111373.1:49180423-49194738 GCF_000313985.2 Echinops telfairi | reverse complement strand
TAGCAAAATTTGACTAGCTACCAACTGGGGTTTTATTCAAGGAACATTTTCTTTTGGAATTTTAAATCACAATTTGGAGATGAAAAATATCAGAATGATATTACTTTATGTAAAGCATTCATGGACATTTAACCATGCAACTACGTGCAAAGGTTAAATATTAACCCCGCCCCCAAAGTTCACTTTTGAAGTATTAACCATTGAGTAACCTATAGATAGCAGCAGATATAGAGTATACAAAGTTGTCACTCTTGATTCAAAAACAGTTTACTTTTCAAAACTGATATTTGAAAAAGAGAAAATCTTCTGCGCAGCAATCTTCCCAAATGCCTGTCACTGATGACGGTGCTGTGCCTGAGTTGTGTCTCTAATTACACACCGCAGCTTGACAATGTCCACCATTTGTCTGTCAGTAGGTTGCACTGGGGAGACCTGTGTTTTGCTGTGAAAACTATGCCACTAATATTTCACATCCATCAGGACCACCCATGAAGGACAACTTTCAAAGGAGCTAATAGATGAAGACTAGCCTATCAAGAAGGAACAGGCGTTTCACTTCTGAGGGCTTGGCCACTGAAACCGAATGAACAGCAGCAGGACATTGTCTGATATGGTGCCATAAGATAAACCCCTCAGGGTGGAAGACACTCAAAATGCAACTGGAGAAGAGCTACCTGCTCAAAGTAGTCAATGTTTATGATGTGAGTGAAGTAAAGTTTTTTGGCTCTTCATAAGCTCATGTGGTTGATTCAGAATGTGCAGAAACATCTGTGAACACCCACTAATAAGAGGAACATGAAATGAACAATGTGTTAAGTATAAATGTAGAATAATTGGAAGTCTTCAGTAATGAATGGAAGTTATAAATATTGGTATCCTGGGCATTAGTGAAATGAAATGGGCTGGTGTTTGTCACTTTGAGACATATGATAATGACTGTTCTAGGAATGACACATTTTAGAGGAATGGTATCCCATTCGTCATCAAAAGAATATTTCTAGGCCTATCTTGAAGTATAATGCTGTTTATGATTGAATAATATCGACACACCCACAAGAATGATCAGTTAATTTAACTATTATACAAATCTTTGCAACAATCACTAAAGAAATTGAAGAGTTCTTGCAACTTCTTCAGTCTGAAGTAATCAAATATGTGGTCAAAATAACTTGATAATTATTGGCAATTTAATGCAAGAGTTAACATCAAAGGAGTAGCTGGAAAATATTGCCATGGTTTTGTAAAATGAATGACTTTTTCATTACAAGTACAGTTTTTCAAAAACATAAACAGGGATTATACACATGGAACTCATCAGATAGACTCCATATGATTTGTGTTAGTTTGGGTTGACTATGAAACAAATTCATAGACACTCATATGTGTATAAGAAAGAGCTTTATATCAAAGAGTATTTGTATAAAATGAAAACATGCCAGCCTAGTCCAGATCAAGTCCATAAATCCAATATTAGCCCATATGTCTGATGCCAATCAATAAATTCCTCTTCAGACCCATGCAACACATTCAATGATGCTGAATGCAAGAATATCAGAGGCCAGTGGGTGGAAATTCTTGTGGATCCAGTGGCGATGGAAGCATCTCAGCACTGGTGTGTGTCTCCATGTGACTCCTACAGCTCCAGGGCTCTGGTTCCATCAGTGGAGCACCATGTGTCTTTTCAGCAGGAAGACACAGCAGAGAATCTGTGTCTCACCTCCAGGGAGGAAGATAGGAGTTCCCAGAAATCCTCAGGAGAAGGTCATGCCCATACAGTGGCCTCATTGGCTAGAACCTATTTGACAGACCAGACTCTACCCCTTTGCAAGTAGACAGGAAATTATGTAACTGCACATGGTTCAAATTAATTACATCTGTGAGAAAGAGCTTAGAGAGAGGCTCTTTACTATGAGCTAAAATAATATCAGTGACTGGCTTGTGAAAAAGATCATTAATTGCTCATATGCAAGTTCCTGTTGAAGTTGAAGATGATTAAAACAATTCCAGGAGAGCCTAAATATAACCTTGAGTATACCCTGCCTGAATTTTGAGGACATATCAAAAACAGATTTTACGAATTGAACACTGAAGATGGAAAACCTGCTTAGTTGTGGGATGATATCAAGGACAACATGGATTAAAATAAAAAAGCAAAAGGCAATCTAAAAGATAAGAAAGAAAGCGCAAACATGGATATCAGAAGAAACCCTGGAACTTGCACTTGCTCTTGGAAAAGGGGTAGCTAAAGCACATGGAAGATGAAGGAAGTGAAAGTTCTGAACAGAGAATTTCAGAGGGAAGTTTGAAAAGATGAAATATTATAATGAAATGTAAGAAAGCCAAAAAAGGGAGAAAACACTCAGCATATCTCAAACTGAAAGAACTGGAAAAAAATCCTTAGGTTGAAATATTGAAGCAATTTATGGGCAAAATATTTAACAAGGTGGGGAACATGAAAAGATGGAGGAAGAAGTACACAGGGTACAAAAATATGGTTGAAATGCAACCATTTAAAGAGGCAGCATATGATCAAGATCCAAGAGCTGCAAGCTGCATTAAAGGCATTAAAAAATAAAGCTCTACAAATTGAGAGGACACCAGCAGAAATGTTACCACAAACTGATGAAGTACGGGAAGCACTTAATTGTCTAGGCCAAGAAATTGGAAGACGACTATAGTGATGCCTTGGTTTTCGAATGGCTCCACACTCTAACTTTCCACTACTCCAACTGCAAAGTTAGAAAAAATATGCATAGTGTTTGTAACATTGCTCAATAGTAGAACGGAAAATCCAACTTGAAAAAACAAAACCCTGTATGGCTGACAAGTAGCATCTCACCCTGAACACAAAGGAGTGACACTTCAATCTAAGTACCACTTTCACTCAGACAACATATAGTGCTTGTGCTAGTGAGTTAAAACAGCCATCGTTGTGCTCTTTTTGTACTTTATGGACATAAAATATTGCAATCATGGCTTCAAAGAAAGTTAGTTATACTAGCAATAAAGCTATAAAGAAAGCTGAGAACCACAATACATTAATGAAAGAAATCATTGTGAAAGTTGAATCATTTGTCTGATTTGACAACTGAACAACAGGCTAAATTAACATGATCAATATTTGGGCAGGGGGGGATGTGATTTAAAAATAAAATGATTTAAAAAAGTAAATGTAGCAAAAGTGTGAAATCATTAACCATGAAACAAAGAACCCAGATCATTGAAAAAGTAGAAAAGATACTGTTCATTTGTATACAGTGAACCCTCGCCACTTTGCGCTTCGACTTCGCGGCTCCACTCTATCGCGGTTTTTGCGTAACAGCGCATGCTCTGTCATTACTGCCACTGATTGGCTCATACTGTACATGCTTGATGCCATAAATAATATAATAAATAATAAATGATAATTGTAACGTCCAAAATGTTTTACTGTATTTTCCCTTTTTCGTTTAATAAATTGGGTAATACGAGTGTAATGGTGACTAAAGGGTGTTTTTTCATGTCCTCTATGCTCTAACTACGAAAATATTTGATTTACAAATAAGGAATCCTACTTGGCGGAATTTCATTTATCACGGTAGGGTCTAGAACCGATTAACCGCGATAAACGAGGGTTCACTGTAAATCAGAAACAACTCAATGGTAATAGCATATCTGAGTGGGCTAAATGCCTCTTTAGTGAATTTGTAAGTTTAAAACTGATTATTTCGTTTTTCAATATTTCTTCTCGGAAAAATATGAGGGAGTACCCTCCCTCCCAAATGGAATTGTGCTGGGTGGAGTGGAGCTTTCATCGTACACATTTTTCCCATTAGGTGAGCATCCAGCGACTCCCTCTGTGTTAGTGCACTCTGTGGCATCACCAAGGAAGATTCTCTCTGGTAACAGTGAATTTTTCCATGAAAGCAGTTTTGCTCCAACTTTGTTCTTAATTTTGGCCAATAAAAGAGAACAGCGTGCTGCTGTGAAATTGTGTTTCCTGCTCAGAAAAAATACCACAGGAACTGTTGTGAGGTTGAACACAGCTCACAAGGACAGCACTTTGGGAAAAACTCAAGTATAAGAGTAGTTTCCTCATTTTAATAAAGATGAAATGTCAATTCTGGATGACCATCAACTTCCTGAACAGACAAAAATGTCAACTCATAATGCATTTAGAATTCATTCCACCTAGTCAGACTATTACTGAAGCTTTCTATTTGGAGGTTCTGAAAAGATAGTGTAACAATGTGTGACAGAAAGGCCTGATTTGTGGCAAATGAGGGACTGGTTTTGCCACCACAACAATGTACCTGCTCACACAGCCATCTCACCGCACCAGTCTTTGGCAAAAACAGCATACATCTCTTGGCTCCACGCAATTTACTCACCTGACCGCCCTCTGTGTGACATCTTTTAGATTCTGTGAATGCCAGAGGACATAAAAGGGTAGCAACTTGACAACATAGAAGAGGTGAGAAAACAAAACGAGGGAGGTGTTGTCAGCTATCCAGACAGATGAGTTTGAAAAATGTTCCCAAGAATGGTATCGCAGATTTGACAAACGTATTAAATGTAATGGAGAGTACTTTGAAGGCAATAAGATTGTTTCATTAAAAAAAAATTTAGACACATAGATTTGAAAAAAATTCAGATTTTGGGGGGGAGCACCCCCTCATATGTTCAGTTCTCAAGCTTTTCAGTGTTTGCATATGAATTTGGGATGAATTGAGTTCGACAGCAGAGATATCAGTGTATTTGGGCAACTGACTGGAAGCATTCAGATTTATGAAATAAAATGTGGATATCATTGCTGATGTTAGAGATCTTGACTGAAAGCAAAGAATACTAGAAAGATCCTTACTCGCATTTTATTAAATGTGCAAAGATTTTCAACTGTGTGGATCATAACAAATTATGAATAACATTAAAATATCGGAGTTCCAGATCACTTCATGTTGCTCATATGACGCCTGTACATAGACCAAGAGGGAGTTGTTCACACAGAGTGAGTTTATAACACACAATTTAAAATCAAAATAGGTGTGTATCAGGGTTATAGTGTTTTACCATACTTCAGTCCGTATTCAGAGCAAATAATCGGAGAAGCTGGACTCCATGAAGAACACCGTGACGTCAGCAGAGGAAGAGGGCATATTAACAGGCTGCTGTATCCCAGTGACACAGCCTTGGTGGCTAAAAGCCCATGGGACTTGAAATACTTGATGGAAAGTTAGAGTATGGATTGCAACTCAGCGTAAAGAAAACAAAATCATAACTGGACCAGCAGACAGCACCAAGTGTTGAAAAGATTGAAGTTGTCTAAGATTTCATTTTGCTTGGATCCACAATCAATGTTCATGGAAGCGGCAATCAAGAAATCAAATTGGCAAATCCTGTGCACAAAATCTCTAAAGTGTTGACGAGCAAGGCTGTCACTTGAGTATAAAGGTGCCCTGGTTCAAATGTTTGTATTTTTAATTGCCGCATATATATGTGAAAGCTGTACAATGGTTCATTTGAATTCTAGTGTTGAAGAAAATTATAAATACCATGGACTACTGTAAGAACAAATCAAGTGCAGCTAAAATGATACTTAGAAGGGAGGATGGTGAGACGTCTTCTCACCTATTTAGGATGCATTATCAGGCGTGCTCTGTCCCTGGAGAAAGGTATACTTTTTGGCCAAGTGCCAAAAAGAAACCCCTCAATAAGACAGATGATCACAATTGCTGCTATAATGGGCTCAAGCACAACTCTTGGGAAGATGGCAAAGTAGTGTTTTCGTAAGTTTTACATAGAATTGCTATGAGTCAAAACTGACTTAATGGCACCTAACAGCAACAATCAGATCATGCATATTTAAGAGTATTCTTTCCCAAGGGGAGGAAAAAATGTTGCAGCATCCGTAGCATTGACACTGAACAAGATTTTCCAAGTCATAGACTATGAAATCAATATTGCCTTTCTTGTCTCTGATATGTAGTGTCCTCTCCTCTACTTTTCTTGTTCCTGAACTCTCAGAACCGAACAGAATGGAGCTTCTTTAGCGCCGACACTTCTGGAGAACGAACAGCAGTTCACCCAATGTTATCTCTCCAGGACCATGATCCAGCTGGCTGCGGTTTGTAAGACTTCCCTTTCAGAAAACTGGACATCGTATTTTAGTCCTGTGTATATTTGACTGGTTGCCGTATATGTGGCACCTCCCACCTGTGCGTATACGGTGTTTCCCACCTTTGCTGTATACTCATAAAGAGTGCCAGTAATTATAAATGCAAAATATACTTGCTATATGAGAAAAAAAACCATGTGCTTCTTTGTCAGGAAAATCCCCACAAGTATCAGTGGCAGAAGAGGAGCTTTTTTCACCTTGATATCACAGTTTGTCTTTCATCTTTTTAAATGAATAATAAGTTAACACTGACAATTTTCAGGGGTATAATTCTTTCTAGATTTTTGTGATTGAACATTAGTAGCGGGAAGAGAATGATCTATTAAAAAGTACTTCTGAGGCCAGGGGTCAAGAATAGAGAGAAAACTAGAGATTAACTTAGATGGAGTAAGTATTAAACTTGCAGAATGGGCTGCAGCTTCTTATCTTATTCTGTATAGCAAAAATAATTAATTCTTCAGGCAATCATCGCAACCGTTACTAGACCAAGCTTTAGAACATTCCCGAATAACATGATACTGACCTCTGCTGTTAAAACATGGACATTCTAAGGGATATAAAGGAATAAAAGGCCATGTTTATTGCTTAGAAGCCAAATACTATCAACCTACTATACTCCAAAGGAGCCTTGATAGCATACTACTTACATGTTTAGCTGCAACCAGAAGGTCAGCAGGTCGAAAACAGCCTCTCCTTGTGAGAAAGACGGGACTTTCAACTCTTATAGAGTTACAGTTTCAGAAACCCACAAAGGCAGTTTTGTCTTGTTCTATAAGGCTACTATGAGATGGCAGTGAGTTTGGGTTTTTTGTTTGTGTATTAGGCCAGGTTGACTACAGAAACAATTCCAGTGATACCCACATGTGTTAAGAATGAACTTTATATCAATAAGTAATTGTATATCAGGAAAACATCCCTGCCCAGTCCAACTCAGGTCCATAAGTGCAGTACTAATCCCTAAATCCAAAAGTCTCTTCCAACTCACGGAACCGCATGTAATGATGAGGAATGCAGGAATATCACTGGCCAGTGGGTGCAAAATCCTGTGGATCCAATGGCAGTGGACCCATCTCCAGGGCTCTGGCAGCAAACAGGGTCCATGCTGAGGAAGACGAAGGCAGAGAGAGAGGGGAGCTTACCAGGACTCTCCTATGAGAAGGCCATGCCACAGGGAGTCACCATCAAGCTGTGCCCTGATTGACAGGCTAGACGCCACCCCTACACCTTTATGTATCTTCAAGAAGACAGGAAATTATGTAACTGCCACGGTTTGTTGTGTTTTTTAGTATATGGGTTATTGTGTGGTTTAAAATGAGGATCAGTGTGCTTCAGGGTTGTATCTTTTCACCAGATTTACTTAATCTATTAGTGCATAAATGATCTGAGAACCGAGGAAAAATGAAAAAGAATGTGACACCATGTTTAGAAGCAATCTCATTACCTATCTGTCTTATGCAGATGACTCAATCTTACTTCCTGAAATTGAAGTGCACTTGAATTTACTAATGAAAATGAAAGATTTCAGCCTTCATTATGGATTACATTTTAGCATAAAGAAAACAAAAATTCTCACAGCTGGACCAATAAGCAACATTATGATAAATAGGAAACATTAGCAGTTGCTAAAGGTTTATTATACTTTGATTCACATACCACAGCCATGAAAGTAGCAGTTAAAAAAAAATAAAACATACTACATTGAGAAAATGTACTTAAGGGTATGTGTGAAGGGGTTGGGGGCATACTTTAAAGGGATTAAGGAACACCATATCCAAACTTGAATAATTGAACAACCTCACAAGTAAACAACTGAACAATTAATAAGGAAAACCAAAAATTACCTTTTACATGATGATGTTGGTGAAGGCCATTGAGTGTCCTGTGGAGTGCCAGAGGGAGGAACACATCTTGGAAGAAGTGCAGTCAGAATGCAATGTAGAAGGGAGGGTGGGGAGACGTCCTCTCATGTACTAGGAGACATCAGTCCCTGGTAAAGTGGAGGGCCAGTGAAAAAGGAAGACTCAATCAGATGGATGGCAACAGCGGCTGCCACCACCCAATCAAGCGTAAAATCATGCAGATGGTGCGCGATGCAGCCGTGTTCCCTTCTTGGTTACGAGAGTCACTATTATTCCGAAGCAACTCCACAGTACCTAGCAGCAACAATGTCTCTTCTTCCTAAGGAATACCAAAAATGTCAGGCGATGAATGTAATGACTATACAAAGTTTGTGGTAGACACTCTGAATGTTTTTATATACATTATTATTTTCCATGTGCAAAAGAACCCCAAATAGATAAATATTGCATTTAAATTTCCTAACTGAGTCTCAGGTCAATTAATTTGGACAAACAAAAAGTTTTAGAATTAAGAATCCAATTCCGTTATTAGACTCTAAAAGACGTGCTCTTAACCTCTACACTAGACACGCTTTCCCTTAGGCTTAGGTGCATGAGACATTACTACAGCTCTAAAATGTATGTGTAATTCTACTGTCTTCTTCCTGCTTCATTCATAACTATGCACTCCTTGAAACAGATCATAGACAGATGGTACAGAAGGGTTCTTATTTTCCTGTAGGTGTATCTTTGCTTACTGAAATGTATTCCATTCTTTAGTTCCCCTGGTCTTAAAATTCATGAGACTAAGTTCATTAACTTGTGCTACTGTTGGATAAACATTGGACTTTCCAACTACAAGGTCAATGGTTCAAACCTACCACATGTTCCAAGGGAGAAAAATGGGGCTGTTTGCTCCCACAAAGATTTACAGGCTCAGAAACCCTTTAGAGGGTAGCTATTAGGCAGAATCCACTTAATGGCAGTGGTGGGAAAAGTTAATTTAAGAATTTAATGAGTAAAACGAGATAACATATTGTAAAACTGAATAAGAAGGACTCCTTAAAAGTAAAAGTATCCACTTATCATACCTCTCTGAATTTTTATCCCTTAGCATACTATATAAAATACAGTAACTGAAACTCACACAAAAAAATAAGCTAGCATAATTGAAGGCAAAAGTGTTATAAAGACACTGCTTCTGAATTTTAAAAAATTTATTCTAGAATTTTTCCTAAGCTGCCATCAATCTCTTTAAAACTACTTCTTCAGCAATAATGCATTATTTTGTATTATTCGTGTTACCTTTGAAGTAATAATTTGAAAAATAATTAACTCATTCTTAAAGAATGGCTTTGTGATAATGACAAATGACTGGGAATTCCATAAAACCAGATTATAAATATAAATTTTAAATGTACTCATGTAGTTTTCCATTGAGCTTCTAGTGATAGTGATGGACAATTTAGCCACCGTTCTGGGTGCTGATTGCAGAACATTGCATAAGGAAATTGTACATAAGAAAATGTAGAATTAGCACACCCAGATTAAAAAAAATTATAATGATTTTTAGGAGTTATGGATTCTAGTGAAACATTGGAAGGTAATTAAGTTGCACCCATTCTGAGCTCAGTTTCATGATATTTCAGTGCCTCTGGTATACAACCAAAGGATAATTTTGCCTGCGAAATAACCGAGGGAGAGAATGAGATTAGTACTTAACATGGAGTAATGCACCATTAGAAATAGTCAAATTTCATTTGTTGGTCATAGGGCTACCAGACTCAGACCAAAGTAATCATATGACATCAGTATTTGAAATGTGAAACCAGGTATAGGTTGTAAACGTGGTTTTACTATTGTTCTCTTTCTCTGAATTTCTTTTTCAACTTCATTCTTTTATTGTTCCCCTGTGCATTGTTAAAGCATCTTCTGATCTCTTTTCCTTTTAGAGAAATCCATTACGGTTTATATGTTCTCACGTAAATAAAAATTTACTTTTAATAAAATTTCTGTGGAAAAATAAGAAGTCCATAAATTACTTATGTGATCTTAAATAGGAAAAAAATACATATATTCAAACACTGTAGCCTTCTCCCTAACACTTTTAGAAGTACATTTGAGAAGATACTAGCAATCCGGTACAAGCTTTATCTTCCTTGCTCATATATTCAAAGCGTATCAATATTTATAGATGTCTGAATGTTACTTTGGGCCAATTTTCCTCCATGAAAGCTTCCACTTAAGACTAGAATGCAGGGACAATGGTGCTCACTTTTGTGTTTTATAACCTAATACTACCCAAGCATTTCTACTTTTGAAAACTCCCCTTACTAACACTGGTCACTGAACTCTAGCAATGAGGAATTCAGCTCATGTACAAAAGGTTGACATGGTTCACCAGGGTGAAGGAAACACATAAGCTGTACTCTCAGGGTGGGGCGATGCTAATGGGGTTAGGAGCTCTGAGATCTTTTTACCATATGCGCTAAGAACTTTGTGTCGAAAAGAGGAATTGGTACAGTATCTTCTGCAGATAGCATGGAAAATGTTTTCAAAAAGTAAAATACCCTGCAGCTTAATAATGGTATGACAAGATTTTATTTGTATGAGTGTCTGTTTAAAGTGTTGGGATACTTCCAGTAAAAATTGAAACAATAATTATTCCCATAATATGAAGCTTAATTTAATATTATTACATTTATATATGCCCTGTTGAAATATTAAGATATTTAATGCTAAGCATTTAACAGCCAATGGCAATCTATTTGGACATTAATGATGTATGCTTGTGTTTCTGATATACAAACATGATTAATTAAATATGTGTTCCTGTGTGCACACACACACCCACACACACTTGTGAATGAACATATCCTGGCATAAGCCACTTTTATCAGCTTACCCTCTCCTCATACCATAGGGAATCATTTATACAGTGAAGAAAAAAGAGGATCTTGATTAAGAATATCTCAGACTAGGTCATTTTACATATTACTTCCATTTTCCCAAATGCTTTGCAACAGTCTGAACAGACTGAAGGAATTAGGAAAGAAATATCAGCAATAAAAAGAGGCCAGTGTTTGTATAGTCTGCTATAGTTTCAACATTAAATGAACTAAATTTCTCTGAATTGAGTTATTACTAGGATATTTTGATTGTAGAGGGAGTTATTGTTTCACTTCCCAACCCTTAGAGAATATATTTATAGCAAACCCTTAGTGAGTGTAAATGAATGAGGAGAGGTAAATGTTTATCTTCATAATTTCTTAGGCAGGACAAATTAAAAATATCAGTGATTAATTACATAGTCAAACCTCTAGAAGCAAACAAAATGATAACTGCCTTTGTACCTTATACTTTATTTCTAATGTTTTATAGTATGTATCACATATGGTATGACTATGCTACTAATAAGGCATGTACCTAGTTTTTGGTTAATCATTAGAAAATAATTACATTAATAAAAAAACAAATAGCCTGTCCTTTCTCCTGTTCTCTTTATTCCCATTTTTCTTTTAAATGAGCAGATCTTATCATGTCTTGTGTTATATTTGTCAGTGTTGGTTGTTGCTGTTTTGGTTGCTTATAGCCTACTCTTTTGCATACATTCTTGTATTTTCCAAGGAAAATACATTTACTGCAAGTATGTAGTATATCAATTCTAAATATAGCTGAGTAGTTGTTAAGTAAGTCTCCTTTATAGTTTGTATAAGCAGAAGCTACTGTTTATATATCTCAAACTAGAGGCTTTGAGAAATTATGGTTTAGGAAACTGTTGCCACTGGTTCCATCTGGACATGTCTGAGACCAGGAAGAGTCCAAGCACACGCATCAGTCAGGGCTGTTCTGCCATTCTAGGAGGTAGTGCTCAAAGTCCATGTGGAAACGAGTCTCTATCAGGAAATCACGTTGTTCACATGTTAAGGGGACAACAGAAGGCAAGTGAAGTATATGCAAGTTGTGCGGGCTATGTGATGAGGAACCATTCATAAAATGCTGCCTGCGTGACTCTGCCTGAGGGGAAGTTCAAAGACAGGGAATGCTAAATTATCAAAGAAAAGCTTCAAAACTAAAATGACAGACATACATACAACAGCCTTTCTCATAAAAGCTCACAGAGCCAGAAGCCTAATGTTTGCTACTCATAACTAGTGATTTTATGTGGAAAAGTCAGTTTTGAGTCAGGATAAGGCAACTATCTGGCCCTTTGAGCTCAAAGTAAATGGCCTTTGGGGAACATTTTAAAGAAGAGCTTGAAAATATCGGGAGATAAGAATCTAATCTGTTGTTACGTACCAGCTTCAACATCAACTAATTGCTTTTTTATCCCATTTCAGAGTCATCCTTAGAATAAGGCCAAAATCTCCGTCACCGAGTGCCATAGACAGAATTTCCAAGCCGTTCAATATTGTTGGCTAAAGTGGCTAATTCCAGAGGGATTTTCAAGTCTCTGAAATGACAACCCCATCGTCCTCTTCTTTCTGAAGTGAAAAGAACTATGATTTCCACTCTTTGCTTCCCTTGACACATATTATCTTTCAAACCAAAATGAATATCAGTAATAAAATGATAAAACAACTTGTCCTAAATTCATGGGCTTGGTCATTTTAATATTAATCAATGATTCACAAAATTTTTGACACCAAAGACCTCTTTTGCTATTACTATCTACTCTGTGAAACTCAGATCTGAAAGAACAAAAATTTTCTCTCTATATATATCTTTAATTACATAACTTTAAATGCATAACTCAGTTCCTAATATCCTCTATGACCCCTTGACCTACAGCAACGAGCCAATAAAAATTTCCTCTCATCATAAAGTGCAAAGAAACTCAAAATCTGTCTCTCAAATATATGTGCCAACATGGCTGGACGTTGAAGCTCAATAGTTGGGCAGATTTGTCATGATATTATGTGGCAGCTATATAATAATTTTATTATTCCCCATGCTGCGATCTGATGTAATCTGATCTAAGGGGATTAGGGTGGTTGTGTTACACCCTAATCAGGTTAAAGTGCTGGCAGCAGTTCTCAACCTGTGGGTTGCAACCGTTTGGGGGGTCGACCAACCTTTTCACAGGGCTCATCCAATTCATAACAGTAGCAAAATTACAGTTATGAAGTAGCAACAAAAATAGTTTTATGGTTGGGGTCACCACCACAGGAGGGACTGCCTGAAAGGGTCGTGGCCTGAGGAAGGTGGAGAACCACTGGGGAAGTATCCCTGGGGCATGACCTGAATCACCTTTATATTTTTACAAGAGATGAAAGGAGAAAAAATGGAGCAAAGAAGCAAGGACCTACTACAGAAGGAAAGATTATATATGATCATTAAGAAAGAAGAAGAAGAAGTCCTTTGGACCCTGACTTGGGAAGCTCCTAGACCCCGGGGGGAGTTTGATACCAAGACAGATGGCCATCTCAAAAGGGGGTCAGACCCACAGATGGTGAAATGAGACATGGATCGTCTCCTAAAACAGAGAATCTTCCCATAGGGCGAGTCCCTGAATTCAGACTTCCAGCCTTCTAGACTGGGAAATAACATATTTCTGTGTGTGAAATACCATCCACTTGTGGTTGTGCTAAAGCAGAACTAGATAGCAAAGACAAGTGCCACATCACCTGGGAGAAGAGAATGCAAAGTAAGGTATGGTTTCCTATAATCTGCCATTTAGTGACCATAGAATCATGGGAAATTTATTTGATCTTTCTATGTTTTTATATCCCTATTTACAAAAACTGGAGAAATAATAGTATCCACATAATACCATTATATTGATTATATATGTTTAACTGTGGAGACTGGTTCCTGGTGCACAATACCACTGAGCAAGTCCTTCATGATGTTGGTGTTTTAACTAATCTGGGACAGCTTATTTTCCCTAGCTTTTAAAACTTTTGAAAATTAAAATGAATTGATCTCGGATCAAAGGGATCTATGGGCAGAAAGTAGATGTACATGAAAGAAAGATGTTGTAATCTCACTTATTTTTATGTTTCTCTTGATATATAGAAGTTCCAAGGTGGTGCAAACAGCTAATGCGCTCTTTCTTTTTAAAAAAATAATTTTATTGGGGGCTCTTACAACTCTTATCACAATCCATATATACATCCATTGTGTCGAGCACATTTGTACATTTGTTGCCATCATCATTCTGAAGACATTTGCTTTTTCTTGAGCCCTTGATATCGGCTCATTTTCCCCCCTCCCTCCTCATTCCCCCTTCCTTCATAAACCCTTGATAATTTATAAATTATTATTGTTTTGTCATGTTTTACACTTTCCGATGTCTCCCTTTACCCATTTTTCTGTTGTCC
>NW_022111373.1:49165876-49179407 GCF_000313985.2 Echinops telfairi | reverse complement strand
TAATTTAGAGAGGATGATGGCACAGACAGCTAAGCCATATTCAGGCTTCGAGCATAATTATGTAGTCCTGGATTCCTGATTTATGTTGCGCATTTAAAAAGCCTTTTAAGTATAATAAAAACGAAAGGTAAGATTCACTGATCCCTCTGCAACTCTGTTGCATTTTACATGAAAGGGTCCTTGACAGTTTTTCAGATCGTAGATCCCTGACAGTTTTTCAGATCGTAGATGAACTGACCAAATGCTTTCTAAAGTTTTTCCCAGAGCTAAGAATGGCAGCTCTATGAAGCTGAAAGCTAATAGCATTCTGTGCATTGAGCCTTTTCTTCATGAGACCCTACCATTTCTGGTTGGGACAAATCAGCTGCAATCGAGAGGATTGTGTGCAGCTGACTCCTGGTGTGGCTTCTAACAAACACCTGAAGTAGAACTGATCATGTCAGAACAAAGGTCTCTAGCTGGGTACTTGGAGTCAGCATTTCCTAAAGGAAACACAGCAAAGGTGCCCTTGTAAGCACGTTGAGGTTTCTCCTGAATTCTGACGTGTGGCTTTGAAGCACCCCATAGCTTATTTAGCTTCTCTGTGTGCTGAAAATATAGATATCTCATTTCATATTCTTTCATACATCATATTCATCTTATATTTCATCTCATGTTCTCTCCATCTCATATTCTCTCCTAAGACTCTTATTTTTAAATTGATTGCTCCAAATATATTATCTGCTGTCACCAAAGCACAGATAAATTGGATGGGTCAATTGTTATATTCGTGTTAATTATAAAAGAAGTAAGGTGCCCAAGGAATACAAAGGGTAATGAAAGAGGAAGTTCACTGATGCAGTGATAGCATTATTATGTAACACTCACCCTCTCTTGATCATCTAATTTGTGTATTCTCTGTTGCCAGTCCTTTATCCCCAAATGTGCATTCATGAATCCCAAATCACGCTGAGAAGTTACAGCATTTTCACATTCATTCAATGCACTTCTCAAATTGACTCTCTGAAAGATGAGTAGTGATAAGTCTCCAGCAAAATATTCAAGATAGTATCTCTAATGTCTTTTAGAAAATTAAAGAATGAGTTTTATAAAGAAGGTGTGACCATTGTATCATAAAAGCCTCTTTATTTTACTGTGAGCACACATTAAACTTTGCTCAAAGAATAGACTGAATTTCTAATGAATTTATGTTGAAGTGTCATGGGTTGGAAGTTGAAATGGAACAGTATTTCAAGCAATCATTTTTTATTGTATATATATATATTTGATAATTACAACATAACCATATACTTTAAATGTAAAAGGCATTCTTCAGTTAGTAAAAGGGGGCTTCAAATGTTCATGGAAATTTTACATTATCTTTTCATTCCTTTCCCATAACCTTTTGAATCGTCCTTGTAAATTAAAAATAGTTCCCTTGTCAAAGATCTAGTAAGTGCATGAAAAGGGTGAATCTTGACAATGAGATATTTCTATTTGGGAATTCCATGTTATGTACAAGGTACATACATCTCAGGCATGACAAACAGATTGGTATACTCTACTTAATGAAGAGTCCAGAGGGACCCAGGATGAGCTAAGTGAGACAATTTTAGATTTTTAATAATTGAATTTCATTTTCCTAAGTTTAAGTAAGTAGGTAATCACATACTGCTTCATGTTATGATTGCCCCAAATAAAAATTCTATTTGGAGTTTATTCTGTAATATAGCTGAACAAATAATTTTAAAGGCAAAGTATTTATATCCCTTAGTGTATTATCTAAAGTTAAGGGTGAAGTACTTCTATTGGACTAGCATATACTGTTTTTTAAGAGTTACTCTAAATATCTGTTGTGAATGTGTAAACATTACTATTTCACATCCCTTAAAACCCTGCCCTGGACTGAGCGGAAGTAACCAGGGTGTCTTACCAAGGAAGGGTCTTTGTGCACTCACGGTACTTAGTTCTCTCTTTCTAGTTCTCCAGAGCCAAACAGCCTTTCACCTAGTTTCAGTTGTGTTTATTTGATCTCAATACGTTTTTAGTCTTTACTTTAGAGCCCTGAGCAGTGCTTCTGAAACGTTAATGAGATATGTGCAGAATCTTATGAAAAATGCAAATTAAGTTGGAAGATCGGAGATGGGTCCCAAAATTGTGCATTCTAACCAGTTTTCTGGTAAGGCTAATATTGTTGATCCATAGATCAGCTGATATTGCTGATCCGTAGAATTCCCATTTAGAAATATATCTCACTTTGATTGGCAAGAGTCTAAGTGGTGAAGAGGCTACTTCTCCACAATTTGAAGTGACACTAGTGTCATCCTATTGTTGTTGACGGGCGCCATCATCTAGGTTCCAATACAGAATGACCACAGCACTCACCACCGCACGGTGCCGAGCCATGCTCATCATTGTTCCTGTGCCTCCACCCAGGACTGCAGCTCCTCTGTTCAATCCATCTCATTGAGAGCCTTTCTCTTTTTCGCCGCCCCTTTACTTCGCCAAGCATGATGCTCTTCTCCAGGGAGCGATCTCTCCTGACAACACATCCAAAGTATGTCAGATGAAGTTTGCCATCCTTGCCCCTAAGGAGCATTAGGGCCTTACTTCCAAGACAGATTGCTTTGTTCTTTCAGCAGTCCATCATATTTTCAGTATTCTTCTCCGGCACCACAATTCAAATGTATCCATTCTTCTAACTCTCACACAAATGTGAGACAAAGGAAAATATGATGGCTTGGATAAGGCACACTTTAGTGTGCCTAAAACAACATTCTTGCTTTTCTAGAACTCTAACGAGGCCATGTGCAGCAGATTTACCTAATGACACACATCTTTGGATCTCTTGACCGCTGGTTCCAAGAGTATTGATTGTGGAACTAAGCAAGACAAAATTCTTAACAACTTTAAACTTTTCTCCATCTATCATGATGTTACCTATTGGTCCAGTTGTTGGATTTGGGTCTACTTCACATTGAGTTGTAATCCATACTGAAGGCTACGGTCCTTGATCTTCATCAGCAAGTGCTTCAAGTCCTCCTCACTTTCAGCAAGCAAGCTTGTGTCATCTGCTCATCTCAGGTTGTTAATAAGCCTTTCTCTGATTTTGATGCCACGTTCTTCTTCATATAATCCAGCTTCTCTAATGACTTGCTCAGCATACAGATTGAATAAATATGGTGACAGGATACAACCTTAGCAATACCTTACTTGATTTTAAGCCATGCAGTGTTCCCTTGTGATCCTATAGTTATCTTAACCTTAGAGTGTTTTAGAGCTACTTCTATAAGTCAGTTATACACAATAAAGATGACCTTACCTTTTTGAATGTTCTTCCAGAACAGGATTCATCAAAAGTTACCAGCAAAATTAATGTAATGTGTTCAAACACTATAGGAATACATGACAAAATGTATGGGCATGCTTAAGAAATACTTGGCTAATGGTGGAAGATTCTACATTAGGAGTTAAGCATTTTGCCTTACATCTCATGTTTTTTTTGTTGTAAAGAATTCTTAATTCTAGTGATTTTCCTTATCACAAATTTTGTTTTAATTTCCATTACCAGTGCCACCAGTTTGTTAACTTATTCACATTTTTTTTAGAAGAGGCATCTTTATGCCCATGTGTATTTGCCAGACTCTCTTTAGATGATCCTTCCTTGCATCGCAGTGCCACGGGTCATTAGCCTCTCAGACCTGAACCACAGAGGAACACTGCAAGTATCCTTCTAATAATCTACTTTGCTTCTTATTTCATGCATAGTTTTTCATACCTGTTTTCTATTCTTGCTTTTTTTTCTATTTCTCTCTTCAAACAAGCATTTCCAATGCCCTTCTATTGCCTCTTAAATGAAATTTAAATTCCTCCAGTTGACCTTCATAGACCTGCAGAATTTGAACCTAAAATGTTTTAACAGATGTATTTTTTTCTTTCCTTCTCTATATGAATGGTCCTTTGCTTCGAGTAAAACCCTTTCCCCCTGTGTGCTAATCCCTGAACACTGGGATTACAGTCAGTTACCTGGGAAAAGAAAATTAAAATTGAACATTGTACTAAGATTGCTAATTACTTGAACTTCAAAAGGAGAGGTTATCTTGGATTTTCCTGGTTGACCCCATGTAATCACCAGGGACTTTATAAGTAGTAGGCAGAGAAAAGAGACAGAAATGTCAGCATATAATGCCTCAATCAAGTGTTGCTGGATTTGAAGATGAAGAATGAAGCCTATAAGCAAAGCAACATAGGCAGTTTCTCTCGAAGAAAAACCGAAGGAAATACAATCTGCTAGAGCCCTTGGAAAGAAATGCAACCCCTTGAGTTTAGCACAATAAAGCACAATTTGAGTTTTGACTTCTAGAACTTTATCATAATAAGGTTGTAGGTTTATTGTGAATTAGATGGGGGGTTATATTTCAGAACATCAATTTTGTGTTCCACAATTTAAATAAATTATCCATCCTCCCAATAACATGTCCTCCTTCCCTCCCTTTCCATCCTCTCCCTCTTGTGGAACACTATCCTCCTTTCTGCTCAAGCTAACACATGTCTACCTTCTCATCCAATGCTTCCGGCTTCCTCCATTTTGCTCCCACCTCTGGTAACCATTAAATTATATTCCTTTTGGTGTGAAAATCTTTGTCTCGATTTTTGTCTTTCTTAGCAATGGTCTCATACAATATTTGTCTTTGGGAATTAATTTCATTCGGCATAATGTTCTCCAATTCCAACAATTCCGTGAGGTGTTTCACAGTTTCAATGCTATTCTCTAGTGGTGTATAGTGTTCCATTGTGTGTATGTACCCAAGTTGATTTATCCATTCTTCCACTGATGGGTTTTTAGGTTTTTCCCATTCTTGCTATGGCAAATTGTGTTTCAATGAAGACAGGTGTGCATACTTCTACTCATTCTATGAATAGATATCAAGCAGAAGGAATTGCGACATCATATAGTGTTTATATCCTCAGTTGTTTGAGAAATTGCCATAGCAATTTCCATTGCGATTGCCCAGTTTTAGAATCCCATCAGCTGTGCTTGAAGGTTCCAATCTTTCTGCATCCTCTCTAGAACTTATTATCATTTTTATTGTTATTACATCAATGTTGGGGTGAGTGGTATCTCATGGATATTTGCATCTCTTGGATGGTTTGCATCTCTTGAATGGGAAGCATTCCTTCATATGTTTTTTGACTTCGTGGAAGTCTTCTTTGATAAATAGTTCTTGTCCTTTGCCCATTTTTTATTGAATAACTCATTTTTTTCTTGTTGAGATGTGGCAATTTTTCATATGTTTTAGATATTACTCTCTTATCTGATGTATCACTGCCAAAGACCTGTTCCCAGTTTATGGATTTACTGTTTCGATGAAACCTTTTGATGTACATCGTGTCTTATTTTTAGGATATTTCAGTCAACTTAGGCAGCCTGTGTTTCATTACATTTGCTAGTGTGTTCATGCCGTGCATTAAGCCCCTTCACTTTGTCCTTGTTTCCTCATTGATGGTCATTATAGTCCTAGGGTTTACATTTAGTTATTTAATCCATCTTGAATTCATTTTTGTATATGAAATGAAAACTGAATTCTGTTTCTTTCTGCTGAAATGTAAATTCATTTTTCCAGCACCATTTATTGAAGAGGTTATCTCTGTTGAAGATGCTATTTTCCCCCATTTAATATATTTTTACCCTTTGTCAAATATCAGCCTATAGCTGAATAGATTTATTCATGAGTACTCTATTCTGTTTTATTGATCTACATAGCTACTAGTGCAGAAGTACCAGGCTGTTCTGATTACAGTGGCTGTGTAGCAGGTTTAGAGGTCAGGAAGTGAGAGGCCTCCTACTTTGATCTTCTTGACTATTGCTTTGCTTATCCCGGATCTTTTATCTCTCTATATGGTGCTGCTGATTAGGTTTTCCCTTCTTTAAAGAAAAATTTTGGGAACTGGATCAGATTTTCATTAGATTTATAGGTTGCTTTGGGCTAAGCCTTCCTAGTCATGAACATGAATCATTCTTCCATGTATGTAGGTCTCTTTTGGTTTCTTATAGCAGTAGTTTATGGTTTTCTTTTTACAAGTCTTTTGTTTCTCTGGTGACATTTATTCCTAAGTACTTCGCCATTTGTGAAGCCATTGTAAATGATGCTGCTTTTTGAAGGCCCTTTCAGAGCTCTGTGCCTTAATATAGGGCAAGCTGATGGATTTTTTGTATGTTGATCTTGTACCCCTTCATGATGCCAAATTATTCAAATATTTCCAATAGCTTTCTTGTGGGATCTTTGGAGTTTTCTATGTATGGAATCATATTATCTGTAAATGTACAGAATCTACTTCTTCTTTACCATGTTGGATGCCTTTATTTTATTTGCATTACCTAATAACAGCATGATCTTAAATGAGACTGGTGATAAAAGATGTTCTTGTCTAGTTCGCATTAACAAAGGGAATGCTTTCATCTTCTCCCCATTGAGGGAGAAGTTGGCCGTTGGTTTTGCATATATGGAATTTGCTATTTTGATAAGTTTTCCTTTTATTCCTAATTCACTGAATATTTTTATCTGGAATAAGTGTTGAATTTTGTCATTTTCCTTTTTGCATCAATTGGTATGTTTTCCTCATATTTAAAATAAAATAATTAGCTGTCTTTTTACAACAATTAATTCAATATAACCCATGGATTGTAGGGGCATACATAAAAATCATTGTTTATATCTAATATTTCTCAATTTAATGAAAAGTAGACACACAATTTGTCGGACCCAGCAATTGCACTGTTGTGTCTTAACATTAAGAAAAAATCTGAATACAAAGCTCATAGTAGCTTTATTGATAATAACCAAGAACAGTTCACCACCCAAATATTCTCCAAAGCATGAATGTTTAAGCATCTGTGGCACACCAATATCATGGAATACAGCTTGGCGATAAAAACAGAGGAGAAACTATTGATGATATTCACAACCAGTTCATTTGAACTCATGAACGCCTAGAGTATTTCAATATATATGTATTCCAGGGTTTTTTCGGATAGCTTTCAATTTTTCAAGATTCATATTTTGTACATTTCACATTTTGATTATTAATGGATACTTGCAACTGTTTCTATTCAATTTGAGTCCTTGCCTATCAGCAGGGGAATGTTAGGAAACATTTTCTCCATCCATGCCATTACACTCAACCATATGTTTTGGAGACAACCCTTTCTGAGCAGAATTTTAAGTTCACAGAGGCATTGTCCACCACTTGTCTTTCAGCTTGTTGTTTGTGATGACTTGATGCTGGAAGCTATGTTACTGGTATTTCAAAAGCCAGTAAGGTCAGCCAAGGTGAGCAACTTTCAGTGGAGCTTCCAGACTAAGAACAGACAATGTAGAAGGATGGAGCATCCCACCATGAAGGAAGTATCCACTGAAAACCTTATGCATCAGTTTTAAACATTGTCAGATACTGAAACAGTAATGATTGAAAGCAGACCATTCATTGTCTGATGGTGCCAGAGGATGATGTGAGGGGAGCCAGCCCCAAACAAATCATCACAGACCCAGTAGGCGCAATTGTACAGCGTTGATAAGTAAAGATTATAGTAAAGCCACAAAGTCATAGAGAATAAGAGAGATAGAAGAGAGACTGAAATAATTGAGTCAGACACGTTTCATAGTAGCATGCTCACCTCAGCCCCGGTTGGTGGTCCACATGGAGATGGGAGACATGTGCGCAGGAGAAGGAGGAGAAGGAGGGCAAGGGAAGAGGGGACTGGGTGAGAGAGGATCAGGGCGAGAGAGGACCAACTGGGGAGAGAGCTAGGGAGAGAGAGCTATTTATTTCTAACACAAGGCTTATATATATTTTGGGGGCATGAAAGCCCCTTAATTACAGATAAAAACATACGTCACAGGAAGGGGTTGTACTATAGGTAATGAGATGGGGGAACGATCTAGGGGTATACATGCAATAGGAAGAGCAGGGATTGAGGTATACATGTGGCAAGATGGGCAGATCCTAGATTCAGGATGGTGGCCTAACCTTGATTGCCCTAGAGCTGGAGACTTTATTTAGCCTAAACTTTCAAGGGAAGCAATCCACAGTCCCTAACAGCAGGGAGTGAGCCCTCCCTATTGTGGGAGAAACAGTGGTGTCTGCTTGCTTGGGATGGCTGGAGTCTTCAGGGAGATAACTTGACAATCATTTACCATTAGTTGCAAACAGTGTCCTAAGTCTAACATATGTATTTGGGGAGTGGAGCTGGGAAGTCTTTTTGTATCCCACAGGATGAGACCCTCGGGTCCTAGGGTTCTCAAAATGAGACTGGGGAGGAGTTGTTTTCTCAGAGTGGAGTCCACCGTGATGACATGAGTGGAGTAAAGCCTCCGGGAGTGGCGTTCACAGGATCTTCAGTTCCTGGTGGGACATGACTCAAGGTAAGGAGAAACAGTTGCAAGAATCTGCTAATGGTCACAACTTGAAATATGCAAAGTAAGAATCTAGGAAAATTGGAAGTAATCAAAAAGTGAAATGGGATGCATCTTGGTATTCTGGGCATTATTGGGCTGAAATGGATTGGTCTTAACCATTTTGAATCAGATAATGATTTACTAAGCCTATAAAACACAATCAAGAGGATGACATTGCATTCGCTGTCAAAAAGGACATTGCCAGATCTATCATGTAGAACAATACAGTCTGATTGGATTATATCTATCCACTTTTCAAGGAAATCCTATCCATACAAATATTATTCCAATTTGTGCATCAGTCACAAAAGCGAGTGATGAAAAATTGAAGAATTTTACCAAGGATTTCAGTTAGAAATTGATCAAACCTGCAATTATTATGCATCGATAATTCTTGGCAATTGGAATGCAAAAATCAGAAACAAAGAGAAAGGAAGAGTAATTAGAAAATGTGAATTTGGTGACAGAAACCAAGCTGGAAATCACTTTTTAAAGGTTTTCAAAACCAGCAATGTCTCCATAGCAAATACCTTTTTTCAACAAATAAAAGGTGACTATACACATTGACTTCCCCAGATGGAACAATCAATTGCTCATAGGTATGTTCAGGATAAAGCTGAAGAACATTAACACACAAAAGTTAACTTGCAATCTAAAGCTTATCCCACTTGAATTTAAAGGACATCTCAAAAACAGATTTGATGCACTGAACACTAACTATAGAAGGTCTGATGCACTGTGGGAGGGCAACAAGATCATCATTCATGAATACAGCAAAAGGTCATTCAAAAGACAGGAAAGAAAGAGAAGATCAAAATAGAATGCAGAAGAAACTCTGCAATCTGCTCTTAGTATTAGAATAGCTAAAGCATATGAAATTCTGAAGTCAAATATCTGAATAGGAATTTTCAAAAGGTAGCTCCAGAAGAAAAATTTAATAATATAATGGAATGAAGAAAGGCCTAGAATTAGAAAAGCAAGAGAGAAGAATTTGCTCAATAAATCTTAAGCTACGATTATGAAAAAATTCAAGTCTAGTTGCATTCTTGAAAGAGTCTATGGGCAAAATAATGCAGGAAGCATCAAGAGATGGACAGACTACATCATCAGTGCACAAAAAGAAATAGTTGATGTTCCACCATTTCAAGAAGCAGCACATGAGCAAGAACCAATGGTGCTGACGGAAGAAACTGCAACTGCACTGAAAGCGTTGCCAAAAACAAGGCTTTGAGATTGATGGATATCAATTGAAATGTTTCAATAAGCCGATAAAGTACTAGAAGCATTCACTTGACTTTCTCAGAAAACTTGCAAGACAGTTACTTGACCAACTGACTGAAAGAAAGTCATTATTTGTGTCCATACTAAAGAAAGATGGCCCAATAGAATGAACGAAACATCAAACAATATCATTGATATCGCAAAATAATAAAATTTGGATGCACATTATCCAAAAATGGTTTCTGTAGTACTTTGACAGGGAATTGTCAGAGGTTCAGACTAGTTTCAGAGGAAGACATGGAACAAGAGAAATAATGTATAGATTGTTATAAGAGCTGTAAGAGCCCCCAATAAGATGATCTTTTAATAATAATAAAAAAGACTCTCTATATGGCTTCTAAAACTGTAAATTGTTAAAGGAGTACAGCCTCATCTTTCTCCCATCGAATAGTGGTCGTCATGAGAAAGACAAGATGGACTAAAGGTGACGCCCTTACAATTTGACCGAAGAAAATGAAGACACTGAGAAGCAGATAAGCAAAAGCAGGCAGCTTTGGTAAATACTATCAAATACTATCAAATCAGTTTTTAAGTTGCGGTTTGAGAACGGAGTAAAATAAAGTTACCTACCCTGGCTCTTCTGCGGAGCCCGAGGGTGGTGGTGGCTAGGCGTTGGACCGCTAAGTGGAAGGTCAGCAGTTTGAATTGACCAGCCCATTCAGGGGAGAAGACGGGGCTTTTGACTCCCATAAACAAAACAGAATGGACATCTTCGTCTATATTTATGGTTCATGTATTCTCATCTTTCTGTGTCCAGCTACTTCTCAGAACTGTCCCCGGTGCTTACCACATGGAATCTCAGTACTTCTCAACTTCCACCCTCCAATGAGCCTTCTCTGAGCCATAGCTGCCATCAATCCCCAGTGGATTCGACTTAAATTCCAACAGGTTGTCTGTATTAGCCAGGGTTTCTTGTTTTCAGAAATCTTGAGAAAACAGATCTCCTTCATCCACATTTGACTTAACTCTTCTTTTCCATCAGGTTATGACAAAAAAAAAAATAAAGTACGTGTTAAACTGCTAATCACAAAGACAGCAGTTCTAATCCACTAGCGTATTTCCAAAGGTGCTCTGTTGGTGCAGTGGTTATGCTTTGGGCTGAGATCTGCATGGTCAGCAGTTCAAAACCACCAGTCGCTCCTCTGGGGAAACACTGGGCTTTCTACTCCTGGAAATAGTTACAACCCACATGAGGTCGCTGTAAGTTAGCATTGACTCAATAGCCATGAATTTGAGCTTATTCCTAGGAGAAAGACGAGGCTTTCTATCCCCATAAAGAACTACAGTATTGGATACTCACCGGGGCAGGTCTATCAGAATCAGGTCAATAGCCCTGTGTTTGTTTTTGTTTTTGTCTTGGTGGTTTTTGGTGGGTTTTTTTTTTGGTTGTTGTTTTTGCTTCAAATACATTATTTGCAGCAATATGTGGCATATTAAGAATAAGTGGTAAAAATGTAAGAATGATTATAGACAGAACTAATTTCATTTCTGTAGTCCTAACCACATTATGAAATTTTACATTTTATTTGCAGTGCCAGAAATGTGAGGAATGTTGTGTTCAAATATTTGTGGATAACAACACAAATAAATGCAATGGAGAGATTTTTTAAATTTGTAAGTAGTAAACCATTCTTGTATTCAATATTATAAAAAAGATGATTAGCATTCTTAAGAGATTACCATATTGTAAAGCAAAGAATTTTAGATTAGATGGCATTTGAATGAATCATAAACTATCTTTAAGAAGATATATAGAAATAAGGAAATTACATTGACTAAATCAAGTCATGTTGAATTTGTCATTCCTTGATCATAAGTCTTCATAGAGAGTCATACAAGGAAGCTTAACTTACTACTTTCTTCATATTGATGCTCATTTCAAAATCCAAATGAATTATATCACTCCCAGGTTTCTATTTCATTCACTAGTTAATTTAGTAAACTTCCTCTTTGTTACATTTATAGCCACATTTATACTAGCAGATATGAGGATTTCTTTATTTTAAAACAGCAAGGTATTTTTTTCTGAAATAAATGTAAATTACAAGCTATAGAAACACTTTCATGGAGACAAACGGCCCAGAATTGTACTCAGGAATTTTGAGTCATTGCAATAACACGGTTACAACACAATTACTTTCTGCCATGGCTTCCGTTCCCTTTCATCTCCTTCTCAGCCCTTGCCCTCCCTGTCATTCTCCTCTCTCAAACGTCCTCTCCTTGTTTTCTCATCCCTGTATCTCCTCCCAAACCTTTCCCCTACCCCATCTCATCCCTCAACCCCTTTCATCCATATGGTCGAAGTGGTCTACTTTCCATTCCATCCCTAACCCTTCCCCACGTTTTCAAAATTGTGGCTCAAGGGATCAATATCCTTGTTTAGCACAGAGGGGCATCTAATCTGAATCTAACCTTGAATTGCTCTTGATGGTGACCCATGATGCCCGCATGTACAGGGAAGTTGTAAGAAAGGGCAGTGTAAGTCTGTGTAAGTCTGATTTCCCTGTGGCATGCATGCATCTCAGGTTGCTTCCCATTTTCTACATGACCCTCAGTAATTCATCATTTTGAAAATTTCTGTTATTAGTCTGCTTTGAGTTTTATTCACTAACTCTGACAATTTAATAATAATGAAGCAGATATTTTATACTAGTATTATTCTGGGAAATATTGACTATTTATTGATTAGGGTCTAATGAATATGAGGGAATAGTTATTGTATTTCTTCTCCCTCATAAAGAACTTATTAAACAAGATATACATTTTCTTCACAAGATAATATCCTCTTTCCCTGGCTAAAATAAATAAATCAAGACATTTGAGGCCAGAAAGTCACACATATAAAAATAGTAGTTTTGTAAAATGTGCTGGATAAATGGCTAGGTTGTTATTAATGCTTCACGCTCAGAGAGTGAGACAATATGAGCTAAAAATAAAATCTACCCACCATCCTTAAAATGTCTCTTTTATTCCAAACATATGTCAGTATTCTACAAAACACAAATACATGGAATGCAGTCAGTGATGGCGGAATAACTTTCCTACCAAAGAGAAAGAATAGAATGAAAACTGAAAGCCCAACTGTAGTGTACTTAAAAGAGCCATGTGATTTCTTTTGCCTCTCAAATAAGTCTCAAGGAATATGGGTCAAAAGGTATTAAAGTAGATCTGAATATATATCATCAGAAAACCTTGCATAGATGGAAAGTCTTTTAAGGAGAACATTTTAATGCAGACACTGCTTTTAAAAATTAATATTAATCAAAATAAGTGAGAACTCAATGCACACAAAGATAAGTTTAGTAGCTTTTTTCTGAGTTCCAACAAACCACAGGCTACAGGTGTGGACCAGTGTGAAAAAGCAGGTTGCACATAGAACATTTCTATGATTTGCACATAGAACATTTCACTGAAAACCCAAAATATATACTTGACAGGAAAATATGCCCACAACTGCCATCCTAACATCATATATTTTTGTTCAACATCATATATGCTTAATAAATAGCAACTTAAAAATTGCTTGTCATTGGCTAGTACAGTATCCTACTCACACACAACTTTGACATCATGGTTTTGAAAAAAAAAATGAGATAAAATAGTTTTCAGGAAGATTCTGAACTATAGCCTATGGATTATACAGCTTATCTGGATATAATAACTGTTGCAATTTTAGATCATGCCTAGTTCCAGTGATTTTTTTGGTAAATTCTCTGTACTTTTTGTTGTTGTTGTTATAGTAACTGTAGAGGCATCCAGTGAAATAAAATTCTTTTTGTTTACCTTGCAGGCATTTCTCTGTGTCCTGAATATAT
>NW_022111373.1:49151675-49163893 GCF_000313985.2 Echinops telfairi | reverse complement strand
ATGACAAAATAATAATTTATAAATTATCAAGGATTCATGAGGGAGGGGGGAGGGGGGATGGAGGGGAAAAATGAGAACCTGATGCCAGGGACTTAAGTGGAGAGCAAGTGTTTTGAGAATGATGAAGGTAATGAATGTACAAATGTGCTTTACACAATTGATGTGTGTATGGATTGTGATAAAAGTTGTATGAGCTCCTAATAAAATGATTAAAAATAAAATAAAAATGAAAAAGAAAGAAAACTAAGGTGTCCTGAGAGTCAAGTGCCCCCAAAGCTTGTCAGGTTCTGAGACAAAAGGTAGAAATACAAAACCAGTGAGCAGAACTAAGCGTTGAAAATAAGTCTGTAAAAGCAGAGCCTAAAGCCATGGATCTCCCTAGCTCATTTTTGGTTCTATTGGCTAAGCCCTGGGCTGCTAACCAGAAGGCTGGCAGTGCAAACCCACTGACCTGTGGGAGAAATATGAGATTGCCTGCTCCCTTTAAGATTTAGTCTCAGAAAATCTACATCGGTTCATTATGTGCTGGAATCTACATGATGGAAATAGGTTTGGTTTGGAATTTTGTTCAGTTTTTAAAGATGGGGGAATTAATTTTTCAAAAAGTATCTGTTAAGTTGATATTCAGCAAAGCTAATTGCATCTATAACTCATTGTGTACTCAATAATTTCAGCCTTCTAAGGCAACTTGCTTTTAGGACAGAGAACTTACTTACATGCTGGGGACAGGAAACCTAGTTACAAGCTTTATTACCACCTACACACACTTGCTTCCCATCCGCAAAATGGAGCTGTTTGGACATAGCAGAGATTCAAAACTTGTTAAGTAAAAGTATACATACAGGACCTGAATCAATTCATACTAAGATTCATTCATAGGAAGGAGTGATAAGGGTCTCTCCAGCTCCTGTACACTAGAAAGCCTTAGAAGTAACCCACTGATTTCCAAGGACACTATTCTCTCTGTGTCTCCTTTCTTCCTTCCTTCCTTTAAGACTTTTTTTCATAACCCTTCTGTTTCCCAAACCTGAATTCTAGCAGATATTTTCAAGCTGACCAAAGTTGCAAAGAAAATGAAGTTGTTCTTCCAATTAGAGCAAAAATTATAGAGGGATCAACAAAGGAACATATGTGAGAGTCAGATCAAGATTTTTCAACCACTGTGGATGCCTGGTGGTGCTGCCTGATAAATGTGGCATGCTCACCACGAGGTCCAAATCCACAAGCACTCTGAAGGGGAGAGATGAGGTTTTCTGCTTCCTAAAAGTTTACATCCAGGGAAATCCTATATAGGGTCACCATGAGGCAGAATCCACTTGATGGCAGTGCAATGTGTATGGCTGATGAAAGGATCCATTTGGTTCAATGGTTGAAGGGCTTGGTCCATCAAACTCACTAGCCAGTCTATGGCAGAAAGATTGAGTCAATGATGTAGCAAAGGATACACGCTGGAACGCTAGGGTCCAACTATGCGTTGGAATCAACTTACCAGAAACCAAAGGATATGTTAAATAAAAGTCTTTGTTTTTAATTCTGTGGGACATATAGTACATTCTCAATAAACAGCAACTTTTAAAAAGTAGTTAGCTGTAAGTATGAGCAGAATCTTGCATCTAAGCCACTTTGACATTGCTTTGAAAAGCAGGAGATATGATTGATCTAAGGAAGATTCTGAATTGTAGGTTATTGCAGTTGTGTTGTTGTGGTTTAGCTTATGAAGCATTCCTGGGCAATAGAGAAATGACAGATCACGAGACCTACTGGAAGTGTTCAATAGAAATTAATTGGACTTTTCAGGGAAAGCATCAGAGTTTGAGAATTAGTTTTATAATACCATGAAGTATCAGAGTAAAAATTGCAATGATGCCTGTGTTTTTAGCTTCATCTTAAATATATTCTCCAACTCATTATATCTTAACTTCTACCATCCATTAAATTATTGAAAATGGCTTGTTTTGACCAGTTCCTGATCTTCCTTCATTTTGTGCAATCTTTCTAAAATAGTTTTTTTTTATTCTCTCACTCTTTATATCACATATACTCCTTTTTGCAAACTTTAAATACAATATTTTCAAACAGATAATCATTGGTCATTCCTATTGTTTTAACCCAATATAGATTAGTCATCCTTTATATCTATAATGAACTTTTGTGGCCTAGTGGGTTGTGTCCTGGGCTACTAACCATGAGGTCAACAGTTTGAGGTCAAAAGCTACTCCTCAGGAAGAAGTTAAGACTTTCTGTTTCTGTAAAGACTTACTTCCTGAGAAACCTAAACGGAAGATCTACCTGGCCCTGTAAGGTCGCCATGAGTCAGAATCCACTCAATGGCTGTGATTTGATTTTGAATTTTGAGACATATCTGCTAGAATCCTTGAGAGGTGTACTTGATAAGTGTAATTAGCTGTGAACTCAAAGTTAGGAGGTTCTTGGATGGAAGGTTTGATGATCTATTTTTGAAAAACTCAGCCATGAAATGCTATTGTATTATGCTGGATTTTCAAGAGAAACTAACTGGTAGCACTCATCTATACACAAGAAAGAACTATGCATTAAGAAGCAACTTTAAATCAAGAAGGCACTGCATCCCAGTCCAACTGAAGTCCTTAGGTACAATGCTCTCTGGGCCTTCTTCAGATTCACAGAGCTGCAGGCAGATGACACAGATAAGTGAAGAGGGGAGCAGGGAGGTCACTGGCTGGTACATGCAGAGAAGCAAAGATCCAAGGTCAATGGAAGCTTCTCAGGCTCGGTCAGCTCTCTGGTTCTGTTGGCATATGTGGGGCCACCCATGGAGGCACATAGAGTCTCAGAAAAGTCCCAGTGAGGAGGAAAGCAGTGATGGAGAGGACGTTTCTGTTTCATCTTGCTTATGCAAAAGGTCAGACCCCCAAGGAAGGGTCAAAAGCTACCACTTGATTGACAGGATGAACTGTATCTCTCTTCAGGAGTGTCTAGTTGACACAATATCTAACACCACAGCTAAAGAGCACAATTCTACTTTGATTCACATTAGGGCACCACAACCTGGAACAGATTCTATGGCAACTGATTATCCCTCCATATGTATTTTCTATAAAATAACATAATCACAATCATAATTATAGTACTTTTATGACCTGCATGATATGTGTCTTCTATCCTGGAAACTCCGCAAGAACAGGAATCATGCATATGTTGCTAACACTTATATCTTCATTACTTGACATAATTTTCTCAGAAAATTGCTCAGTGCGTATTTCAGGAAGGAAGGGAGAGATGAAGGTAATTCTCTGTATACCACCATATAAGAAATGATAAAATAGGTTGTATATTTGCATTTGAATCTATAAAAAGTTTTGTTTTAACATATTCACAGATGTTTACATGAAAAACATAATTTTGAAACATATGGTACATTTACATAATGAGATTGTTATAATCTCAAATAAAATTTAGTGACTCCAAGGAAGGGGATGACAGATACGCAACCATTTAAGATTTGTGCTTAGTTTATTCATGCACATTATTGTTTTGCTTTGTAGATGATTCCCCCAAAGATTCCATCAAAGAAAGTAATATTTATGCATATAATTCAAGCAGAAGATATTCTTTTTTTTCTCTACTCTGTTAGAAAATAAAATTGGTTGCTCTATGGTGATTGCAAGAGATGTTTTAATTCTATAGCTAGCCGTTTTATTTCTGCTTTTCTAAAATTATATTAACTTAAATTTAAAGCCAACTAATTTTCCAAAATAGTGTTGATAATTTAACCTCTTTTTTATGTTATACATTAAAATACCTTATAATCAACTAAAGCATAAGATATGCAACATCCATCTAATGCTATAGACCAGTTAATCTGGGATGTTTCTCTGCTACCATTAGCCAGGAAGGAATGATGGGAATGTAGCTGAGAGAGAAATCTACATACTCAAACTCTCCTGCTAATTCTATCTTCTATGACCCTTTTACTTTGGGCAAGAAAATTGCACCTTTTATCAACTTTATCAGTAATAACTTCAAAGATTGGACTAGATGGAGAACTTCAGCCTCTTCCAGTTCTAAAATTCCATATATTTTTCTCCTTGAAGATTTTGGTCATGGCATTTTGACATCCTAATAGTCACAATCTCGTCTGTACCATTATCATTTCCAAGTCTACTTTAATGGATAAAACTGTAGGAGATATAGACCTATTTTTTAGGTTACTCTAACAGTGGGTCCTTGGGAGAGTCGCAGGGAAGCCTGGGATTCTCCTTATTTATCTCCCTAAGTCTCAAATGAAGAAACTGAGGTCAAAGGTTTTCACACTCAGCATCACATACTGAGTGCACAGCAAGCTTGGTACTGGAAGTGATGGGTCCTGGTTCAGGGTCATTTTAGAGCACCTGACTTTAAGTGATGATACTCTATCCTTTGCTATGGACTCTTAATTTCTCAACATAAAACATTTTTAATACTTTAGTATATATATGAGGAGAAAGAATGATTATTAACAATGTTTGAAGATTGGAAGATAGCATAATATTATGTAAACTTATAAAAATGTCAGTAAGAATTATGCAATGCACCAAACATGTAACATTACCCATTAAGTGAATTGCCTAAAGATGATTAGGTTAAGTGCATATATACATAGCTTGTGGGTTTAGCTATTTTACATTAATCATACGGGATATTCATTAACTATACCCATATTTTCAAAAATTGCATGCATACTTGTATGTTGCATCTAATTATGTTTATTAAAAGAAATAACTTGTCTAACCTTCTCACCCAGATTACATGGACTAAATTCTACTATAGATTCATTCGTTTTCATTAGCTTGAATTTTTTTTACACATTAATATGCTAAATGACTTCATTTAACTTCAGTGAACTTCATTTTATTGTTCATGCTTTTAAGTATTAATTGATTAATACTTAAAGTAATTTCTAAATATTTTCTGTACTAGCCCTTACAACATTTTCTTAATTTCTAATTTCTATCACTCTTTATCTATCCCAATCTTAAACAACCAAGCAAAACATTTACAGCCTAGATATTAAAATAAGATAATTCACATAGAAATATATGTTTAATGAACATTACTGTTTTTATAATATCCCTACAAATAATAATAACCCTGAAAAGTCAAAATGTCTTATTTTTCAAAGCAACCACAGATTTTACTCACAATGTATGGGTCCTGTGGAAATTTTCTTGTTTATTTTCCTTGAAAGTAAGAGAAGTTTGGATAAACATAAAAATTAATTGGGCTTATAATTATGTGAAAAATTTTAAATGTATGATAGTTTGGTCTTAAATTTTCAGTTGCTTTTATTTTTCTTTTACTTATTTAAGTGACTCCTTTTACCGTTATTTAGCAATGACATCTTTCCAAATTGTGTTTGCATATTTATGCTCTGTCTCTTCGTTAAAGTATTTAAGGTTTCATGGTAAAAGCATGTGGCATGGATTATAGACAATATATCTAGCATTCGATGTTATTTGTTCCTTTCACTAATGATTCATTGTTTGTGTTGTTCTCAGTTACCATCAAGTCAGTCCTGACCCCCAGCTACCCCATGCATAACAGAATACAACGCTGCTGGTCCTGCACCATCCTCAATTTTCCTTATGCTGAATCCATTGTTGCAGCTACTGTGTCAATCCATCATGTTGAGGGACTTCCTTTGTTTTTGTTTCCCTTCTTTTGATGGCTCATTAAGCATACACTATGCACCAGGAAGTTAACAAAATTTGAGTATACAGACCTAAGAAAAATAGACCTTCTCTTCACCTTAATAGAAAAAGGAGAAGGCCGAGGTAAGGGAAATATTTAATTAAAATGTAATCTGTTTATGTAGTGTTCAGCCAACATACCATGTAGCATGGTCCAGAAATATTTTCAAACAAGAAAGCGTCTGAATTGAATGAATAGTCATTACACAGTGAATTTTTGAGGACCAGAATCATCCACAATCCAGGTGTGCAAAGGTGAAAAGAAATGTGGGAAAGGTGATGGAATATATGGTATTTTCAGTGACTAAACTGCAATAGATGAGGGTGGAACCTAGAAAAAAATACAGAGACCTTCAAAACACTTGTAAGCAGTCCATTACAAAATTTGGATTTGGTTTTAAAGACAACATCACCATTTATGTGTAATAAGCATCTATATATAGCATGCTTTGTATTGGATTTTATAATATCTCTGATATATATATATATATATATAGTGGAGCTTAGGTGAGGCTAAAATAGAAAGTCACTACAAACAAACTAGGCAAAAGATAGAGATAATATGAACCAAGATGGCTATCATGTAAAATTGGACAACCAGGTTATTATCAATTTTGCTTCTGTGATTTTAGCATCAATAAAAATAATGCTAGGGAGTTTGGGAAGATGTTCCTGATATTGATTCCCCTGCCTAGAATGCCCCTTGTGTGGCCCAGAGACCAACAGGTAAGGAGGCCAGTTAGGGGCATTGAGATGCACACCATGGACTCTCAGCATTCCAGGACTATTTTAGACTTCCTTCTCTGATTTTGCTCATGGAGAATGCAGCAGAGCTTGCTCTCCCCTCCTGCTACCTTAGCAGGGAATGTGGGGTGGTGAGTACCAGCTTCCTCCCTTGTCCCCTAGTTCTGTAACCTACGAGAATGGGAATATCCCAACCCCAAACATCTCCCAAGAGGAGACCATGGCCCTGCGCTCTTGTGGACCACTGGGAGGGCTGGATGCTGTAGCTCCCCTTTGGCCTCCAGAATAGAGCCTTCATAATTACTCAACTCTCTTACTGGATCCACTCTCCTAGCCTTCTTGAAAGGATGCAGCTCTACTGGTCACCAGATAAAAACTCCCAGCTAACTCGAAAGTGATCCAGCGATCCAGCTTGGTAAGGCAGGGATGCAAGTTGAACCATATGGGGGCTTCAAGAGTATATAAGATTTGTTCCTACTTTATTTTGAGGAAGAAAAGCACAAATCTCTTTTTCCGGCCAGAGGAATAGGACCTTAGCATTCCCGTGTTTCTGGTTGGCTTTCCCTCCCTTATTTAGGTGTTTGGCAGACAAAGGGACTTATATCCTTAGCAGGACAGCCTTCTGATTAGAAGTCCCACCTTCTTCCCACATTGAGTCCCCACTTGAATATCCTATTTCCACCCTGGGTCCACATGCAAAGAGCAGATAGCACTGAGTTGTACAGAAACCCACAATAAAATGGACTTATGCTATAAACACAATAACATGAGGGCTGCACTCTCCCTATATAATATACAGGGTCAATTGGTGACTGGTAGATTTCTTAATTTATCCCTCATGTACTCCCACCACCATTACCTCAAGACCCCACTTCCTTCACCACAGGAACACTCTATCTATATCTATCTATCTATCTATCTATCTATCTATCTATCTATCTATCTATCTATCATCTATCATCTATCTATCTATCATCTATATATCTATCTATATATAGATATATAAAATAACAACACATCTCATAATATTCTTCTCCAACTCATCAAAAATTATTCTAATTAACAGGAAGGTGTCCTATGATTAATATTATCATGAAAAACCTACTACCAAGCACATATACCCTATTCCTCCTATCCACCCAACTATCACACCCTCCTCATCTTTGCGATATGATTTCCACTCTATCTGATCCACCTCTAATCTAAAGAGAGAACCTCCCTCCCTGACTACACAACCCAGAAGCCTATGCATCATCTACAACTCAACCACTATGTGGCACAAACAACCATCAGCAGCTGCCACAAAAAGATTAAGAGAAACAAAAGTCAGCCACTGAAGATTAGATTGCCCAAATCCAATGGAATACACAGAAGAAGCAGCCCTTGAACTGCCAGATAGAGAATATAAGAGAATGATGCTTAGGGCCTGAAAAGAGATTAGGGGATCAATCCTGAAAATAGATGAAAAATTGAGCTAATAGAAACCTCACACCCAAAGGAAATTGGGGAACGTAGCAGAAATAAAAAACAAAGTAAAGATCCGAACAATAGTATGGAAGAAATGGAAAATCAAATGAGCAAGCTCTAAGAAAACCCAGCAGACATCAGCAAATGAGAAACCAATCAAACAGAAAAGCAAAAGAATCTGAAGAAAGCTTGAAGATGATGTGGGATACAATGAAGCAAAATAATATTCAAATCACTGGGGTCCCTGAGCAGGAAGTAAAAATAAGTCTACAGTTAAAATAGTAAGGTAACTCTGGGAAGAAAATTACCCAATACCACAAAGGAGGAGACAATAACTGTCCAGGAATCAGAGAGAAAACCAAATAGATTAAACCTTCCCCCAAACACATCAAGACTTACAGTAGTCAAACGATCCACCTTTAAGGGAAAGGAGAGAATCATAAGAGCAGCTAGAGCGAAAAAAGCAGTTACATCTAAAAGTAAGCAGATAAGAATAAACTCAGAGCCTTCCACAGAGACGTTGCAGGAAGAAGATTTGGAGCAACATATTCCAAAAGTTGAAAAACAACAATATTCAATCCAAGAATCATTTATGCAGCAAAGCTTTCCATCAAATTTGAAGGAAAAATAAAAGTGTTCCCAACGAAGAAAATATTTAGAGAATTCATAGAAACAAAGCCAGCATTACAAAAAGTACTATCCAGCTTTTTATGGGCAGAAAACCAACAACGGGAGCACTCAAACACGAGATCACCACAGGGTGCAACACCACCTAGAAACCAACACAGAGAACACGTACCCAGATCTATACAGATCTAATGGGGAAACAAAGACATGAATAAAATCCTCACACATACACACCACCACATAAAAGGGTAAGAAAGGAAAATCTGAAACACAAATAATACTAGACGACCGAAAATAATCTACCTTCATATTTATGAAGATGACTTCATATTTGCACTGAAGTCAGTGGATTAAACACACCAATCAAAAGACAGAGAGTAATAGACTGGATTAGACAACAAGATCCATCAATCTGCTGCCTTCAAGAGATACCTCTCAATCTCACGTACAAAAATAGACTGACAGTCAAACCAAGCTAATGGCCATTAAAAAAAAGGCAGGGGTGGCAATATTAATCTCTGACCAAATGGACTTCAAGGTACGTGATACAAGAAACAAGAATGGGCATTACATATGTTCAAGGGATCAATACACCAAGAACACAGAACCATAATAAACATATATGCACCCAACGAAAGACACTCAAAACCCATCAACCTAAACCTCGAAGAAAGCAAAAGAGAAATCACAAAATCAATGATAGTAGGTTACTTCAATCACTATTCTCACAGAAAAATAAATCAACAGGTAAGAAACTCAATAAGGAAATTGAAGAGCTGAACAGCACAACCAAACTCAACCTCCTAGATATTTTCAGAGCTTTCCAACAAACAGCAAAAGAACACATATTCTCCAATGCACATGGCTCATACTCTAAAATAGTCCACATGCTGGTCCATAAAGCAAGCCTGAGAAAATTCAAACACATAGAGATCATTCAAACCATCTTCTCTGTCCAGAGTGCCATAAAGCTGAAAATCAACAATAAAAAGAATAATAAAACAAAGCCAAAGATACTCAACAAGACTCAACAAGACACTATTCAAAAGTTACTGGGTAAGAGCCCAAATAAGAGAAAAAATTAGGAAGTTTCTAGAAACTATTGAGAATGATAAAACTACATACCAAAATATACGGGCTGCAGCTAAAGCAGTTATCAGAGGTCACTTTATAGCAATTAATGAGTGTATGAAAAAAGAAGAAAGACTCATGTTCAGCACCTAAACAATACCTCCAAAAATTAGAACAGGGTCAACAGCATAAACCTTCCAAAAGCAAAAGAAAATAAATCATAAAAATTAGAGCAGAAATAAATGAACTGAAAAACAGAAGAATGATGGGAAAAAATCAAAGCAAAAGCTGGTTCTTTGAAAGGATAAAAAATATTGACAAACTGCTAGCAAACTTAAAAAAGAAAAAGAAGGAGCAGGCAAAATATCAAGAATTAGGGATGAAAGAGAAGTCACAACAGACTCTAATAAAATATAAAGTTTAAGAATGCAGTATTATGAAAGATTGTATTCCAACAAATGAAATAAGCTGGATGACATGGACAGATACCTAGAAAACATTCTTTACATGAATTAATATGTATAAACAGTAAGGAACTTGAACAGGCCCATAAAAGAGGAAATAAATAAAGTCATCAAGAAACTCCCAAACAAAATTAGCCCCAGTCCAGATGACTTCTCAGGAGAATTCTACCAAATATTAGAGAGGCACTGCAGTAGTAGGGTGAGATTGGAACTCTATCCACTACTGGTGGGCTTGCAAATACGTACAGGCACTGTGGAAGGTGATATGGTGATTCCTAAAACAGATGGCAAGTGAAACACCATATGACGCAGCAATACCAGTACTGGGTATATACCCCCCCGCATCCCCCCCCAAAAAAACAGGAAACAAATCATGAACAGACATAAGGTTCCCCATGTTTATTTCAGCACAGTTCACAATAGTGAGAAGCTAGAAACAGCCTAATTCCCATCAGTAGAGGAATGGATGAAAAATTGATACATACATGCAATAGAATACTACATATCCCTAAAAAACAGTGATGAAACGATGAAACACCTTGAGTCGTGGAGGGATCTGGAAGACACTGTGTTGAGTGAAGTTAGTCAATCACAAAGGACAAATGCTGTCTAAGTCCACTGCTCTAATAGTTACCTGATTTCATGTCAGCGTAATAAATAGGTTATAGGGGTGGAGTCTAGCCTGTCAATCATGTCACAGCTTGACTGATGCCTCCTTTTGGGGGTAGAATTCTGAGAGTTTCCTCTCTTCCTTTTTGGAGGTGGGACACACTTTCTCTCTGCTTGGCCTTCCTGTTGACAAGCCACATGGAGCCACTCTGATGCAGCCAGAGCCCTTGAGATACTTCCACCACTACTGGATCCACAAGATTTTCCACCCACAGGCCTGTGATCTTCTTGCATCATTCCATGTGTTGCATGTCTGAAGAGGAATTGATAGAGTAGTATCAAACATATAGAATAATATCAGACTTATGAACTTGATCTGGACTGGGCTGGGATGTTTTATTGATGCATAACTAATTCTTGATATAAAGTTCTCTCTTCCATATGCATGTCTCTGGAGTTGTTTCTCTAGTCAACCCAGACTAACACAACTGCTATAGGAACAAGCAGCAGAAAGAGAACAAGGTTGGGCTTGTACGGCATGCAGTTTACTGGCAGGGGACCAGACAGCCTGGTAAAGAGCCTGACCAGTGCCAATGAACCATCCACCAACTACTCCAGGTATGTATTCTGAAGGTCAATTTGCTAGAGGGTGCCTCACGTCAGCTGGGATCAAATGATCAAGGGGATATTACCTACTGAGTGATGATGTGCCCCTGAGCAGGTAGACAGCCCTATAAGTGGGAAGAGGAATACCAACGGGAGAAAGAAGTCAGGAGGTGGGAAAGGGAACAATCATCTCTGGGCGAACACAAATACATGCCTGTTGGGGATAAATGACTGAAAATGCTTTTGGGGTCCATTTGGTGGTATGTACCGAATGGGCAACATTGGCCCAGGAGTCCGGGTGCATCCTGCGGACCCAGGACTAGTGCCACGGAATGCTGGGACACTGAATCTTCAAGGTGCACAGCATGCTCCAGAGGCTGCATCAGTGAGATCCAATGTAGAAACTCCATTGTGTCACTGGACTCTCCCTCAGACACACTTGCAACCTGAGGACTTAAGTCGGAAAATACATGGTGTCTGAGGAAGCAGAAGACAGCTGTATCAAGAGTGTTGAATTGGTAGGCAGGCAAACATGGTCTTGCTAGATCAATCCCAGATACACTGTATTAAGGTTAAGTGTGATTCCAGAAAACCTGTGATATATAGTCTTAGTCATTATTATGGTAAATTTTCCTGAAAGCCCACATTGTTTGTGTAAATCGATTGATTCTGTGCAAGTGAATAATTCAGGTACTGTGACATGGAGTTAACCTACATTGGCCTATTATCTGTCTCTTGACAGGGCTTTGAAAACTTATTTCCAGGTGCTAATCAAAGACAATATTAACATAAAATCATTATGTTCCAGCAGGAGGATCGATAAGACTCTCTGCCATAAATTAATTGGGAGGATGTGAAAGGGAGCTGAGTTAGTTTATTGTGCCTGCCTGGCCGATAAACACATGTGGGGTTAATTGAAGGG
>NW_022111373.1:49136915-49150626 GCF_000313985.2 Echinops telfairi | reverse complement strand
GAATTTTGCCAGTTGCTGCCGCATGCTGGATCTGATCTGGTTTTCAGCCTTTCCTGTATTTTTGTTTTGCTTTGTTCATATTAGGGCTTATCTCGGAGGTGTTATGTCATTGGGAGTCACCCTCTTGAAATTGTGCTATATTGTTTTCTATCTTTCAGTATATAAAACCCAGGATTGATGACCCCATAGGGACAGCAAGTAGAATAAGGGTTTTAACGGGGAGGAGAACAGTGGTGGTCGTGGTGGTGGAGTGTGGGGTAAAAGGAAGATGATGTCCAGGAGTCCTGAAAAAAAAGAAAGTTTGGAAACTTGTTGTGGTAGCAATTTTACAACACAGCTTGACATGATTGAACTATGAAATGATATATGTGTTAACTCTCAATTAATTAAAATAAATTTAGAATAACCATAATGCTAAGGAGCAGAGGAAGACTATATCCCTACTCACGTAGTTGACATGGTGTAACATTATTCAAAAGCAAGTCACTCAGACACACGTTTCTAATGTAATGTAATAAAAATTACCCAGTGAGAGTTGTGAAATTTCTTGCTAAAAGTTTATTTAAATCTAGTCATGTCAGTGGAACTTTTGTGTCCAAAGGAACACATTAAACAGCATCACAAGGACTTTTGGCTAAACCCCCAGGGACCAGTTGAGAGATAGTCATAAAGGTCAGCAGATAGACCTGGAATTATCTATGCTTTTTCAGAGTTTTTTGCAAGAAGTTTATTACGGTTGATTTATAGATGAAAGTAAGGTCCTGGGCAGTGGCAGAACTGGTTCACATGTTTGTACTCCATGGGTGGCAGGCTTTCATTTTGTTTCGTTTTGCAATTTTATTGTGTTTGGTGAATAAAGATCGCTTCACACCAGGAGCTGGGACGTCAAGGCCTCTTAAGAACCCGGTCCATAAGAAGGCATCGCAAAGTGAAGCTGCCTATTGGGAAGTAAGCAGCACCAGAATGTCTGTTCCCCTTCAGGCCATTCTTGGAGGCTGACTAACAATCAGCCACTTTCCCAAGGCCCCTAGAGTCAATAAGGAGGTGTTAACAACTCTGTAATTTGGGACAGAAGTCATGGGTATGGTTGGAAGTACAGAGCAGGGTGAAAAAAAAAACACGAAAATATTTATAACCAAAGGGAAAGGAGAAAAACCAGGTAGCTGCAGCAGACTAGTCCTCAGGCATGCCCAGAACCTCTATTGGTTTCTTTATAAGGTTGAGTAAATCATTAGTGTGCTCGTGGTCGTCTGGTACCTGGCAAAGCATGCAGTCTTTACTATTCCACACGCACCACCTGGAACAGCTCTTAAGAAAGTCTACAGCCATTCGGTTCTGGGTGGCTCAGCATTGAGTAGTTATCAGATTTCTCTACGATCATTCAGAGCCCATTTAGTAAAACTAGTTTTCCAATCCAAACTCACTGGCATCTGATCAATTTCTGACTGATAGGGACCCAGTAGGATGGGGTAGAAGCGCCCCTGGGAATCTGATTCTGTAACTTGTTATGGGAGTAGAAAAAAAACTCAATTTGTCCTTGACTTCCAAGAACCCAAGGGAGAACAAAAAACGGTGACCAGAGAACATACCAATGGAAAACCACCTGACTATGGCCAGGGGCTGATTTAGAGGACTTTGTGATGGTCTATGCAATGCAGTCCAAGGTACAGTGCCTGTCCAGTCACGTGGTGCACAAGCCACAAGTAGTGACCACATCTCCAGGAAGTGTTGTTGGAAGGAATTTAAACTCCGGTGTTTCTGCAACCATCCAGCATTATCTCCCTTGGACAAGGGAACACAGGAGTCCAGCCCAGTTTGGGAGCTGGGCAGGAGACAAGGAATCCCACCAGGAAAGGAGGCCTGGGGGCCCCAGGGGGTTATGGTTGGATGGCTAACCACACGGTTAGCAGTTCAAAACTGCCGTCTGATTCACGAGAGACAGGAAGCGCTCTACTTCCTGTAAAGATTTAGTCTCTGTTCTGTCCTGTAGGATTGCTATGAGTCAGATTTTACTTGATGGGAGAGAGTTGTAAGTGAGAAACTGAGACAGGTTTCTACAGAGCCAGCTGTTTGGGTACCAACCAAGCTAAATTCCTCTGTTGGCCTAACCCAAGAGGCACGGAGGTCTCTTGTCGAATTTCAGATTTCCATGACTGTTTGAGCCCCAGACAAGGTGAGGTTGTGCCCTCACTCTCCTGTTATAGTCCATTTAGTCACGGAGACAGAAATAAGGCCCTGCATGTTTCCCATGGCTACCCAGTTGGTTCCAGCTGAAGGCTCCATGTGCCAAGGCATGTCTTCAGCACCTGAGGAGGGGGGTTACCTATACACGTGGCAGCTGATTTTGTGGTGGACTTTGGCCAAGTGGAGGACTTTGGACTTCCTTAAACTCCCACTGGGAAGATATTGACAGTCCCCAAAGGAAGGCAGCGATTGTTAGAAAGCTATTTAGTAGATGCCAAGAATTAAGATGCCTTCTCTGAAGACTACATTAGTGGCTTCCCCTTGGGTGATGAGAACAACAGCTTCCTTATCATTTTCCCTGAGTACCCTATTTATTGCCCTGGGAGGTCCCTTGAGGGGTTAGGAGTAAAATCTTCATTTTGGAGTGCCGGTTTCATCCTTCATGCTACAAGCAGTGCCACTTCACATAAATCCATACTGTTGCTGCTCTCTGTGCAGTCGGATGGTCAACTCTTATGCTAGATTGCTCAGTTCCTTGGCCTTCCGAGGGGATGAAGGAACTGAAGTACCTTGTTCAAATAGCCTAACCCACAAGAACACTGACAGTCCCCTTCCCAGGGCCAGAGGTGTTTTGGAAGTTTCTGCTGTCCCACGCCCACAAAAATCCTGGTGACCTTGTCTACAGTGCCTGCTGTGACATCACTAACACTATTGTTGGAGGGTCATTAGGGGGCTCATAGTCCAGTAGATGGGGCTAGGTCACAGTGTGAACCAAACTGATCAACTTCAGAGCCTTCAGGCAGCGTTTTAGTCCACCCTGCCAGGGAACCCTTTGCCTATAAATTCTATCTTCTAGTCCATTCGTGTTCCTTTTTGTATCTTTCCAGGATTATGGGGTGAGGATTGGCTTGAGCACACAGGCAATATCAAACAGAAGCTACCAAATTTCTCTATCTCACAGTTATGGTCTCTCTGGCCATTTCCCAACAAACCTCTGTTGTTTTGATGAATCCAGTAGACATCTCCTGCTTCCTGATGCATCATTTTAACCTGAATGTCTGCTTCACGGTTCCCTGGTGGGGAAGGAGGTAAAGAAGAGGCTGCATGAGAAATAGTGGAGCTTTGGAAGTGATCCCAGATGTCCTGCTCAGAGCCTTCCCCTTCAGGGCCTTGTCAGTAATTGTTCACTGCTCCTTGTGCAAGTGACGAATATTAGGGCTTCGGGCCACCTGAGTCTGATGGGATCAGACAACCCATCTGCATTTTATCAACTTCCTAACCCCCTTAGGTTCCTGGCCCATCCATCTCCCATAGATGGGTGATTAGGGATTCTGGACAATTCTGTAATAGAAAGACATTTTCAGAAATTAACACGATATCATTAATATAATGAAACCAACAGACAATGGTGGGGAAAGGAAATAGAGTCAAGGACCTACCATCTATCCCAGGTATCACTTGAGGTTTTCTTCATAAGCCACCCAGGGCTATTAAAATCACGGTGGCTCCCCTGAAGGGTTCTACCCTTTTTAACTTCAAAATGGCTTCACTCCTTTGCTTAGGTCCTCCAGGCAACTACGATTATTTGATGTTCATCATATTTTGTGGAAGAGGCAGGGTGACTGGGTTTTATGCTGCATTCTCCCTTAGGTCTGTTTTCAGAATTCCAACAAGCAGGTGGACATTTTCCACAGATAATTTACCCTTAGAATATCAATTTCAAACATGGGGGAAGGGGGGAGGGGGTGAGGACTTGAAGTCCTTTGAGATGTCCAAAACAAAGGGTGCGTTTTAACACAACAAAACATCCTCACTGCCAGCCTGTCTGCTTGATTCAGAGGGATGCTGGCCTACAAGGAGAACTACCCTTGAGGGTTGTCAAGGCTGGGCAGGTTCAAACCACTGTGCCACCCCACCGGAGGGTTTATTTTGTCTCTGTATTATCGAGGGAAGGTACTCTTGCTTGCTGATTTTTGATGATATTGTGGCCTTTAAAAGTGGCTTCTGATGACCTTCGTACCCCACCTCTATTCCTTAGTGAGTGGCATGTCCACCGGGAGGCCAGGGGTACTCCCTTAGAGGGAGGGTAGGGATGGTAGGACCCAAGCTGTTCTAGCTTCAGATTCTTTCAAAGTTGCTATCTCTTTGCTATCATCCTGACAACGACTAAGTACACCTGCGTCTGCTTTGGGGTTTTTATGAAGATAATTTTGGACAGTCACATCGCAAAGCTTTCCGGTTTATTTTTCTCCTTTTCTTCCCTGGCTTCCCAGCCCTTCTCTCTTGCTGGCTCAGTTTTTAACTGCTTGCGGGCATTGCTGGCAGATAGGGGCAATAAAGAGACACTGTCACCCTGGGGAGTTCACAGTCCTATCAAATATTTTTCTTTTTGCTGGGATTTTCCACACAGTTTTACCAAGTTAGTGGAGGTAAATATATACTTTGCTTTGGTATTTGGCTCCAGGGGCACTGTCACCTTATGAATAATTGGAGACAGAGGCCAGCGGCAGGGGTTGCTCTGCACCCAGGGGAGAAGGGGTGAGGAGAGAAGAGAAAGCCCACAGGACTGGTAGGCGGCTTTATGCCACACGCGCGCGTGTCCAGTCCAGCTGCCTTCCTCTTGCAGCTTCCTTGTTCTTTCTCCCTCTTGATTGGTGTCCAGGTCCTTACAGCGTGAGCCAAGCAGGGGATGAGGAAGGGAGCGGGTTGGTTGGCGCGCCTGCCTATGGAAAGGTGATGGTGGCAGCGCAGGAGGCTGTCAGGCTGATAAGCGCCCTCCCTCATGCTCCATGCTCAAGTTCACTGCACATTCTTCCTAAAACATTTCCTCCCCCATAGTCATTTTTACCCACATGCAGGTGAGCTTTTCTAGGTGTTCCCCTACTCAGGAACACCTTGCTCAAATGTCAGCCAGAGGCACACACACAGCTGTCACATGCCCTGTTCAACTAGCTCCTCCTGCAGTGTGCATGATGTGCGACTTCTCTCGTTCTTTCTTTCTTTCTTTTGGAAATCAGAAAGCGTTTTCATTTTTGTTAATTTAACCAATTTAGTTACATATAATTTGTGTATCATACAATTCAATATTTTACATATATTAAAAGAAGTTATGTATTTGGTACCCTAATCAAATTTTAGATCATGGTTCTAATTTTTTAAAGATCATTTTATTGGGGGCTTTTACAGCTCTTATAGCCATCCATACATCAATTGTACCAAGCATATTTGAACATATGTTTCTATCATTATTTTATAAACAGTTGCTTTCTATTTGATCCCTTGGTATCAGCTCCTCTTTTTTTCCTCCTTCCCCTCCTCCCACCTTTGTGACCCCTTGAAAAATTATAAATTTTTATTATTTTCATATCTTAACACAAACCACTGTCTCCTTTCCCCCACGGTTTCTGTTGTTCTTCCCTGGGTTGTTTTGAGTGTGGGGGTGGGGGTGTTCGTAATAGTGGTGCTTATGTGTCAATCATTGTGATCAGTTTCCCCTTCTTCATCTCTTCTCCCCACCTTCCCCATACCTTCCTCGTATTGCTACTCCATTTCTGTTTCTGAGGGGATTATCTGACCTCGATTCTGTGTGTCCTGAGCTCTTATATGTACCTGTGTACATGCTCCAGCTTAGCCTGCAGTGAAAGGCAGGTTTGGGGTCACGATAGTGGCGGGTGAGGAAGTCTCAGAGGACTATTGTGTGTTTCATCAGTGCTATACTTCACCCTGGTTGACTCATCGCTTCCTTGTGACCCTTCTGTGAGGGGATGTCCCACTGTCGGCAGATGGGTTTGGGGTTTCTGCTCTGACCCCCATCGTTCTCAACAATATTTTTGTTTGTTTGGGGTCTTCTGGTGCCTTTTACCTGTTCCAGTCGACACCTCATGATCACACTGGCTGGTGTGCTTCTTCCCTGTTGGATTGTTGCTTCTCAGCTAGATGGCCACTTGTTTAACTTCAAGCTTTTAAGACCCCAGATGCTCTATCTTTTTAATTTTTTAAGTCATTTTATTGGGGGCTCGTACAACCCCTTCCCAATCAATCCATCCATCCATCCATTGTGTCAAGCGCGTTTGTACATTTTCTGCCATCATCATTTTCAAAACGTTTTTTCTCTTGAGCCCTTGGTATCAGCTTCTCATTTCTCCCGTCCATCCCCCACCCTCATTCCCTCATGAACCCTTGATAATTTATAAATTATTATTCTTTTTTCATATCTTACACTGACCAATAGCTCCCTTCATCAATGCTAGTTGGGCATCATCAGCTTTCTTCCCCACATTTGCTTGTGCACCCATTTTGTCTTCAGCGATCAGGCCTAGAGGGAGCATCACAGAATGCCAGGTTGTTAAAACAAAGTGTTCTTGCAATGAGGGAGGGCTTGAACAGAGGCCTAAAATCTGTCCACAACCTCAATGTATTGCCATATAAATATGTGTATAATAAATATATGTATACACATAGGTCAATAAATATATTTTATGAATTAATATATTTACATATGGACACACCTATGTTTATACCTCTAGCCATAGCTTTATTTCCTAGTTCTTTCCTCTGTTTCCTTTTACCTTCCTCCTGCCCCACCATCACACTCATCTTTCTTCTGCCTCTTAGTAAATCCTCTCAGTTAGATTGCTCTTGTTCCAACACTCCCAGGATCTCTATTTTCTCCTAATTGTTGATTTTAATTCCCTAGTTGTTCCCCTGTTTATGGCTTTGTTTGCTCACTGCTCCCTCCCCCTTCCCCACCTCCCCCAAATCCCTGTGGAACCCTCAGTACAGTCCTTTCTCCGAGGGCTTGCTTCCCACGCCTCATACATAGTTAGGCAAAACAACAACAGAGACAAAACCAAAAACAAAAGACTGAAGGAAAAAAAATGAAAAACTAGCAGAAAGAAAAAGCATGCATAATTCCAGGTCTGTCTACTGACTTTTATAACTATCTCCCCACTGCACCTGGGGGTTTCTAGGAACTTCCCCTCCTAACATGAAGTCTATTTTGGGGGCTTCTCATGGGCTTTTTGGCTTGGTTTGGTTCCCGCTGATCTGCTATGTTCCCTTCTTGGTTCAACTCAATGTGGGGATTTCAGACTGGACTCACTCCCCGCAGTGTGTCTCCAGTATTGTCCTCTGTCACAGAATGCTACAGCAAGGGGACATCATGCTTCCAACTGTTATCGGCCTTACAGTCCTCTCTGTGCCTTAGCAGCTCCATGCAGGAACTGCATCCTCAGGGCTTGGTGTGCTGATAGGGGGTCTAGACCCTCACTCTCTCTTTTCCCTTCTTGGTTTGCTTCTGTATGGGCATGACAGGCCACTCCTTCCCCAGCCTGTAGGTTTAGTGTTGTGCTCTGTAGCACATCATTCTAGGGAGAGTGTCACCTTGGCTCTCAGTGGGACCGGCCCTGTAGCCCACTCAGTTCATGCATTCCTCATGTGGCTATGTTGCCCCCAAAGTTTGGCATGCTTTGGTGGATCTTCCCTCACACTCCCATTTCTCTGAAGGCACAAACAATACAAACAATACTGACCCCTAAGTGGGTCAGTCCTTTGCTCCCCCAGTGCCACTGTCCCCCGTTTTTCCTCCCCTTTCTCGACCCTCCCCTTCTCTGTGTTGAATAACATCTTTGGGTTTGGCTTGGCCCCCACCCAACTGCCAACCCATATAGTGTGAGATAAGAGGCATTTCTTCTATACCTACTGTGCTGATTCTATTTACCTCAGTGGACTCATGTTGTACTTGTCCTTTTCTGATTGGTTAACTTCGTTTAGCATAATTTCCTCCAACTCTTCCCATGAGCCCATGTGCTTCATGCGATCTTCAGTAGTTTTCAGGGATTCGTAGTCCTCCATTTTGTGTGTGTGCAAGAGTTTTCTAATCCACTCCTCTATCAATGGAAAGTTGCATTGTTTCAATTCTTTGTGATTATGCATTGTGCCACAATAAACATGGGAGCACAAAGGACAGGCCATGGTCTCGTTCTTACCTCTGATGGGCATGTGTCCAGTAGAGGGATTGCTAGGTCATAAAGGTAATTCCATTTCTTTTGGCTTTACGTATTGCCAAATGGCTTTCCACAGTGGCTGTAGTATCTACACAACCACCAGCAGTGGAGGAGAGTTCCGATCTTGCCACATCCCTTCCAACATTTGTTCTCTTTGCTCTCTGATTTGGGCTATCCTCAAGGGTATTAGGTGGCATCTCATGGTTATTTTCATTTTCTCTGATGGCTAATGATAGGGAGCAGTTCTCATGTTTATTGGCCATTTGGGTCTCCTCCCCAGTGAAACTTCTGTTCAGGTCTCTTGCCCATTTTCTCAGGGGGTTAACAGTTTTCTTCTTTCTGTAGGCTAGGAGGATATTATAGATTTTAGTAATAAGCAATTTGTCTGTTGTGTCATTGCTAAAAATCTTCTCCCAGTCTGTGGGTTCTCATGTCATTCTCTTTGTGATTTGTCCTTAGTATATCAATAAAACTATTTAAAATGATATCCTTTGCATTCAACACTTTATAGAGGTCTTGTGGTGCAGATTTGCCCAATACAACATATCCTTTGATCTTGTCTACTGGTTCCATGAGCATTGATGCACTGATGGTCAATGTAAGCAACAAGTTTAACAACTTTTATCTCCTTTCCATTTACTATATATGGTAAGACATTACAAAAACTATTTGAGGTGTGGAGAAGTGATGGTGTGCCTTTTTGTGAATCTTGCCCCCAAGATTCTTTAATTGACAAATTCTGCTTGGAATAGGACAATATTAAGGTTGTGAAAGAATACTGTCCACACAGAAGTTGAATTGTATCAATATTTCAGGGTACAACACAATATTTCTTATCAACCATGTTGTGATTAATTAGAAAACCAATTTTTTTATCAACTTCATAGACCACATTTTATGCTAGTGGATAGCTATGATGCCCAGTTATGGAGGACATTTCCTATTTGTGTCTTTTACTACAGAATGATAGTATGAGCCTGCATGCCAGTGTAAACTTTTCCCTAAGTCAAATCTGAACTATGTCTGTATGCTGTTGTTTACCTGAGAGATGCTGTGAAGGAGACTCTGTGCCATTGCCTTTTTGCGCACAGGCCTGCGATTGGAGTTGAAGAGGAGGAAGGGGGTCTGGGAAGCTGTAGGAATGTGGAAAGGCAAAATATGGAGCCCCACTGCCTTTGGCCATCAGCATGGTACGACTAAAGTCATGAAGAAAACAATGGATGTAGAGTTTATAAAATCCCTAGAAGACAATACTTATGCAGAGTTACTAGCATTACAAAGACTCACAATATGGGTTTCACCAATTCAACTAGGTTGTTTCTTTTTTCCTGCCATTCACTGGGCAATCAAAGAGACACAATGAAATGACCAATATGAATGTAATGTTTTTCTTTTTCTCATAGACTACCTAAGTAAGTGCCTAAGGAGCAAGCATCCTCCAAATAAGGATTCTTGCATACAAAAATACAATTAAAATTGAGCTTATCAAAGACTGCTATTCATGTTCACCAACACTGTTAAATTAATTTTTGCTGAAATTACTCTAAAGAACAAAAGAAACTTCAACCTTTTTTTCTTAAACAATAGGGAATATTCTAGAGATAGAACTCAAGTAGCATGTTAATAATTTAGGTTTTTTTTCTTTTCCAATACAAAAAAAAATCCTTTATCTAACTTAAGGAAAACTGCCTTCACATGCAAATTATTGGAAAGAAATATAAATTAATGGATTGAGGAAGTATGTCAAGCTGGAGAATATCTTTCCTTGAAAAGAGTCTGGAAGAAACTAAATGGGTAAACGCAGAATTTAAAATATACAGTATACAAAGACTAGATAAGTGTGTTAGTCCATGTGGACTAGAGAAAGAAATCCAGGAAGATTCATATGTGTATAAGAAAGAGCTTTATATAAAAGAACAATTGTATATTGAGAAAACATCCCAGCCCAGTCCAAATCAAATCCATAAGTCTGATATTAGCCCATATGTCCAATACCAATCTATAAATTCATCTTCAGACTCACACAACACCTCCAATGATGCTGAAAACAGGAAACTTACAGGCCAATGGGTGGAAACTCTCCTCACAGGCCAATGGGTGGAAAATCTCATGGATCCAGTGGCAATGGAAGCATCTCAGTGGTCTCAGGGGTCTCCACGTGGCTCCTCTAGCTCCAGAGTGCTAGCATAGCTCCATGTATCTTGTCAGCAGGTAGATGAAGCAGAGAATGTGTGTATATGGTTGCTAGTGAGCTATTTATCTCCATGGTGCCTCCAAATGAGGTCATCAAGCTGCAACCTGATGGACAAGCTAGACCCCATCCCTTTGCAAGTTGACAGGATATTATATAACTGCCACACTAAGTATAAAAAAATAAAAATAAAGTAGTAAAATATTGAATTATTTTTTTCAGTTTTTTAAAAAATGCCTCAACAACAAATAATTACATTAATGTTAAGTATAAACCTGCTCTTAAACTTTAAAATGTTAGTACTATTAGAAAAACAAATTTATAAATTCATCTTAGGGAATCTGGGATATCTTTGCAAATGTCAAATGCTGACCTACACACATACTTAATTGAACCTCATGGTAAGTGATACTTTGTGAAATTTGCACCCATATGCTAAGCAGATAATCCAAAGTGATCATGGAGCTGTGTTTATACAACAGATTTAGAAAGGTTATTCAAGATGTATGGTGACCAATGTAATTGTTTGCGGCCTTATCCCACGAGCATGTTGAAAACGAGAAAGCACACTAAAAATAGAAATTCCACCTGCACATTTTAGCATTGGAATCTAATACCAGGGCGTTTTGCCCCAAATGTAATCTCCAGGAAGTGGTGAAATATTTCAAAAAAGGTTTTTACTAACTTGTGGCTTTGGTGGTTGAATTTCCTTTAGCTCCTTTTTAATGTAGTCTTAGGGTGTGTTTTCATGTATTCTCTACAGGTATTTATTTTGGCATCTTGCAAAAAGCCCTAATCAAAGAGTGGGTCCTTCATCCAGTTCATGAGTACTTTTCTATTGAGACTTTTGCAGGAAGTGTGTTGTCAGCCTCTCATAGATGCTGTGAGAGTAATTGAAACTATTAGAGGGAGGTCCTTGGGTGGTACAAGTAGCGTGAGGCCGGTAGGGAACCCAAAGATTGGCAGCTAGAACATATCCAGTGGCACCTGGAAGAATCAGGCCTGGCAATCTGCTCTTTGGAAAATTTACAGCCAAGAAAACTCCACAAAGCTGGAATTAAACCTTAAAAAAAAGAAAAGAAAACATACCTCTGAAGGGTAGTTGCCAAAACGAAACACCTCAGTAACGAGTGAGGTTTCTTGTCAGGAATTGCTCCGAGAAATAAATAAAAAACAAAACCCATCAAGCACTACGTTATTTTTCCCCAGGCTTCCATACGTAGTGAGAGAACATTAGCCTACTTTTCAGAAACTATCAGATTCTACATTTGTAAATTTAAGATCCATTATTTTTAAAGTTCAATATAATAATGATGCACATATTATTGATAGCAATGTTGGCTTTTTAATGTTTGTTTTTATTTACTTGGCTAAAAATTGATTTGGTGACTTTATTCTTAAAGTTCTTAAAATGATTTTATATAAAATTTGGTGACCAAACAATCCCCTACCTATATGTAGTTCAATAACACCAAGGGTATATTTTCTTTAGAGAAAGTCCTGGCATTGATTGTAGCAACATAGAAAAATTTAATATCTACTTAAACTGTGACATAATTTTTATTGGTTGTTATTATTTTAGTAACCACCAATATTTAAGATCCCAATATTGAGTAAGGAGAAAAAAAGAATTTATTATCAAGACAAGCTCCCTATGAAGATTTGTTCCCAAAATTAAACACCAATATACACATATGTCTAAAAATAGGAAATGATTAGCATCTGTAAATGTCTGTCATTGATTATGTTGGGAATGGGCTAAATGTTGTCTTCAGGTGTGAACAGTTCATATTCAGATTCATGGGGACTACTCTTTAAAATTTTAGGCCATAATTTATCCCACTGACTACAAGCAACAATCTTTATAAAAGCAGTCTGTGGAATAGCTGTTCCTTGTAGTTCAGAGAAGTAAACGCTGGAGTGAATTTTAAATTACAACTGCTGAGGTTCACAGACTGAAATTGTGAACATCAGTTTGCATCACTCGTATTGGTTCTTAAAGATTCATAATCCCCTGAGTTTCTCTACATGGTAAGAAAGTTTGTTGGAATGTGGAGAAAAAGAAACATTGGAAGGTTTAAAAAGAGTTTTAAGTTTTTCAAATGAGCTGTTATTTTTCTTCTTTTACTTTGAAACATAAAAATTTCTTTATTTTTTGGTTTATTATTTAAACTGTATTAATGAGAATTCTTAAACTCCTACACAAACACTCCACTATAATAATAAAAATATCTGTTATGTGTTGAGTGCTTATTTTGTGCTAGACACGGTTTCAAGAATTTCCCCGATAGGAATTGATATAAGGAGCCCTGGTTGTGCAGTGGAGATGAGCTACTAACTGCAATGTTTGGTGCTTCCAACCCACACATAAGCTACATAGAAAAAAGAGCTGGCTATATGCATCTGTAAAGATTACAGACAAGGAAACCCTGTGGGGCATTCTGTTCTCTTGTCCTTGCTCGCTGGGAGTTGGCTTGACGGCTCCTCGCAGCAGTAATTAACATTTTATTATATCAGTAGTCAAACCTAACACGTTTGCCTGCTGTGTCCAGTTGAAAGGAAAGGTAAAGAGCTTCTCAAATCAAATCCACTTTCTGAGAATTGATCTAACTCATGGTGATGCCTATAAAGTGTTTCGGAGACTAAATCTTTAGGGCAGCAGTGGAAAGGCAGAAAAAGAGGAAGACCTAGAAGGTATAAATTGACACCGTGGCTGCAAAATGCGCCCAAACATGATGATTGTGAGGGTGTTGCAGGCTGTGCCGTGCTGCTTTCTGCTTGAACGCACCTGTCAACAACATATCTGATTGGGAGGAGGATACAGGAAATTTTAATGAAAGATTAATTAATTGGCTGATGTGTAGGAAGTGCAGCTTGGCATTCTTCCTTTAATACCATCAGTTCTTGATCATATGCTACTTCTTGAAGCGGTTGAGTGTTGACCAATTATTTTGGGTAGAGTGGCTCTGTGTGTTTCACCCATCTTCATTTGATGCTTCCTACATCACTCAGTATTTTGCTCATCAAATTCTTCAAAATGGGAATTCAAGGCAACATTTTTCTTCCGTCCTCTCAGATTGTATTATATTGAGCTTATTCCTTCCCTCTGACTTTCTAACTCCAGGCCTTTCTTTTCTTTTCTTTTTAATACTTTCATTGGGGGCTCTTACATCTCATATCACAATCCATACATTCAGCCAGTGTGTCAAGCACATTTGCACATATGCCATCATCATTTTCAAAACATTCTCTTCCCCTGATATCAGCTACCCATTTCTTCCCTCTCCCTCCCCCACCCGCTCTCCTTCACGAACCCTTGATAAGTTATAGA
>NW_022111373.1:49133422-49134900 GCF_000313985.2 Echinops telfairi | reverse complement strand
TCTGTTTTGTGAGATGGAGGAGGACTTTGTGGACTGGTGTTGGACATGGGTTTATGTTGGACTTGTGGGCTTGGGCAGCACTGGATTGGGATGTTTTCTTGATGTGCACTTAACCATTATATAAAACTCTCTCTTACACATGAGTTTCTGTGGATTTGTTTCTCTAAAGTACCCAGACTAACACACCTACAGTCCTCCCCGTGCATTGTCTGCTCTGAGCAGGAACATCATCCCTGGGATCTGGTAGGTTCCAGGCCTTTCTATATTTCACTATAATACTTCATTTTGTCTTCTCAAGATGCTTCCAAAAATTTCCATTCAACTCTTTTATGATCATACTTTCTATTTGCTTTAAGAAAGCAAGTGCAAGATCACAGTCTCTTCTGACACTTTGGTGTTTTCTTTCTTTTCATTCTTTATAATGACTTTTTGCTTTCTTCCCATATGAGGGTTTTTTTTTTCAAAATCAGTTTATTGGGAGTTAATACAGATATATAATTCCATAGTTCATTCACACCAAGCAGCATTGTATAATTGCTCTCACAATCAATTTCTAAACATTATTTTCCTTCTTGAACTCCTTGACATCAGCTCCCTTTTACCACTCTCCCCAATGCCTGTAACCCCCAGAAATAGTTATTCTACTTGCTGTTCATATAAGTTCATCAGTCCTGGGTTTCATATACTGGAAAAGAGAAAACCATATAACAAAATTCAATAGGGTGACCTCCAGTGGCATAACACATCTGAGATAAACCCCAATATGAACCAACAGAAAAACAAAACAATACAGAAAATTTTGAAAACCGGTTCAATCCTAATGTGCAAAAGAGGAGGGATCAACTGACACAGTTTTAACCATTCAAGTCAGGTTTATCATTTTGGTCTCCCATAATCATCTCTCCAGTGCACTCTATTTGATAACCACTTTCAACCATCTCTGTCTTATGAATATAGAGGGAAATCACTGAGATGTATTTTCCATGTAGAATTCATAAATGTATCTTGGGCTCCCACTGTCATCCATAGACTTCTGTGAAGAATTTTCATAATTTAGGCTCTAATATTATTCCCTACAGCTTTGGATTATATGATAAGTATGATGTTCTTAATGCCTTTCTATAGCTTAACTGGTCTTTAATCCTAGATGTTCAATATATCAAATTTGTTCTTGAGCTGATCTCTACATTCAGGTAGGATATACTCAAAATTGTATTTTGGCTTTCATACACTTATTTTAATTTCCTTCCCTTTCAATTTGAATTTTCATAGGAATAATCAATAGCCTGTTTTACAGTTGGCCCCTGGCCTCCTTTTGGCTGATGCAATTGAATTTCTCCATAGTATCTTCTTATAGATATAGTCAATTTGATGCATGTGATAGGTAGGTTTGTTGTGCCAACATGGCCAATGAGCACATGTGAGATTAGTTGAAGGGTGGAGAGATACATGGCTCTGCGAGCCTTGCCTCTTTCTCT
>NW_022111373.1:49096936-49133013 GCF_000313985.2 Echinops telfairi | reverse complement strand
ATCTATCTATCTATCAATCATCTATCTATATAATATATACAAAATTACTAGTGTCCAGGTTGTGTTTCTCTAGGGAACTCTGTCTAACACTGTGCCCATGTCTTTCGTTTAGTGAGGTCTATGGGCATAATCACTGTTCATCTTTTTGAAGACAGTCATTGGTAATGACGAAGTTGTTTATCTTATAAAATTCTATCATGAGATCTCCAGCTTAATTCCTATCATCAAGGCTGTATTTCCCACTACTGATTCTTCAGTTTTGTGTTCCAATCACTAGTAACTATCAATTCCAGGCTGAAGAGGTTGGTAGAATTCGTCAATACTGTCATGTGGCTTTCTTTAGTGGCTAGTGCAAAATTTGAACACTACTTGTACTAAGTGTTCTTCCTTGTGTGTGGTTATTATCCTGTCACTGACAACATTTTACATGAAGAGAAATCGTGAAATGCTGTTTTTGAGAGTGAATGTGACACTATTCCTCTTGAAGTTGTCAGTTCTGGCAAAGTCAACTGATCATTAACTGATGCAAAATGAACAATACCAGACCTTTTCAGCTCACAAACACCTAGGTTATCAATCTTTATGTATTCCACTTCATTTTTGAAGATTTCTAGGTTCATAATTTGTACATTCCACATTCTAGTTATTAATAGATGTTTGTAGCTGTGTCTTCTCATTGTGAGTCGTGCCCCATCAGCAAATGCAGGTCTTAAAAGCTTTGCTCAATCCATTTCATTAAGATTAACTCTACTTCAGGGAAGCAGTTCTTCTGTTACTATATTTTGTGGGCCTTCCAACATGGGGGTGGAGTGGGGGCTCGTCTCCTGGCACTATATCAGATGCTGTTTCTGCTGGTTTTCATTGGCTTTTCCATAGCTGGTTTCACAAAAGTGTAATGCCTATTTCTTCTTCCTAGTCATGTTCACCATGGGGGTCCTGGCTGGTATTTCAGTTATCACGGGCATAGCTTCTAGGCTCACAGTAGCAAGCAAGTCATGAGTGTCACACCAACTGACAGATGAATTGAGTTCTTTGTATTTATGAAGGTAATCATTAAATTTTTAATGTCATATAAAGTTTGACAGTTTCAGAAACCCACAGGGACAATTCTACTCTGTCTTATAGAGTTGCTTTGAGTCAGAATCATGAACAACTGAATATTTGGAAATGTTAAGGGTTTTACAAAAATAATAATTCAACCTGGACATCATTGACAAATATACTGTGATTCTATTTCTTAGTCTCCTCTACAACCCAGTTTATAAAATCATATTCATCTAACATGTCATCTAACATGTTGATTATTCAAAATGAACAGCAGTCACCTCAGAGTGATCCCAGTATATATTCATAAAAATACATATAATGAGTATGCCTGAAAGGACCTGTAAAAGCTCACCTTATGAAGAGTAGGATACAATCTATAAATTAAAATGATAAATGAAAGTATTTTCATTAGGAGTTGATGCAGACATGTCTACTTATAGTCCAGCCGTAGATGTATCATATAAAATAGGCAAATGAAAATATTTAGTATTCTTAGATTAAATTCCATAGGATCTTAATGTTATTTGCCATCATATAAATTGACTTAGATTCAGAATTGATGTCTGATTAATGCTGATAACAATTTTATTGTAGAGCTTAATTATTGAAATTTTATATGACAGTTAAGTATATTAGTCCCTCCCAAAGCATCCATGTATGCTTTGTCTCAATAACTCTCCTTTCATTCCCAAATCAAGATATTTCATCTCCATTTTGATATCCTATGTCAAATAGAATTTCAACCAGAGCATACAAACATCAGCTCTTTTGATCATGCTTTTATCTTTCAGGCTTGTGAGTTTTATGTCTCAGATAATTCTAAGCAGATATAGCAAAGTCATGTCCCTTTAAGATTTTTCCATGCCAACCCCAAATGAACACTGGATGCACACTAAATATGACTACTATTGTGCTTTTCTCATTTTGTAACAGTAAAGAGGCTGACCAAAAGTTCTCTAAGATTCTTCTACCTCTGAAGTTCTATCACCCTGTGATTTATCTATCAAGGACCTATAATCCAAGTATATTGAAAAAGTAAACTAGAGTTCAAGAAAAGTAAAAAAAAAAATCATCTTTTATTTTTACCAGTATACCCTTTTTTCTCTATAAGGTAGATTGATTTCACAATTAGTATGACATTTGCCATACTTTTGAAAATTCCTCATGTATAACCTAGGAAAGAAAACCCTTGACAATAACTCATATACAACATTTGAAAACCAACTCTTTTCAGAAGAGTGATCAGGTGATGCCTCACCGTAGTCATTCTTGACCACCCTGTCCTCATCAGCTCATATTTTCAAACATGTGCTAAAGAGTACAGCTCTGTTGTATTTGAGGCAATTCTGACTCATTGTGACCTCATGTGTGTCAGAGTAGAATTGTGCTCTAGAAGGTTTTCAATGGCTAATTTACTAGTTCCCCCTGGTTATATTTAGACCTCCAAATTAGCACCTGGGTGCATTAATCATTTGCATACCCAGGGGCTTTCTGTCTCATTTATAACCCACATTAAAATTTTTCCTGATACTTTGTAAAATTAGGATTTTATTTATCACTGAAGGGTCAATCTTTTAAAAAGACATAAAACTGTCCCATTAAAAGATAAATAAAAGAATGTTTTTTGTGCAAGCAAAACCACAAATTTAACATTGAAAACATATGTCACTCATGTCCAAACACATTACGTACTAAACTTACTCCCCAGTGATTCTATTAAATGAATGTATTTGATCTCACAGTATTTTCCCCCTTAATCTTTACAAAGAACCAGTATTGAGTGTTATACATGTCAAAACCAAGGATTAAGTTGCAGTGGATTCTATAAATCCTTAGAATCCTAAGTATTTTGTGTATACAATAACACACATAAGAACTGTTCTGATTGAAGCAGCAGTGTGGTTCAATTGTGCTTGGAAGAAACCAAATGTGGCCAAAATAAATACATTTTGTTTATGTACGTTGTTAACCCATGAGGATACAGAGAAATTAATCTCACAGTATGTAGTGTTAAGTTTTCAATCACAAAACACATGGGGGGAAAAGTAAAAACTGTGTTAATTCTGTACATTGCTAAGCCAGGGTTATCACACATAGTACTATACAAAATCCAAAGTGTGCAAAAAGTAGCATAGTCTTACTCTGTTTTCTAAAACATACAATTTGCACACATATTTATTGATTCACTGTTGCTAGTATGCTAAGGAAAACCCCTTTTACTCCATAAGACCTGATTTCCCAGTCCCATTATTCATATTACCTTCCACAAGCCACTATTCAGATATATTTGTGCAAACACTTTTCTTTGTTTGTGTCTTTGTAAAATATTTAACATTTGTGTGCATAAATATTAAATTTACACAAATCATTCTATATTTTGTATATTTATTCTGTTACTTTATCCACTCTCTACTATACTTTAAAGTGTGTCTATTTTATCAGTTGCTTATCAATCTCAGATTTAGATAATTATATCTAATATGATATTATTACCAAAATATTACAATCAATGCACTCATTCTGTTCTCCTCAAAATATGTTTGAGATATATAGACTATTAAAATATACACATTTATAAATGTAGAGTAAATAGGTTGTTTTAAAATATGTAGTTTGTCTCTGCAAGGAGTACACCAATGTCCCTGAGAATATGTTTAAAACAGGACAAATATTCAGTCTTTTAATTCCATGTGCTTCTTATGAAAAGGGAAATGCATGAAGGTTTCTGTGGGTCTTCAAACCCATAAAGAATATTCCAGAGATTTTTTTCATAATAAATGTGGTGGAATAAATTTTAAAGAAATATATTCAAGACCAATATGCAGAAACCTATAAAAATTTATTGAAGAACATAAAAGATGACTGGAATAAATGGGCAGTGACAATGAGAATAAATGCAGAGTTCAGGATGAGAAGAGTCAGTGTTTCCACATCAATATCTCCAAAACTACTCTACAAATCCATCAACAAATACAAAATATTAATGAAATATTTTATGGAACTTCCCAGGTTAATTATAAAGTTCATCTCAAAGAGAAAATGCCTAGATATAATCAAGAACTTAATTAAAAAGAAAATAATGAGGTGTGACATGTTACTACAATTCAAATATGATAGCTGCAATGTAAAACTAGATTAATTAAAGTGACAATACATTGGTTAAGCAAGAAACTTACAATTCTAGATACCAAATAGAGATTCCAGAACTATGATAAAATGTATGGAAACGTCTCACTTCCATTGAGACCATTGCAACTCAGAGGAAGCCAATAGGACCAAGCAGAGTTGCCTGTCCTTAAGCATCAATAGTGAAAAACAATAAGCCTGGAAAAATCTCATTTCAATCTAGAAAATTACATAAAACAATGAGTTAATCATTCTTTATACCTCATCACATTCAAAGATCATTACGGAAGATTTAAAGATATGAGGGAAGCTTCAAAAAGTCACAGAAAAATTAGTTAAAAAATAATGAAAATTTTTCATGAGCTCGTTAAAGAGTCCTCTTATATGTTGTTTAAAGCATGAATTTACTAGAAAAATCTACAGATCTACAGTCTTGTAATTAATTAATTTGGACTGGTAAAAGTTTATCTGATTAAAAAATAAGTAAACAGGAGCCATATTATAAAAAAGTAATAAATATTTGCCTACAAAATTTTTTAAATGTGTAAGGCCAAAAGATGTATATATATTAAAAAATAGAGAAATAGACATGAATTAAGTGTATCACAGAAAAACCGAGGGTTAATGTTGATCATAAATCTCATACATATGTTCCATAAATGAATAAGAAAAAACTAATTGAAAAGGTGAGAAAACATGTAAAAGTCAATCCCTAGAAGGATACTTCAACACCCATTTATACATTTCATGTGCAGGCATTTACTATCACTAGTAATCAAGCAAAACTCCTTTGTTGTTGTTGTTGTTGTTGACCATGGGCTTGCCATGAGTTGGGATCGACTAAGTGGCCGTGGGTTAGGTTTGGGTTTGAGTGAAAGCTGACAGGGAACATTAGCGTTCTCCTTAAGGATGCACGCGCTGTTTTGCAATAGTGCCCTTCTCTTGTAATGCTGCAATCCTTTCCCTGTGCCAGCACTCCCTCCCTTCTCCCTTGAGGTCGGTCCCTTGTCTATTTGTCATTCTTTCCTAATCCTTTCTGCCTTCTGGGCTTTGTTTCAGGGCAAAAGCTGCCCTTTTGTCCCTGCAAGGCTTATCAGAAAATTTTTCTCTTTTAATATGAAAAAGTATATTTACTATTGAATTGCTTAAAGTTTTAAAACTGTGTAATTAAGTTCATTGCCGGACAATGCAAAGGACCTCTTTGGGGTAAAATGTCCACAAAACATGGTGTTTGTGTGTATAAGCACATGTGTGTGCACAAGCAGAAATGTTTGAATGGTTTAAAACATTTCTGGAAGAAAATCTGTCTCTGGTGGTGGTTATATAAACGTATGTCTACTGTTGGGGAGGACTTTGACTTTGCGTTTTATATATTCTTTTGAATTTTTTGGACTTCAATGATTCTCTGCCTTGAATTCAACTTTAAGCAACAATTTTTTAGATTTGGTAAATAGCAAAAACCTTCTACAGAAAAATGAAGAAATGGTTTGGGCATTGCATAAAATATCCCTCTTTTTGGCCAAATTGCAGGGGTTTACTTTTGAGCTGTTGGCATGAGATGTAAGGGCCAGGTGTCAATCAGGCATTTTAATTCTTTTTTTAACCGGAAGATCCTGACAGCAGGAAAAGTTGCTTGGCTATTTCTCTCAGGGGTGAGGAAAGATGAGGAGCATCCCTTTCCATTTGTTAGGAGCTAGGAGCCATAAGAAGGACACTCGGAGGCAGTGGGGGGTCTGAATGCCTTTGTGTGCTGAAGCAGGGACTCATGCCCATGCCTTCATGGTGTTTGGTCTGAAAGAGCAGAGAGAGTCATCAAATTGCCTGAATAGAAAGAACATTTTTATTGAACCTCTACTGGGGCAAATTAATTGAGCAATGGAACATGACAGTTCAATAGGTGAGATTATCAAAAGAAAACTGCCCCCCTAGGGCAGGAGCCCCAGATGGGTGTCTGTGCTTTTCTGAGAAATGTGATTGCTTCCTGATAAAAATATAATTGCCCCCTGTTGTTGTATTGTCCTTTAATGAATCCCATCTAGCCCCTAAATATGACAAATGGGATGGATGGTTTGCAGGAGGGCTGACAGTTAACATCTGATGTTAAGCCATCTGAGGCTACACAGCTTTGAAGAAAAGCTGTCCTTTGTCTTATTAAAGCAAAGAAATGTTTCTGAGTTTCTTACTCAAGACTTTTGATTGCTATAAAGCTTGAAGAATGTTGCAATATAATTTTAATTGGACAAAATTAATTAATTCACTATCTGAAAAACTTAAGTATTTGCATTTTGTTTTGGTCATAATTTTCGTTTTTCTGTTTTTTTTAGAAAACATACACTATCAGGTGGAAAGAGCTATACAATTTATTTAGTCATTCACCTATTAATTGTCTAAAAATGCTACTCCTTATGAAAGGTCAAGATATAACAATGGGCACCATACCTTAAGGGAAGCACAGTTCTTCTTTCCACAGAATATTTTAATTATTATTTAAACAATTTAAGTCTTTTTTAATTTTAATAAATCATTTTATTAGGGACTTGTAAATCTCTTATAACAATCCATACATTCGTTGTTTCAAGCACATTTGTACATGTTGCCATCATCATTTTCAAAACATATTCTTTCTACTTGAGCACTTAGTATCAGCTCCTCATATTTTCCATCCTCCCCCACCCTCCCACCATAATGAATCCCTGATAAGTTACAACTTATTATTATTTTCATATCTTACACTATCCATTTTCTCTCTTCAAACATGTTTCATCACCCTGGGGGTGGGAGGTGTTATTATATATCAATCATTGTGATTGGTTTTCCCTTTCTCCCCCCACCTTCACCCTACCCTCATGGTGTCCCTACTCCCATTATTGTTCCCAAAGGGTTTATCTGTCCTGGATTCCACGTGTTGAGAGCTCTTTTCTGTACCTGTGTACATGCTCTGGTCTAGCCAGATTTGTAAGGTCAAACTCAAGACTTGATAGTGGCAGGGAGGAAGCATTAAAGACCTAGAGAAATGTTGAATGCTTCGTTGGTGCCATACTGCACCCTGGAAGACTTGTTCCTTCCTTGTGACCCTTCTGTGAGGGGATGTCCAATTTTCTACAGATATACTTTGGATCTCCACTCTGATCCTCCTGATTCTCATTGACATTATTGTTTGTTTGGGGTCTTCTGATGCCCAATATATGATCCTGTGAACACCTTGTGATCAAACAGGCTGGTGTGCTTCTTCAATGTGGGCTTTATATCGTCCCAGCTAGATGGCCACTAGTTTATCATCAAGCCTTTAAGACCCCAGATGCTATATCTTTTAATAGTTGGGCACCATAAGTGGGGTGGGTCTGCTCAGAGTATACAGGAGAAAGCTAAGAAGGAAGGATAGAGAGAGAGTGAATTGCATCCTGGCCCACCAAGATCCGAGGATGATATTCCTGTTCTGAGCAGCCAATGAGCAGAGAGAACCTTAGGGCTGGCCCCACCATGAGAAACAGTCCCCTAATTAACTCACAAAATTATGGGGGACAACACTGGACATACAGTGAGGGAATTGTGCCCGATCTGACACCACCATACTGGGTGAAACACGAAGGGAGTGCATGCAATAGAGCAAAGCAATGAAGTTCCCTAGGAATCCCAAAAATAGACTTCGGGGGTAGGGCTTGGCACATCATCAGACTTGATCGGGAAACATTCATAAGGGTCAACAGACAGATCTGGAATTATTTATAGGCTTCCCCACCCCCCCATGTCTATCTATATAATATAGGCAGGATAAACAATCCTGAGGAGAAAGCAATGGGACTGACGGTTTGGGGGGGACATGGAAGAGGGCAGGGTGGAGGAAAGGAAGCCGGAGCCAACAAACCCAGTGACAAGGGAACAACACATGATCTAAAATTAATGGTGAGGAGAGTGTAGAATGCCTGGTGGGGTTTGATCAAGTGCCATATAGCCGAGAGCAATTACTGAATGAAGGTCTAACATGATAGTGGGACAGGAGGAAAGTAAAAGGAAATAGAGAAAAGAACTAGGAGGCAAAGAGCATGTATAGAGGTATAAACACAAGCATGTGCATATGTAAATATATTCATGTATAATGATAGGGACATAGGTCTATGTACATATATTTATATGTTAAGTATTAAGGTAGCAGAAGGACATTGGACCTCTACTCAAGTACTCCCTCACACAAGAACACTTTAATAACCTGGCATTCTGTGATGCTCACTTCCAGCACGATCACTGAAGACAAAATGGGTGCATAAGCTAATGTGGTGAACAGTTTAATTCTAATCATCTAGAATGATTCCAGTTGTAAAAAATTGAAAGCTGAGCTCAGAGATTTAAATAGCAGCAGTATTTATTGGTTCACAGTCTATAAGGCCAGAGATAAGCTACGTTTCAGAGTTGATTTAATTTTTTACCTTTGTAGCTTTGTAATTCACTAGGCCAATACTGCCCAATAGATTTTCTGCAACAACAGAATAATATTCTATATCAGTGCCTTCCAATTGTTTTCACTAGCCACATGTAACTACTGAGAATCTGAAATGAGCCCAAATAATTGAGGAGATAAGCTTTCAATTTAATTTAATTGAGTTAAATTTAAATGTAAACTGTTCTATAGGGTTAGTCGCTACGCTATAGGACAGGCCAGCGTTAGATCTGTCTCCCCTCCCAGACACATATTGTGTAACAATATCACTCACAGGTTTATGATGCCTTAGCTGCATCCAGTCAGGTATTAAACCACCCAGCTCACACCAAGGCATAATTATGAGGGTTCATCCAGAGGAGGAAATATCTTTTGCCACTTGTCACTGGCCAAAATCAGACCATCACTGGACTGTTAACTGGCAGAAAGGTGATGGGATCACTAGTGTTGTCTTATTCTGGGCTTGTAGGCTTGGTAAGATGCCATATAAACAATATTGGTATTTGCATAGATAGGGAAAAGAGGACTCGCACCCTATTTGCACTGCTGTTTTCACAAATCAGAGAAGTACAAATGTCTGTGTTCTGGTTTCTGCCACTGTGTCATGCCTAACATTCTCATGCTGCCACTGGTGTGTGGTTGCCTTAGCTAGTTCTCTGCCTCAACTTTTGAGCTACACTACCTGTGGGACACCCAACCCATGGATCGTGTCACTAGATCTTGAGGTTCCTTTGAGATCTGCTTCTCCATGTTGCTGGTGTATACATTGCTTGAGCTTGGGACTGTTGGATCCTGTAGTCTGGCTGACTGTTGGTGACCCACCCTGCTGTTTGGTGCCTGTGGCCAGACTGCTTGCATTGCTCTAGACAAGACTCAGCTGTCTGCTTCCGTGATCTTGGATCTAGCAGCCCTCGTGAGTTGAAGGACTTCCAGTATATTAACTGTTCCACGGAAGTGAGTTGAACTGAGCCCTCTGTATATTCCTTCATGCTCTATCCACCTATCTACTTATAAAAGCATAAGTGTCCTGGTTTTTTTTTTTTTCCTCTAGAGAACCATGTCTAACACATGATATATGACAGAGATCAGTTGCACATTTTGGAATATTATTGTTCTGGCCAAAGGAAGAGAAATCTCTAAAGCAAGGATATGGTTGGGGCGGGTGGGGGAGGGAATGGTAAGCCATTAGGAAGTTAAAGTTGATACCATCAGGGGAAATAACATGTATTTGGATGAAGACATGTCATGTGATTTAAGCCAAGATACAGATACAGATGTGATTTGGAACATAAAGAGTCTTTGTGGAATTAATCATATGGCATGGTCAGCGTGGAAAAAATGGCTAAGGCAACTAGGCTTCCAAGCAACTAGCTAGGTAGTAAATGTAGGAAATACAAAAAGAATTACTGAATGAGAAAGTATAATTTTCAACATGCTGAACCCGTAATATCTTTGGAAACCTCGGATGAAATTTCTCAATGGATTGATGAAAATATTGATATGAACAGAAGAATAAAATTATGACTAGAGCTATAGATATTGGAAGGATATCTGTAAAGATGCGTGTTTAAGTCTCTGAGAGAGGAGGAGATTGTCCAGATAGAGTGTATCAAGTGAAAAGAAATATAAAATGCAACCGATGATTGCCTGCACAATACAAAGTATGAATGTCTACCTGCTTACTATAATGTCCTAGCTTATTCAGAAGCACTACTCAGAAAGCCGTCATGATCATCTTCCAAAAATCAGCCACTGAAAGCCTTATGGAGCTCGGTTCTATGCTGAAATACCTGAATCATAACTGATGTGGTAGAAAATTTTAGTCGACTGCACACTTTTGTATACTGCAACTTTTAGTGTCATGGTAAAGAATTCGACATACTTTACACTCTTAGTGTGATTGTGGCTCTGAGAGTTGAGTAGAATATGTGCCTTTATTTCTAAGGATGCGTACTGTGTGTGGCATGCACAAAGTTATATTTCAATAAACAAGTCATGACTAAGAAATGCAAGATGCGAACCCACTGTCATCAAGTTAGTTCTGACTCATCTGACCCTATAGGACAGAGTAGAACTACCCTATCACATTTGTGAGGTTTTAAGTCTTTGTGGAAGCAAATTCCTTTGGCAGAGCTGGTGGATTTGAACACTGACCTTTGGATGAACTGAACTTCTGATGCCACCGGAGCTCCTATGGTAACCAAAGTGTAGAATAAATCTATTAGCCATTGAGCAAGAGGAATGCCTGCCACCACACACGATCTTGTGGTTCTGGTCTCAGCAATTATATTCATCTTCTCCAAATAGTTTAGTTCACTTCTGTCTTGCAGAAAACTGAAGATTTGGTATTGTGCTCTAAGTCACACCCTCCTTTATGTCCTTAAGCTCCAAAATATCAGTTTCTCACAAGCTACAACAGTCAAAGGTATTCCTGAGTGTTAAAATTGTACTTGGTTTAATCATCAACACTATAATTGATCCCAATTTTTTTACATCACGTAATTATACTTGATAATACAATAACCCAATATAAGAATAATTTTAGGCCATAAGTTCTTAGACTTCCTTACTTGTCCTACTGCCCCTTAAAAAAAAATGCAGAGCACCACCCTGGCCTTTACAAGCTTTTGGGATTTAGCCAAAATAGCACAGGGTAAAATGTAGGTATCTTTTGCAGCCCACTTGATCGATCATTCCAGTACCCCCTCCCCACCACTGGGGGTAGTATCAACCACTTTAAGAAACACATTTTAGACCCATGAAAGTATGTTTTTATACCTACCTGATTGAGTTACTTGGTATAGTAACCACAGTGCATATCTGCATGACTCCTTCTAGTTTTCATCTCCTGATATTCATGCTCTTGTGTAATTTTCTTCCCTCAAAGCAAACAAGTATGTGCTAAATCTAGTGACACTTATAAAGAACAAAGTATGGAAAAATGATTGGGCATTATTACTGCAATTGGATTATAATTTTAAAAATCTCAGTAGCAACCTCTTTCTTTCTGGAATTGATGAAGTAACGGCTAGGAGTTCACCCAGGAGCTTGTGAAGAACTCAGACCATCATTGTGACAGCCCTCAATGAATTCCCTCTACCACCATGTAAACTTGAAAGTGGATTGTTTTTTATATAGAGTCCTCAGATGAGACAGCAGCACTTCAGTTTAGCTGTAGAAGAGGCGGTGAAACTAAAGTTGTGCCCTTAAGAGCGATAAGGTAATAAATGTGTTAATTCAAATCACCAAATGTTGGAGTAATTTGTTAAATAATAATAGATAACTAACACATTAGAACTAAGCAAACATTTTCTTGAGCAGGTAATGATCCTATGACTTATTCTTTAATAATGAATTCCCATTTAATTCTCATTTAATTTTAGTTTAGAGACTATGTTAAAACTTAAATTGTCACTTTTACCAGCTAGTAATACATGTCAACAAAAAAGAATAGCAATAAAAATGAAAACAGAAGTACACCCATCTCATGTGACTTCTGGATGTTCAAAACTAAGGACAGTGAAGCAAAAATATAAGATTCACTTTTAATGGAGGCACACTTACTATATGGAAAAACAAAAGGTTTATAAGTCTTTGAGAAAATGAATATAATTGACACTTTAAAATAAATAAACTTTATTGATAATATTTCCAAGAATAGTGTGGCAGTTATAGAATCTCCTTTCAACTTGCAAAGGGGTGGGTCTAGCCTGTCAATCAGGTCACAGCTTGATGACCTAATTTGGGGATGCTATGGAGACAAATAGTTCACTGGAGGCCAGATACTTCTCTGCTTGACTCCCTACAAAACATTCCTGTTGGCAGCCCACAAGGAGCTACATTGGTAGGTCTAGAGCCCTGGAGCTGGAGGACCCATGTGAAGGTCCATGCCAGCGCTGAGATGCTTCCACCACCACTGGATCCACAAGACTTTCCACCCACTGGCCTGTGATTTTCCTGCATTTGGCATTATTGCATGGCTGCATGAGTCTAAAGAAGAATTTATGGACTAGTGTTGACATATGAGGTAATTATATGAAAGTCAAGGATAAAGCAGACTAAAAAAATCACAAGAGTCAAAATACAATCTTAAATGTATCCTATGTTAATTTCTAGAACATCTCAAAAACAGATTTGACACATTGAACACTAAGGACAGAAGACCTGATGAGACATGGGAAGATATCAACACCATCATTCGTGAATAAAGCAAATGGTCATTAAAAAGACAGGAAAGAAAGAAAAAATCAAAAGGGATGTCAAGAGACTCTGAAACGTGCTCTTAATTGTAGATTGGGTAAAGCAACTGGAAAAAAGGATGAAGTCAAGGAACTGAATAGAAAATTTGAAAGGGAAGTTTGAGAAGAAAGTAAAATATTATAACAAAATGTACAATGGTATAGAATGAGAAAACCAAAAGGGAGGAGCAGGCTCAGCGTATATGAAACTCAAAGAACTCAGGAAAAAAATCAAACCTCAAATTGCAATTTTGAGAGGTTCTATATTGAATGATGCAGGAAGTGTCAAGAGAAGATAGAGTCATTGTTCCAGGAAGAACTAGTAGACAGTCCACCATCTCAGGACGTATCTTGTGAGCAAGAACCAATGGTGCTGGAGGAAGCAGTTCACACAGTACTGAATGTATTAGACAAAAACAAGGCTCCATTGATTAACCAAATACCCACTAAAATGTTTCAGAGCACCGAAGAAGCGCCGGAAGAACCAGCTCACCTGTGCCAATAAATTTGGAAGATAGTTCTTGGCCAACTGACTGGAAGAGATCCATATTTATGTCCATTCCAAAGAAATGTGATCTAACAGAATGCTCAAACCATAGAACAATATCACTGATATAGCCACATGTAATGATGCAGAATGCAGGAAGAACACAAGCCAGTGGGTGCAAGATACCATGGATTCATGGGGGTGGAGGCATCTCCAAGGCTTGCAGCAGGCCCCCACGTGGTGTCAAAAGGAAGGTGAAAGCAGAGAGAGAGTGGCTGCTGTCCAGTGAGCCATTTATCTTGGTGGCACCTTCAAATGAGGTCATCATGTTGCAACCTGATTGACAGGTTAACTCCACCCATATCTTCTTATGGGTGCCACGTTGGCACCAAAAAACCTTACTATCACAGATATTTATTGGTGTTTCATGAACTATGCAAAGGCATTTGACTGTGTGGGCCATAATGAACTTTAGATAACAAGAAGAATGGGAATTCCAGAACACTTCATTGTGCTCATTCTCAACTCGTCCATGGATTTAGAGGCAGTTGTGCGAACAGAACATGGGAATACTACGTGGTTTAAAATCAGGAAAGGTGTGAGTCAGGGTTTGTATCCTCTCACCATACTTGTCCAATCTATATGCTAAGCAGATCATCAGAGAAGCTGGATTATATGAGGAAGAATGCAGCATTAGAATTAGAGGTAGCCTTAGTAGCACAACCTGAGGTACAATCTGGCACAGCCATGCTTGCTGGACGTGAGGAGGACTTGCAGAACTTGCTGGTGAAGATCAAGGACTGTAGCTTTCAGAATGGATTACAACTCAATGTAAGGAAAACCAAAATCTTCGCCACCGCAGCAATAGATTATATCATGATCAATGGAGAAAAGGTTGAAGTTGCCAAGAATTTAGTCTTCCTTGGATCCAAAATCAATGCTCATGGAAACTAGGCAAGAGATCAAAAGATGTAGAGTATTAAGTAAATCTGCTGCACAAAACCTCTTTAGAGTCTTGAATTAAAGGATGTCACTTTGAGGATTTAGGTTCACCTGACCCATGCCCTGGTAGTCTCCATTGCATTATATGCATGTGAAAGTTGGACACTGAATAAGGACACTCATGGAAGAATCGACACATTTGAATTGTGGTGCCGGAGAAGAAGATTGAAAATACCACAGACTGCTAAAAAGACAGACTGTTCTTTATTGGAAGGTGTAAGGCTAAAGTGCTCCTTAGAGGCAAAGATGGCATGACTTTGTCTTACATATTTGGGCACATTGTCAGGAGAGACCAGTCCCTGGAGAAGGACGTCATGTTTGATAAAGTGGATGGGTGGCACAAAGAGGAAGCCCTCGATAAGCTCGGTTGACACCGTGGCTGCATCGGCAGGCTCGGGCAGAGGAACAACTGTAGGTCGGTGCAGGCTCGCAACGTGTTTCATTCTGTTGTGCATAGGATCGCTGTGGGTTGGCGGGAACTCGATGGCACCAAACAACAACAACAACAACAAGCTTCACTGGTTGCTTATCTGAAGAATCCAGCATAAGATAAGATGCATATGATCATTCTACTATCAATCTTTTTCTGTTCATTTTATCAGACGCTCTTCACTCGTTATTATTCATGCAGATCAGAGACTCAAACAAGAACAGATTCGCTTCACTCTATATGATTCTTATGGAACAGAGAACTGAGGGAGATAGATAAGGGACTGGAGAAAAAAAGTGAATCTTGAAAATATAAATACTCATGGAATTTTAAAACTTCTTTGTTTTCATTCTTTAGTGGTATTTATGTGCCTACTTCACTTGCTAGATGCTGATGTTCAGCAGGATTTTCATAGCATAACTGAGCACCCTGACTCTACATCACCAGTGCAGGAGGAATTGGTTAGAGTGCTATTATTGTCATGTCTTTGTATTGGTCTAAGAGTGTATAAGATGATTTTATGCAAATAAGATGTAAATGAATTCACTGTGACTAAAGGCAGAAGATTCTGGGTGACTCACTGGTATCATATCCACCTAGGGCAGGCAGTTAGGAAACATAAAAGCAGCATTAACTACTGAGTGTGTCATAAAAGATGCCCGGGTTGATGGTGATTTGACTATTCTGGCTGCTGTTCAAGGTGGAACTCTGTTCCCGATGTAATTCTAGCTGTTACATTGCATAGATGTATAGTTAATTTATCTTCTTCCATCAAGACCCAAATCACACATAATATAATTGCCTCTGTAAGTACACTATCCGTCATGACTAATGATGCCAAAAATGAACAAGATGGCCAAAGGTCTGATGCACTTATCTTCGCAGAATGAAAGAAAGGAATGTCTTATTTTTTCAAAATTTATAATAAATCTCTACTAGTAGAAATATTTTGAATACATTAAAAAGATTGGGGTTTTTTTGTGATAAGGGTGGATATGTTAAATAGTTAGATTTTAATAAATATACACTGCCCATCTCTCATTTACAAATGCATGGAGTTTCAGCAAGACAAGGATAAATCACATACTATTCCTACCTGGGTTCCAGGTCATACGTGTGTGAATTCACTCCAAAGTAAATATATTTAAACATGTATCTGTGATTGTGGGTGGTCGCAGACAAGTTTTCTCCATAATCAACTAGTTTTACACTTGTTAAGTTATCTAGGAAAAGAAAGTACAGTGAAAAAAAGTGGCTTTTGAAGGAATTTGATAGGGCAATTAAATGCAAGGAAGAGAGATCAACTCAAGGTTACTGTATTTGGGAACTGCAAAGGGATAATCTAGTTAGATTTTCATAAGGAACACTAGAAAATCATAAGGACTTGTTAAAAAATATGTTTTAAGAGAATGGAAAGCCATATTGGTAAGAAAAAGACCAGGAAAATAACACCAAGGAATTGATTCCATTGTGGTAGTTACATAATCTGGTGTCAACTTGTGGAGCGGTAGAGTCTAGCCCGTCAATCAGGTTGCAGCTTCATGATCTCATTTGGAGGCACCATGGAGATAAATAGCTCACTGGAGACCAGATACACAGACTTTTTACTTTGTTTTTCCTGCTGACAAGACACATAGAGCTATGCTAGAGCTCTGGAGCTGGAAGAGCCACGTGGAGACCCACAGCAGTGCTAAGATGTTTCCACGCCACTGGATTCACAAGACTTTCTACCCACTGGCCTGTGATCTTCCTGCATTTGGCATCATTCTATGTGTTTTATGAGTCTGAAGAGGAATTTATAGTTTGGTATTGGACATATGGGCTAACATCAGACTTAAGGACTTGATCTGGACTGGGTTGGGATGTTTTCTCAATATTCATTTTTTTCTTGTATATAAAGCTCTTTCTTTTTATGGTAATATTATTTTTCTTTTTTAAAAAAATAATTGAATCATTTTATTGGGGGCTTGTACAACTCATCACAATGCACACATATATCCATTGTGTCAAGCACTTTTGTACATTTGTTTCACTCATTATTCTCAAAACATTTGCTTTCTACTTGAGCCCTTGGTATTAGCTCCTCATTTTTTCCTTACCTCCTTGCTCCTCCCCTCCCCCATGAACCCTTGATAATTTATAAATTATTATTATTTTGTCATATCTTACAGTGTCCAACATCCCCCTTCACCTACTTCTCCGCTGTCCGTCTCCCAGGGAGGAGATTATATGCAGATCCTTGTAATCTTCTCTTTCTTATATACATATGAGCATCTATGAATTTGTTTCTCTAGTCAACCTAGACTAACAAACCCATCATGACAATGATCCTTTACCTTCTTCAAGGATAACAAAACCTGTACTCTGAGAATACATTACTCAATCCACCCTACAATCCTGATAAGGCTCTTTCAGAATTCTATGTGTTACCTGAACTCAAAGATCATTTAAAAGGAACGTGATTGAAGTCCCTTGAAGATGTCAAAACTACCATTGTCATGGGGAGTAAATAAAAAAGAGTAGAATTAATAGGGGAAGGATTTCTCACTGTCATCAAGTAGATGCCGGTTCATATTGATCCTATAGGACAGGGTAGAACTTCCCTTGTGAGTTTCTAAGACTGTAATTATTTACAGGAATAGAAATCCCTATCACAGGTTGTTAATAAGCCTTGCTCTAATCCTGATGCCACATTCTCTTTCATATAATCCACCTTCTCTGATTATTTGTTCAGCATACTGTTTGAATAAGTACAACGAGAAGAAGAAACCTTGACACACATCTTTCCTAATTTTAAATCATGAAGTATTCTTTTGTTCTCATCCCACAACTCTTTCTTGATTTATGTGCAAGTTCCGCATGAGCATAATGAAATGTCCTGTGATTCCCATTTTTCCTCAAGACTATCCATCTTTTGTTATGTTCCACAGAGTTGAATGCCTTGGTATAGTGGATAAAACACCAGTGAACACCTTTCTCGTATTCTCTGCTTCCAGCCAAGATCCATCTGGCATCAGAAAAAATATCCTTTGTTCCAGGTCCTCTTCTGAATCTGACCTGGACTTCTGTCAGATCATTATACTGCTGTAACCTTTGTTGAATGATTTTCAGCAGAATTTTACTTGTATGTGATATCAATGGTACAGTTCTGTAGTTGGAGCATTCTTTAAGTATATATTTCTTTGGAATGGATACAAATATGTATCTCTTCCAGACTAGTTAATCAAGCAGCTGTTTACCAGATTTCTTGCCATAGAAGTGTGAATTCTTCCAGTAACTCATCAACTTGCTAAATTATTTCAACTGATATTCCATCTATTCCTAGAGCTTTGTATAAATTTGAATAATAGTTGTATTGATTAAATTCCTTTTGTATTTTAATTATGTATTTCTGTAAGGCCTTGCGGATTGCCATCTGGTTACTTTATTGTGACAGGGTTGAGTACCACTTGTTAATAGTATCACTATCAGTGTAAATTCATTTTCTCCTTTTCCCGTCACACTTCAGATGATGTTCTCATTTGGGCTCCATGTCCAATAATTACCACTTGTGTTTTCCTGAAAAATAAAAATAATTAGTATATTTATTAATTATTTGAAATGTTAATGCATTGAAATGTATATTATTAACAATAATATTCAACCATCAGTTGGATATAGAATGGAACATTGTCTGATACTGAACACTGAACCAATGGAAGTAGAACATTGTCAGAGATAGCGCCAGAAGATCAGCATTTCAGGTTAGAAAACACTCAAAATGTTTGAGAAACAACTGCCTTCTCAACGGAGGGTCGACCAAAATTATGTGAATGCAGTAAAGCCTGTGGAAGCAAAGTTTTCAGGACCTGAAGCAAAGTTTTTATTTGCTGATTGAGCATATGACTCAAAACGAGAAGAAATAGCTGTCACATCAATTAAGAATGGAACTTAGAATAGTCAAAATATGAATCTAGGAACATTTAAAATACCCCAAAATTACATAAAATACATACATATTTATATTCTAGGTGTTAGTGACGTGAAACAGATTGGCCATTTTAAATCAGAAAATCATATGATTTACAATGACAGAAATGATAGACTCATGAGGACTCATTCACATGGAATGGCTTTGACTTCAATGTCAAAAAGGAAATTTCAAGATAAATCTTGAAGTATAATGCTGCGACAGGATCTACCCATATACAAGAAAATCCAATAAGACAACAAGGATTCAAATTTAGCAGCAAATATTAAAAGTAGTGAAGGGGAAATTAAAAAGTTCTACCAAAGTGTATTTATCAAAATTGATCAAACATACAATCAGGTTACATTAAAAATTATTAGTGATTGAAATACAGATGTTAGAAACAAAGAGAAAAGAACAAGAATATAGAGGTGGCGTAATGGATATTTGTAAGACTAATGACTTCTACATAGCAAATACCTGTTTTTAACAACACCAAATGCATCTTTACACATGTACTTCTCCAGAAATCAAATTGACTACATCTTTGGAATAAACCATGGAGATATTCAATATCAGGAGGCAAAACAAGACCAGGGGCTGACAATGAAAATCCAGGTTGAAGATGAAAATAGTCCACTGGAGCCAAAATATGACCTTGAGTCTATCCCTCTTGAATTTCAAGAACATCTCAAGAATAGATGTGATGCATTAACCACTCATCAAAACATCATACACAAAGAGCGGAAAAGGTCATTAAAAAGGCAGCAAGGCAAGAAAAGATCAAAGTGAATATCAGAAGAGACTAATATTTGCTCTTAAGCTGATCAGGATTTTCAAAGAGCACCTCCAGAAAATAAAGTCAAATATTACAACAAAATCTACAAGACCAACCAGGAATAACACACTTAGAATATTTTAACCTGCAAGAACTCAGGAAAAAATTCAAGCCTCAAGTTGAAATATTGGGAGATTCAATGGACAAAATATTGAATGATACAGGAAGTACCCCCAAAATGGGCGAAAACACAGTCACCGTATCAAAAAGAACTCTTCAACATTCAAATATTTCAAGAGGCAGGACGTGAGCAAGAACTAATGGTAATGAAAGAAGAAGTTCAAGCTGCAATGAAGACATTAGCCAAAACCTAACCCCTGGAATTGAGGTAATACACATTAAAATGTTTCAAAAAATTAACGAAGCAGTCACTCATCTGCAAAAAAAATTTGAAACATAGTTATTAGGCCTAATAACTGGAAGATATCCATATTTGCACCCATTCCAAGGAAAGGTGAATCTAATGAATGCTCAAATTATAAAACCATATAATTGATATCCCATGCAAGTAAAATTTTGCTGAGTATCATCCAACATCTGTTGCAGCAGTACATTGATAGGGAGCTACTGAAGGTTCCGGATGGACCAAGAAGAGAACATAGAACAAGGGATATCATCATTGATGCCAGATGGATCTTGGCTGGAAGCAGAGAACACTAGAGATGTGTTTATTTGTGTTTTATTGACTATTCCAAGGTATTTGACTGTGTGGATCATAACAAAGTATGCGCAACCTTGAAAAGAATGGGGATTCCAGAACACTTCATTGTGCTCATGCGGAACTTGTACATGGATCAAGAGGCAGGTGTGTGATCAAAACATCAGAGGAGCTGTATTATATGAAGAATGAGGTACCAGTTTGGGTGGTAGGTTTATTAACAACATTTGAATTTCAGATGATAAAACCTTGCTTGCTGTAAATGAGGAGGACTTGAAACACTTGCTGATGAAAATCAAGAATTGCAGCCTTCACAAGAGAAGTAGAATTCAATGCAAAAAAAAAAAACCAAATCAAAATAGTCGAAACAGGACTGATAGATAGCATCATAAAAATGGAGAACATGTGAAAGTTGTCAAGAATTTCGTCTTGTTTGTATCCACAATATGCTTGGAAGCAGTCAAGAGATCAAGTGATACATTTTTTGGGGGTAAATCTGCTGCACAATACGGAACGCTTTAAGGTGTAGAAAACTAAGGATGGTACTCTTAGGACTGAGCTGAGCCTGACTCAACCCACAGTATAATCACCTCAAATATATGTAGAAGCTGGACATTGATTAAGGAGGAAGTTGAAGATTGATTCTGGTAAAGGATGTTGAATGTACCATGGACTGTCAAAAGAACAAACAAATCCATCTTGGAACAAGTACAGCCAGAATGCTATTTAAAGGCAAGAATGACAAGAGTTCATAGCAAGTACTTTGGACATGCTATCAAGAGAGATCAGTCCTGGAAGGACATCATTCTTTGTAAAGTATAGGGGCATCCAAAAAGAGAAAGAACATCAACAAGATGGATTAACTATGACAATGGGCTCAAACATAAGAACAATTGTTAGGACAGCATAGGACAGAGCAGTGTTTCATTGTGTTGTATGCAGACAGGGTCACAATGAGTGCAAAACCACTCAATGGCATCTGGCCACAACAATAACTACCAGGTTGGTTGTGAAGATTAATAGCTATAACAAGGGAATTAATTTCAGTGTAAATCGTGTTTAGGAATTAATAAGAAGAAAGTATTTAATTCATTTTACATATCGATGATTTGAAAGAGGGAAAGTAATGGAGATAAAAAATGAGTGACAGATTCTAGTTCTACAAGAAAATCAATTGAAGATGGTGTTGGGGAGGAAGGAGAAATGTCACCTTCTCTCAGGAGAGATTTTGTAGAGAGGAGTTCTAGAGATCTGCATGTGAAGAATGAATGTTTTTATGTGATCAGATATAGGAGTACCTGTATTACAGGCTCCGGACCATCCAAAATTGTTTTACTTGTCACCTTGTTTAATCCTTTAAAAATTCAAAAATGCACCAAGGAAATAAAATAAACTTTTAGCCCATCTTGAATGTCACAGATAATATCCTAAAAATTGAATCATCCTTTATGAAAGATGTTATTCTTGTCAGGTGGCAAAATATACCAGTCATTTACAAGAGTATTGGCTTGTGAATAAATATACTCTCTATGTGAGTACATGGTTGGTTTGTATGGAATATTTTCTTTCAGTACTAAGACCCTCAAAACCCTTATGGCATTCTTCATATTCCTTGATTTGAACAAACAAGTAGACATGTTCAACAAGTTTGATTGCCAAGCCTAAAGTTGGGTTACATACTTGGCCATATTCCTAAGTCAAATCCACTTCAAGAGACAAATTAGGTACCAGTCTTAAGATTATTTAAAAGGATACAATATATTCTAAAAACATTCTAAATATGTATTTCAAAAATGTTTTGAACAGAAAAAATGTTCTTGGAATCAGCCCTCTAAAAATAACCACTTAGAAGGAAAAGACGTCTATTTAGATTAATAAATCTGAATATATAATTTTAAAATTCCAATCACTCCACTTTACACTCACAATTTACACTGAATTGGCAAAACTTTTCATACAATGTTAAATATATCTGTGACATCTCAGGTCATCTATGATTTTTCCTGAACTTCTCTGTCCTTTTTAAAAAAATTTTTTTTTAAGCAAAACATTTGCTATCAAACTATCCGGGCAATATAAAATTGGCATATGAAAGTGTAATGGTGTATATGCTCACAACAATACTCTGTTCTTTTGACATTCATATTTTGCCTGGATTTGGGTAGCACTCTGTAATTCTTTCATATACTAAATAGTTAGGAGTAGGCTGGCATCATTTCTGACTGTTACTATAGTTGTCGATTAGCTCCTTTGAGAACAAAATATTTTGTTCAAGTTTTACCAAAGTTGGACTGGACAGCACAGTCACACGTGATTAAGTGAATTTTTCACTTGTTTCAAGTGCTATTATTTACCACTTTGAATAATAAAATAGCTCCAATCCCCCTTTATAACATTCCTAGGGCTGCTGTAGCAAAGTACAACAATGGAAGTGTTGTCTATAGGGTACAATGGAAGTGCTGTCTATAGGGTACAATGGAAGTGTTGTCTACAGGGTACAATGGAAGTGCTCTCTACAGGGTACAATGGAAGTTCTGTCTATAGGGTACAATGGAAGTGCGGTCTATAGGGTACAATGGAAGGGCTGTCTACAGGGTACAATGGAAGTGTGGTCTATAGGGTACAATGGAAGGGCTGTCTACAGGGCACAATGGAAGTGCTGTCTATAGGGTACAATGGAAGTGCTGTCCATAGGGTACAATGGATCAGACCCAACTCAATGGCACCAACGCCATATGACATTGAACTCGATGCTCACCAATGGTGTAAGATGACCCTTTTCTCTTGTCGGAGTAGAATTTGTCAAGCTAATTTTTAATTCTGTCTATCATTCTCTTATTGCTTATATTATTTTTTCTTCACATTTTTTGGATACAACTACAACTAGATGACAGAAAAACTGAGAGAGTTTGAACTTATGTGCATTCATTATTTTAGTTCCTCCACCCTACTGTCATTTTATCTTACTACAATGACTTGCATGTATTGCAAAATCCAGCAGGGTCATTCATAGGGAAGAGATTTCATCAAAGCTTCCAGATTAAGAATAAGCCAGGAAGAAGGATGAGAGTGTCCACTTCTGAGGGATTAACCACAGTGAATAGCCACTTGTGAATATCAATCGAACCTTTTCTAATATTCTGCTTCAAGAAGATGAGCCCCTCAGGTAGGAAGATGTTCACAATGACTCTGAAAGAGCTCTGTGCTCACAGTAGAACCAATTGTATAGGCACGACTGGAGCAAAGGTTGTAGTACCTTCATTTGTTCACTGAGCACAACTAAAAATGGAAAGAAACAGCTGAAACCATAAATCAATAATCAGATTGTTGAATGCTAAATGTATTAATCTAGGAAACTGGAAGTTGTCAAAGATGAAATAGAATGTATAAAGATCCATATACTGGGGATTAGTAAGCTGTTATCGATCAGTATGGGACATTTTGGTTTACAATCATATGGTTTACAATGCCAGGTATAATAAATTCAAGAGGAATTTATCACCTTAACTATCATAAAGAACATTTCAAGATTTGAAGTGTAATTTTGTCTGTGATAGGATAATATCTATACATGTGTAAGAAAGTGTTTTCCATTAATATAACTATCATTCAAATTTACCCACCAACTACTAAAGCTAGTGATAAAGAAATTAAATATTTTACCAAAGTTCTTCATCCAGAAATTGGTCAAAAAACAATCAATATCTGTGAATAATTATCAGTGACTGATGTGTGAAGTGTGGAAACAAAGAGGAAGGGCGAGTAGATGCAAAATATGGACTTGGTGTTAGAAATGAAACTGGAGATCTAATGACATTTGCAAGACAAGCAGCTTCTTCTTTGCAAAATACCTTTTTTCAGCAACACAAACAGGCAACTATACATGGACCTCACCAGGCAAAATGTCCAAGAATCAAACTGACTACATCTGTGGGGAACAGACAACGGAAAAGCTCAAGATCGTCAGTGAAAATGAGGACACAGAACAACTGTGGAACAAACCTTGACTTGCTCATATGTAAGTTCAGGCTGAAGCTGAAGAAACCCGAAACAAGTCGATGATAGACAAAACACAACTTGGAGTATATCCCACCTGAATTTAGAAAATACCTCAAGGGCATGTTTGGTGCATTAAGAATAGTGACTGAAGACTACACCACATGTGGGATGACAGCAAGGACATCATACATGAAAAAGGCAAAAAAATAGAATAAAAAGAGAAGAAAAATAAAACAACAAAGTAGATGTCAGAAACTTGCTCTTGCACATAAAGTAGCTAAAGCAATTATGCTGTAGAAACAAAGTAAAAGAGCCGAACAGAAAAATTCAAAAGGAAATTTAATAAGACAATCTAAAGTACTATAAAGAAAAATTCAAAGACCTGGATTTAGAAAGCTAAAATGAAGAACACCCTCAACAGATCTAAGACTGAAAAACTCAAGAAAATTTCCAAGTCTCAAGTTGTCCTATTGGAAGATTCAATGGGCAATGTGGTAGGAACCTTAATGGTATAATTGTTTTTAGTTGGTCTGTGATTCAGAAGTTCAGCAGTTCAAAACCACTAGCAGTTCCTTGGGAGAAGGACTTGGCATTCTACTCCCATAAGGGGTTATGGGGCAGTTCTATCCCATCCTCTAGGGTCGCTGTGAGCCAGCATAGATTTGATGGCATTAAGTCTGGTTTTGATTATGGGGAAAGTATTGAATGATGCAGAATCACCAAATGAATGATTAACTTTTAGTATTATCCAAGGCCCCCAGGAAATCAATTGATCTCTCAGAAAGCTAAAATGCAACCACAATGTGGAACAGGGATATATGTACACTTTAGTTATGAGAATGGATTTTGAGCTCACACTAACTGTAAGCTCTAATTTAAGAACAGCCGTTCTTATGACTCAGCCTTTCTCAATTCTTACCCTCATGAAGAGATCATTGATGATATGGACACTATAGTCAAGTGTCATGGTGGAGGCAGTGAATGGTGCTGTGTCAGAAAGAATAGCTATCAGTATGTTAAAAATGTGTCTTTTAAAAAGCAGCCACCAAAGTGAGTGTCAACCAAGCTCAGATGAAGAATCACACCAGCCTATGTGATACAAGCTTTGTAAATGATAAAATTCAAGTTCAAAGGAGGGAATTGTATTCAAGCTTGTATTCGGAGCACCCGGTTTATGGAAGGATATGGATGACAAGGAAAGCCCAAAATCCATTTGCAGAGTTTCCACAAGGATTAAGCCTCAATTGGATTCCCTGGAATCACTAACTAGGGATGTGAATAGTCTTGCTCTCAGAGAAAGAACATCAGACAGAGAATTAATGAAGCTATAATTAGGTTAAATTTTAACATCTTATCTTTGGTTTTCACTTTTGACCAACTTTAAACGTGTTCTGTTTTTTATTATTTTTTACTTTCTTTTGGATTGAGGTTTCTCTGTGTTTACTTATTTAATTTTTTTTTCTGGGAGGGTTTTTTCTATAGTTTTTTTCATATGAAATCCAGGATAGGTAAAACAAAACAAGCAAACACAAAAAGAAATCCAGGATTGATAAATCCATGGAGACAGTAACCAAAATAATAGTTTTTTGGCGTTATGGAAGGGGAGGTCTGAGGAAATGAGGTGTCAAGAACAATTATTTAAAAAAATAAAGAAAATGTTCTAAAATTGATGTGGTGAGATGATTAAACAACTCTTTTTTAATATAGTTAATGAAATTATATGATACATGAATTACATGTTGATACATCATTTTAAAAAGATCAGATAAAGCAAATAAATAAAATGGAAATATTTGTTTCTAGCACATCAAAGGCATATAAAAGTTGTATAATATGAACTAGTTAATTAAAAATTTGTGCATTACCATCTTATGAAGAAGACAAAGAATTCATTCTTTCTTACTCTAGCAATTTGTTTCCCTTATGTGACTGTTTATATGACTGTGAACATCATTTTAGTTTCACTGTTATGTTTAGACTTTTGCTGTAAACATGCTTCCAATGTTTCCAAAAAGCCATTCCTCTACCTCTCTAGAAAAAGCAGAATTTGAGCCTTGGGAGAAACAAAATGAAGCAAACAAAAATTTTCATATTGGTAAGAAATTAAAGTTGATGCCTAAGAACAAAACACGCATGCCTTTCATTACCCATCTCTTCAGAGGCTTCCCTGGGGTGCTTTCAGGTCTGAGAGGTGGATCAAGTTGACATCTGTTGCTTTGTCTCTCAAGACTTCTCTTGAAACTGTGCTAAATGAGATTAAAATAATCCAATTATTTTCTGTGTATAAATTACGTTCATTATGAAAAGTTAATTTTAAGATAGAATCCATGAAATTGTACTGCTTTGACTAGAGTTCCTTGCTAATTGCTATGTATCCTAATTAGCTTTATTAGGGCTTCTTACAAGAGGGGATAGTGCTAAGGTGGGAATTAAGATAAAATTTTAGTATCCTGCTGTCCATGACAGCTGAAATCCCATGCGCTTTCCAAGTTGTCTTTCACTTGCAAACAATCCTGAGATCCAGGATAATAAGAGGGAATAATGGATGCCATTGAAATCTTCAAGTAATAGTGTTCTTAACTCGGTTTCATATTAGCTCACTGGATATGATTCCAGGTCTCATCTCACAGATCTGTCTGGTTACTCTTTGATGAGACACTTGTTTCCTGATAAAAGGATGGCATGATGTCATAGTTGTTAAGAAATTTAGAATTAAAGAGTCATAATAGTTAAGAAAATTAGGATTAAAGAGCCCTATTGCAGTCAAGTTGGTACCTACATGTGTTCTAAAATAATTGCACTATATGAGGTTTCCTTAACCACAATTGTTATGAGTGCAGACCGCCAGGCTTTCTTGCATAACTGATATCAGGAGTACAGAACCCTGGTACCCCACCACATCAGTACTTGACATAGTCGGGTTTGACAGAAATATTGAGAAAATTTTGCATCAGAGCTCGAACAAAACATGTGAACCTGACCTGATGCATGTGATTTTTTTAAACAAAAACAGTTCGTGTTTCAATTACTTGGAGTTAGCTGGTGTTGGTAGTACACGTTGTTTAAATATTTTGCGGTTGTGTTCCAAGCATTTTGCTATAATTTTCTCAGTTTTTTTGGTTTTTTGTACTGTTTTTAGATTAAAAAACACCCGGGTCCTAAGAAAGAGGGTTTTTATAGTTAACTGTGTTATCAATATTAATGATGATAATTTAGCAAACCCTTTTAGAAAACAGCTAAGGAAATTCCAACAGCAGAGCACATTAGACAGATTTTATTTTTTTAAAGAAAGCCATCCAGGTCCTAGTGAAAAAAGGCAAAGAAGGGAAAAAACTCCTGAGAAGCAGCTACCAGTTGATTTTATGGAAGGGGATTCCCCTTCCAAACAATGACTCTCTCTCCATCTCTCCTCTCCACATCTGTGTCCACAGATCCAGATCCTCATCAATCTCAAGGTATGGGCCATACAGTACTGCAGTTGTTAACATTATTTAATATTGTGTTTCATATTTAAATTATTTAACTCTGAACTTATTTACTTTGAAATTTCTGTATAATGTTTTGCATAAAAAGGCAAGGTTAGGGTAAAAACTTTGTGGTCAAGAATGGATTAATCTGTTTTTAGTTATTTCTTATGGGAAAAATTGATTTGGAACACAACCGCATCACATATCGACACTCCTTCTAGAACAGATTAGCGTTGAGGTCGGGCTTCTACTGAACCTAAAGTCTCAAAGTAACGTACTTTTTTTCAACACCTTTAAATGGTCTTGAGCAGGAAATTTATTCAATACATTGTTTGATCTCTTGACTACGGCTTTCATGAGCAAATTAAGAGGACAAAAAACTATATTTAATGAATATAACTTTTATTTCTAGTACTTTTCTAAAAACTTTAAGCTATTTGAAAATATTTATCAAACTCTGTTTCAAAGTGGTTTGATGTGATCTATACTTGACTATGCAAATCAATGTGAATTAACTGATGTTGTAAGTAACTTCAAAATGTCAATGTTTTAACAGAATTAAATGATCACACTAGCCCATTGTGTCAGTCTGGATGGACTACAGAAACAAATTCATAGACACCCATATGTGTATAAGAAAGAGCTTTATATAAAGAGTAATTGTACATTAAGAAAATATCCCAGCCCAGTTCAGATCAAGTCCATACATCTGATATTAGGTCATATGCCTTGTACCAATCAATAAAGTCCTCTTCAGACTCACAAAACACGTGCAATGATGCTGAATGCAGGAAGATCATAGGCCAGTGGGTGGGATGTCTTGTGGGTGCAGTGGTGTTGTAAGCATCTCAGCGCTGGCAGGGGTCTCCAGGTGGCTCTTCCAGCTCAGCCCACTAGCATCGCTCCATGTGCCTTGTCAGCTGTAACGTCTCCCAGGGAGTGAGCGTGTGTCCAGCCTACAATGCCTTTTTTATTTCCTTAGCACCTCCAAATGAGGTCATCAAGCTGCGACCTGATTGACAGACTGAACTCCACCCCTTCACTCTTAATCCTTTCTCAAATTGACAACAGATTATACAACTACCACAGCCATTGTCATAAGTCTTGTGCTAAGAGCTGTTTTGTGTCAATGACTAAGATACTTGACTTTTGTGGTTCTGCTCTTGTCTAGGTCATCTGAGTCCTCTCCAAAGTAAACATGTAAAGAACAGGAAGTTTGCTCATCGAAGGTTTTATCAGACTGGATTATGTACCATCTGTTAGTTCCACATTTCAATGGCTAGAACTCATTCTTATGGTTGAGTAACAACAAGACATTCTGGAAAATGTAGTCTATTTATTTCCAAAAGGAAAAGAAAAAGATTTTTTTTTTCATCTAAAATAAAATAAGGACTAGAAACACAAATATCAACTTCACACGAATGGGACAGCCCTTGCATTAGTTTGTTTCACCCATCAATATTTATGTACTTAAAAAAAAACCCAAAAAAACTAGCCACTATTATCCCCCCAGGTGTGTTCTACTTTTCTCAACTCAGCAATGAAGTGGGAAGAAATGCACAGAGAACAATAATGGGGTCACACACTGGTTTCAGTTGCTTTTGTTTCTTGGACTACCATGTTCAGTGTAAACATACCATCCTCTCATTCTTTAGCAGAACATCACGTATTCTATGTCTCGCCAAGGTCAGGGTTATAGCCTTCTGTTCTTTGCTTTCCTTCTCATTATTTTATGCTGAGAATAGGAAGCCTGATCTCAAACTGAAAGCCAAACTCATGTCATCAAGTTGACTCTTCATGTCATCAAGTTGACTCTGACCCTTAGCAACCCGATATCCAGTTCCTGAGACTTTAAATCATTAAGAAGCAGATAATATGTTTCTCTTGTGGGGAAGCTAGTGGGTTTGAACTGCCATCCTTGTAATTAGCTGTCCAATGCTTATCTGACAGCACCACCTATGCTGCTTCTCCTTCACTTTGATTCAGATGTCTTTAGAGATGATTACATGTTGTTGTAGTTGCTGCTGAGTAAAGTTTGGATTATGTAACCCCTTAGGTCAGAGTAGAGGTGCTCCTCAAGTTTTCAAAACTGGTTCCCTTTGGAAACAGATTGCCAGGCTTCCTTTGTGAGGACCCTCTGGGTAGGTTCAAACTGTCAATCTTCAGATTGTATTTCAGAGCAAACCCATTGTGGCATGCAGACACTCCTATGCAATGCTGAAATGTTTGACTGTTAGCCAAAATGCCAGCACTTTGAACCACAAATCATTGTGTGGGAGAAAAGAGCTGGCAATCTACTCCCATAAAAAATTCAGCTTTGAAATCCCTACAGGGATCCACTCTATTCTTAGATCCCCGTGATGCAGATTGGACACAATGGCACACAACAATAATAATAACAGCAATGAGCTATTTAGTTTTTTATATATTTTATTTATTTTGGACCTATTTTTATGTAGTCTGTTGGCAATCTCTCTCTCTTTAAAATTAAATATAATAAAAACTGTCCATTTTCTTGCAGCATTTCAGGTTCTTTGTAATGTTCTTACACTAAGAAAAATACTTAGATACATATATCTTTAGTAAATTTTTTCAGTCACTCTTGGCCAATGCAGAAGCAAGGGGGAGGGGCAGGGCTAGATTCTGTCTACAGATAATAGACAGTAAGAATAATCAAATGCGAGAAATAGCAGACAAGCACAGACCTCATTTAAGTGAGATAGAGGCAAGCAAACCCAACACAACCTCAAGATTAACATTCTAAACTACAGCCACAAATCTTCAAAGTTTAAAGATATGCTCTATGCACACGGACCAATTATAGACTGTACATTTCCTAATCATTATATCTTGTTTCAAGGTTGTTAGGATTTTCTCAGGCAGTTCTTACAAATGAGGGACCCTTAAGGATTTAGTAAAAGTTCACGCTAAAGTCATCGCCAAAGACAGAACACTTTGGAAGGCAGCCCTTTTTGGAATGGCTTTTCCCACGCCTCTGAATAGGCAGGTGATGCATGTGATGATTGGGCCACTAGACCATCAGCAGGAAACCCTTGTAGCTATTCATGGTCAGTTTACAGCTTGCTTACATGGGCTATGAATCCCTTCCAATTTCAACCACACAGGAGAACATAAATTAACACAAACATGAAGGAGATCTGTTTTCACTTTGTCCAGTTTCTTTAAGACTGGAAAACCTATAATCTTTCTATTAGGGACCTTATTTGGTGAATCATTGATGCCAGGGGAGCATGTTAGTTGGATTTCTCTATAATTTCCTTCTCTACGTTTAAGGATCTCTGTACTCACCCCATCAATTTTTTTTAAAGTAAAATGGCAATAGTAAATAATAATTACTATTCTTTGTGAACTACTGCTTGCATCTGAGGAATGGATGCTGTGTAGTGGTTAAACACCCAAGCCTGAAATTTAACAGACTTGCCTTCTGGAACCTACGCTCCCATTTACGATTTTGTGGCTTAGAACTGGCTACTAAACCTTTCTTTGAAGTGAAGGGAAATGAAAGTCAGACCTACTTATGGGTGTTTGAAAAGGATTCAGTGGGATAATATATGGAAAGTGCCCAAACCAGGGAATGGCATGTGGCATGTTCATCATCTTCACCATGACCATCACCAGGTGCTAGCCCTGGACAAGAGGCTTTAAACATACGAGCCCTTATAACTGATCATAGGAAGTGTATTTTTCTACACTACGTTGTAGCAGAAGAAATTGAAACTCAGAGACGCTGAGCTACAAAGACATGCATCTTTTGGAGGCAGAAGAGCCAGACTTTCTCAAGAGAGAGCTGTCCCCTTCCCTCACCTCTGTCCCCTAACCTCAAGAACATTTCAATGACAAATCTAAGTGTAAATCTAAACGAGGGGTTATTTTATAAAATAGCTTTCAAAAATGACTGACACTCTTTTATAGGTAATGAGCTGTCTTGTGCAAAATGCACCTGCAATCTCAAAAATATATAGAAAGAGTAGAAGATATTTTTATCAAAAATGAAGAGGGTTAATGCCAGCTTCATTTTAATTTTACCTTCTAGGGACTTTTCTGTAGCCACAAATACCAAATAATGAAAATACACCAAAACAAGCCATGAAAATGAATTTGTTTCCTTTTCTATTAATTAACTCATTCATTCACTGAGCATTTATTGAGTTTCTACTTGTCAGAAAGCATGTCCAGATATTATTAATACAGTGTAGACATTATTAATACAATGATAAGTCTTATAGTCTTCATTTTAGAGGAACTTAAAATCAAATTTAATAATATAATTTATATTCATTATTACCTTTTCATAGTGATGATGAGTTGAAAATATTTGACTTCTGAATGAAATATGTTTCTTAAATCAAAAGACCATGCATTTTCAAAGCTACCCTTCTTCTTAAAGATTTGCTTAGGATTTGTGCTTTCAGGATATCTTCCAGTGAATAATTATTTGAAAAGTAATCTTCTATTTAATTTCTCTAAAGACCTTGAAGTTAATTAATTTCGTGTAAAATTCTCCATATTCTTACAGTAAGTCACTGTGTGGAAGTTTTATGAATCAACTTTCCCAAAGGTATTAACTAGTCTTCATTATTGAGTATAGAATCATGGTTAGACAACTTGGAATTGAATTCCAATCCTGTTGTGTGATCTTGGGGAAATTACATTGTGAAATTTAAATAGTAAGCACTAAAAATGTTAGAAATTATTATTTAACTAGTAATGTTATATTAAACCATTTTGCAAAATTTCATATGGTCTCTTCTGATAACATGGTCAAAATACCCGTGACAAAGTCCCACCATCCTGGCTTCTATGGAGCAGTATGACTGTACTTTTTTCAAACATCTTTGCAGGTTCCTTTGGAAATCCATGATAATTTCAGTATCCTTTGCAGCACCATAATTGAAATGCAGGCCTTCTTCTTCAGTCTTCCAAGTTTAACACCGAATTTCACGTGTACAGAAGGCAGTTGAAAATATCAGGAGTTGGATCAGGCACACCTTAGTCCTCAACATAACATCCTTGCTTTCCAACACTTTAAGGAGGTCTTGCACAGCAGAGTTACCCAATGCCATGCACCCATGGATCTCTTCACTGTTTCTTCCATGAGCATTGATAGCAGATCCAAGCAAGATGAAATCTTTTACAAACTTATCTTTTTCTGTTTAGTATGATCTTACCTAATGCTCAAGTTGTGAGAATTTTTATTTTCTTTACATTGACTTTTAATCCACTTTGAAGGCTGCAATATTTGATCTTCATCAACAAGTGCTTGGGGTCCTCCTAACGTTGACCAAGCAAGGTTGTACCAAGTGTGTATTAAATGTCGCTAATAAATCTCCCTCTGATTTTGATGTGCCATTCTTCTCCCTATAATCTAACTTCACTGATTATTTGCTCAGCATATAGAGTGAATAAGTATGGTGAGAGGCTACCACCCTGATACATACTTTTTCTAATTTTAAACCATGCAGTATTCCATTGTTCTGTTCACACAACTGCCTCCTAATTCATAGGCAGGTTCTGCATGAGCACAATTAAGTGTTCTGAACTTCCATTCTTCTCAAGGCTGTTCTTGATTTGTTATTGCGCACAGAATGGAATGCCTCTGCATAGTACACAAAACACAAATCTTGTGGTATAAAACACATCTTCCTAGTATTCTCTGCTTTTATTCAATATGAATCTCACATTGATAATTATATCCCCTGGTCCACATTCTCTTTGGAGACTGGCCTGGACTTCTAGGGCTCCCTGTCAATGTATTACTCCAACTGTTTTCAGAGGATCTTCAGCAACATTTTTCTTACATAGATATGTGAGCATTTACACATAAATGCTGTTGTTATATAATGTGAGCATTCTTTTGGGTCACCTTACTTTGCAATGGGTACACACATGAATCTTTTACAGTCAATCAGCCAAATGGTTATCTTATAATTTCCTGACATATAGGAGTGAGTGCTTCCAGTGCTTTATCATCTTGTTGAAACATTTCCATTGGTATTCCATCAAATCCTGGGACCGTGATTCGGGATAATGGTTTCAGTGCATCTTGGACTTGCTTCAGTACCATTGGTTCTTCCTCATATGCTACTTCTTAAAATGGTTGAATGTCGATGAATTCTTTTTGGTGCAATGACAGTGTATTCTTTCCACCATCTTTTGATGCTTGCTGCATCACTCAATATTTCCCCATAGAACCTTTCAATACTGCATCTGAATGCTTGAATTTCTTCTTGAGCTCATTCAACTTAAGATGGGTGGACCTTGTTCTTCCTTTTTGGTTTTCTAACCCTCGGTATTTGCATATTTAAGTATAATATTTTACTTGTCTCCTCAAGCTGTCCTTTGAATTTTTATTTTCAGCTCTTTGACTTCATCTTTTCTCCATTTGCTTTATACTGTTTTATGATTAAGAGAAAGTTTCAGAGTCTCTTCTGACATTCAATTCCATCTTTTCTTTCTTTCTATCCTTATAATTAAGTTTGCTTTCTTTATGAAGGATGCCCGTGATGTCATCCCACAACTCACCAGGTTTTCTGGCATTAGTGTTACATGCATCAAATCTATTAGTAATATGTTCTGCAAATTCAGGTAGTACATACCCTGTCATATTCTGGCTCTCATAGAATTGTATGAATCTTAAATTTTCAACATCAACCTGCAATTACATATGAACAATGGATGGTCTGTTCCACTATCTGGCCAATCCTCACTTCAGCGGCTGATGTTGAGATTCTCCATTGCCTCTTCCGACAGGTGTAGTCAACTTGATTTCTGTGTGTTCCATCTGGAGAAGTCATTGCCTTTATCGTTATTGAAAAAAACGTAAGTGCAATGCAGAAATCACTGCTCTTGAAAAATTCTAACATCCCCATCTTTGTTTCTAACAACAAACTCATGGTTTCTAACTACCGTTCTTTTCTCTTTGTAAGTTTGTCATAATGTGATGGCTTGTGTATTGTTGTAATGTTGGAAGCTATTTAACGTGACTTTCAAATGCCACCAGGATTACTCAAAGTGAACAGGTTTCATCAGAAACCCTGAAGAAGAAATAGTCTGTCCACTGCAAGGAAGGCAACGAAACCTCGTTAGATACCCAAAGTAATGAATAACAACATGCCGGAAGGTGAGCTCCTCAGGTTGAAAACACCCACATGTGAAAGAGAAGGAGCTGCCTCCTCCACGCCCATGTTGTCAGGAGAGACCAGTTTCTGGAGAAGGAGGTCATGCTTGGCAAAGCAGAGAGACAATAAAAAAGAGGGAGGCTTTGACAGGACGGGTTGACACAGTGGGTAAAACGATGGGTTCAAACCTAAGAACAATTGTTAGGATGGCCCAGCACCAAGCAGAGCTTTGCTCTTTTGTACAGGGGTCTCTATGACTCGGAACTGCCTGGACAGCACATAACAACAAGAACAAAAGACCACAGGATGTTTCATATCAATGACAATATTTTCTTATCTATTTTTAAATATTACTGGGAAAATATTTTTACAGCATAGACAAAATGGACTAATAAAAATCAACTATCATTAGATGACATTGAAAAGCTATTTTGAGCACTCGTCAAAAGTGTGGCAGTTCACATTCACCGACATGTGCTTTGGAAGACAGACCTAGTTATCTGTTTCTGAAGGCCATTGACTTGAAAATTCTACTTTGAGCATGTGTGATAACCCGAAGCCTGAACCAGCTCAACAGGGATTCACCAGAGCAAACCAAACTGTATCTTTATCTTACTATTGTTAGCAACATTAATAAAATCTTGAAACATTTTCTAGCCACTTTATAGAATGTTTTTCCATTTATCTTAATAGCAACCTATGGCCTTGAAATCCACACAAGCATTAAATGCAGTAGCAGAGGTAGCGAACTCACTGGTGGCCACTGAGTCAATGCCAAGTCATAACCACCCCACTGGATAGAGAACTGTCCCTGTGAGTGCCCCGTACTGACTCTTTACAGAAGTAGCAAGCCCCAGATGCAGCAAATGACACAATATAAAGGATATCATTAGAATATCACTTTAGAGAACAAAATCAAAGAACCATCAATGTCCTCGAAGTTTCTAAATTATTTGTTGGAAGCTGATGATTTGGGGGTGAAGAAAATCCATAAGTGGTACTCTTGTCCCAGACAAATTTGAGAAGCTAAACACTTCTTTCTTTTTGAATCTAGGGTTGATGGTCAAGAAATACGGCAAGAGCAAGGCTCTTTTCTTTTGCCATCCCGCAGTTACATATTTATGCATCAGATAAATAAACTTCTAGGAAGTAGATTTTTGCAGCAGTCAGTGTCAATGGAGAATCGGTAAATTTTAAGTACTTCAGAAAAACTCTAGTACTTACCTCCTGAGATGCCCTAATCCTAGGAAAACAGTACAGTA
>NW_022111373.1:49092091-49096836 GCF_000313985.2 Echinops telfairi | reverse complement strand
GCTGTCTTTCTCAAACTAGTATAGCAGCCTATGTCCCAAACGGTCCTGACAGAGAAATTCAAAGGTACCATGGTCTTTTGGGTTTTGTATCTGCTATTAACCCTTGTTCTCTGGGAGATAGTATATGATATGATTGAGAACTGATGGATCTGAAGGAAGTAGTCAAAGTTGCCCTGAAGGCACTGAAGGCATTTGCAACGTTGGACATTTACCAAGCAAGGCCCTAGAAATTCATTGAAATGGTTTGACAAACAGGTCCAGTGCTGGAAGTGCTCACTCATTTATGCCAAGTGATTTGGAACACACAGATACCTGTGGGGAGGGGAACTTGAAGAGATCCATATATGTGCTCATTACAAAGATAGATAATAAAAAAGAAAATGATCATTAATAAAAATATATATATATTTATATCACATGCAAACAAATTTTGTTTAAACATGTGTTTAATTGTAACAGGAAACAGACAGACATTCAATCTGTATTTAGAAGAGGAGGTAGAATCATGAATATTATTGCTGATATCACAGGGATCGTGCCTGAGAGTGAATAATACCAGAAATATAATTATTTATGTTTTCTTAACTACACCAAGGTGGTAGATTGTGTGGTTTATAATAAATTATTACTTTTAAAATTATTTTTATTTTCCATACTACATGGAGTCTGGATCAAACATTACAGGGCCAAGGACATGGAAATTAGATAATTTATTATGTGTGCTCTCACACAGAAGTGAGCAGTTCCAGTGTTTATTACTTGTCTTTACAGAGCTTGTCAAGGTTCTGTTTAAAAGCCAACGAATCTTGTTTATACTTAAATGTATTGATCTTTTCCCCTGACCTTAGACAAACATGAATGTAATATTCTCAAAGGATGTCCTTGATGAGGATGCTGAAGCAAAATGGAGCAAAGAGGTGAGTCAGATGGCTGTGTCAGGTGATGATTCTGGTTGCAGGTGGGAAGCGGGTTCTCTGCGATAACAGAGTATTTATCAATAATGTTGATTTACACATATAAACCACTGTCCTTTCATGCTTTTATGTCTAAGTCTTTAAAGAATTAATAAGGCAAGTGCAAGAAGGTTACCACCTGAGACAACATGAACTAAACCTTTATTGACCATAGCTTGACATTCACTGGTGCCTCATTTCCTCTCAAATTGCCAGATGACAAAGGTTTTATTGTGTGTACCCCACATCTATAGGGCAACAATCCGGGGTTTTTATGTGGTTTATGGAAAGCAGTTCTCACTACTTTATAGCTATTCCTTCTCTTTTCTCTATCCTCAGCAGTCAATTCCCTTCCGTTTAGTGTTCTATATCCCTACCCTACTGTCTGATCTCTTTAAGGCTAACCGTGTACTAGAATTCAATAAACTAAATTTAAACTTTCCACACTATTTGCATTTAATTTTTTAAAATCTTTGAACTGTCTTAACTTAGGAGAGATAAAGAGAGATAGAAAGAGAAAATAAATAGTTCTTGATGAGAGATTTGTGTTCAACTCTCTACAATTTCTATTGCATGGAACAAGACAAATATAAAGTAAATTAAGATATTATATAGTTCACTAAATAGGTCATCATTAAGGAAAGCAAAATAATGAATAAATTAACCTCTGTTTAAAATAAGAAAGTAAAGGTTTTGTTCAGTTATTTACTTTTTACCAAAAAACTATCAAGTTGAGTAGATAGAGGAAGAAATTGTGAGGTCCTCATATTAAAAATGGAACAACTTATAACTAGTAGGCTTAGAAGAAACTCTTGTTTGTGGGGAAAAGAAAATGAAAATATATTATCAATTGGGACCATGTTTTCTGTTTGTTTTTGTTTTCTGTTGGGAAGTGAGATTAGTTTTTATCTGTAGCGTGTAGCATGAAGTTTATGGTACTGCTCCCTTAGACCTGGAGTTTGAATAATATCAGAAGGAAATCATTTTTGCTTCCCACAACCCACAGGAGGCTAGTCTTTCTGTGCTCTTGCTCATACTCCGAAACCCTGTTATAATAGTCCCTCTCCTTCCCCAAGGAATAGAAGATGCCCCTTCATCCCTTGTAGGGCTGGCCTCCAACCTGTCATGAAACCCACAAAGGAATGCAAAAAACTTCATGAAAAAAGAAAGAGCCAGGCTAAATGATACTGCAACTGCTCAATGGCAATGATATCAAGGCCTTCAGAAATATGTGCAGATGCGTTTTCCCCAATAAATCCTACCTGAAGTTTCTATCCTCCCACTTTGAAATATTTTCACATTTCCTCATATAAAAGCACACCATCAGGGAAGCCTCTTTGTACACACATCATTCATCTTGCAAGTACCACTTGACATTCAGTTAAGGGATTTTAGAGACAAGAAATGTCTGTTTGGACAAGGAAAGGAAATAACCATTGTGAATGTTCTCAGCAAAATCAGTTATTGGAGTGACTTGGAAGGTCAGAAGAGAGTTCTTTTTCTGTTGCAGCTGCTTAAACACTAGCTCAAAATTAAGATATTGAAACCACTTCTTTTCTTTATGGCCATGATGCAACTTGGTGGTTTCAAACATTTTAGCAAGAACAAGCCAATCCTGAAAATAGGTTTGTTTTCCACTCGTTTCTTAGAAAAGAAAATGTTTAGCTTTCCCCTGTCTGTCAATCTTGTGTTAAGAAAATGCCACCAGGGCACCTCTTACAGAAATCTGGGCTCAGACACAGCTGCACAAATCATCAAATAAGTGTTTCCCCTTTAATCCTGCTGGCCTTCAAGTCACTGGGAATTTTAAGAGATAAATTATAAAACAGACTCCCTCTGAACACCAACTTGGAGGAGAGGCATACAGAACCAGGACAACCTGTTCAGAATGGGGTGCATCCATGGACACCCGCGGAGTGAGGGAAATCATTTAAGGCACAACAGGAAGCTCCCGTGAAGCTCTCACTTGCTGCAGAGAAAAGGAAATCAATGCAAAAGTCCAGCCTGTTTGGGAAAGGAGGGGGACAAAATGTCCTTGACAGATGATATGGTGGGTATTATTCTTTCATGAACTAATATTCTCTCCTTGTCAGTTTTAAATGAAAAAAAAAAAAAAAGGCTTAACTCCCCAAATGGGAGGCTAAATAAAGCCTTCCTGGTACATAGCAATAACGAGTGAATTGCTGAAACCAATTTCAACCCTAGAGTGACAGAGGGCAGTAAATCATTTCCTTCCTCCTCACACCTTCCTCTCCTAGCCAAAAAAAATTTGCTTTCCGACCTCACCCCATTAAAATGTAATTTTATCTTACTCCCTGTCTACCTTTGCTGCTGCTCCTGTCCTGTCTGCTTTCTTCCCACACAGTCACCGCGGGGGTACGATTTGTGGACTCATGAACACCAGCTGCCCTGGAACAACTTGGGATGGGCACCAGAGATTAAATCGTGCAATGCACTGTGTCCGCCCACCGGGCTCCGAAAGCTCTGATTTAGTGGTTTCCAATGCGGTCGAGTCTGCTTAAGCTGAATCTCCTTCCCTGACCCTCTCACTTTCCCTGTGATAAAGACGAGGGTCTAGGGCAAGCCTTTTTCTTTGAAATGGCTTCAATGTGATCTGAGCCTCTCACCTTATTCCTCAGAGCCCTGATACCTAGTAAAGCGGATTTCGGAGAAACAACGAGAAGAAGTAATTCTATTATAAATAAATGATTATGAAACTAATTCTCCTAATTTGTAGAGGTGTTTGGGTGATTCTTTGAAGAAGAAGATGTGGAGGAAGGGGTGCTGTGGTAATCCCGGAGGACATAACCCAAGCCATTGTAGAAATAATGCAGAAATTGGCCTGCAAAGAGCAAGGGGGAAAGGTTCTGATTGCTAAACTCTTAGCAGTTGGGAAATGAAGAAGTGCTGATGGGAGAACATTCAAGTCTTAAGAGGAGGAGAATCAACAAACTCGGATACTATGGTAACTAAGTATGTAGCTTTCTTTCCCTTCCATGCTCTTACCTCTGTATTGATCTGGACAGCTCAGTCTCCTTCGATAGTGGCTACCATTTACTGAATACTGACTGTGGAAGAGACAGAGCAATAAAGACCCAATCACTCCAACAAGCCAAAATCCAGTCAGTCCAGCAAGGCATGGTTTCTCACTTCAGTACCTAAAATTGCTTCAATGTCCTGCTGCCTATTTGGCTTTGAATGCATGATCATTTGGAAAATGGATCCTCTGATTTCTCAGGACTTATACTTTTGGAGTGTTCAGTACCTGTCAAAGACTGTGCTTCGTAATTTGCATCCTCCCACCCCCAGTGGAGAAATCTTGGGCCCAAAATGAGAAACAAGGAAGTCTTTTATGTTAGCTAATGATAGATGAATAAGAAAAAGAGAGGAATATCAAGTAGTAAACTGGCAATCATAGTATTAGGGTGAGGTTACATGTCTGGATTTGGGCATAAAGCCATAAATCTGGGACAAGGATCAGTCTGAAACCCAAAAGATAAAATATTGCCAGGAGCACCATGGTGTGCAAATGAATCTCTCAAAATCATTGCCTTTCATTGTAAGAATTGTCTTCTATGGGAAGGGAGTTAGCAATTCAGTTAATATTCATCAAAAAATATAACAATCCCTTCTATTTGATATTACCTTAGAGGTTTACCAATTTTATTTTTTGTTATCCTTAACATTTCTGTAATGTCTCAGCTGAGGATACTGAGGTTACACAATGTGAGCCCCCTTTCCACCAAAATAGCTATAACAATAACAGCGATGAAACTATAGCAATCATAAAAT
>NW_022111373.1:49088929-49090980 GCF_000313985.2 Echinops telfairi | reverse complement strand
AAATGTCGGCATTCGAAAAAGCAGATTTAGATATAAATATCCTATTGCCACAATTGCTGTCTAGTCCATTGTAACGACCATCTTGGGTGTGCAGACTAGAACTGCTCCGAGGGCTGTGAATGTTCAGAAGCAAATCAGCAGCTTCAGCTTCTTGGAAACTCTGGGTAGGTGCTAACCAACAACCATTAAGCGAGTAGTTGAACACTTGATCATCTGTTCCCACCTGGGAATTAGCACTGTTTAAAAGCAACACTGAGCACAATGCTCTTCAGAGTTACTGATGTCATGAAGAGTTTCTCAGATTCATCTTTAACAAAGGAGAAGTATTTTATAACCACCCTGTTATAAAAAAAAGGTATTTACATGAAAAGAAACAGACCTTGATGGTTTCCAGGCCTTTGAGGAGAAAGTTGTCCTAGACTATATGGAGGGTGGCGGGTGTTAATGAAAGAGTAAATGACATTATTGTGAAGTTTAATGAGTTATATGTAAAATTAATAATTGGATAAGTTAAGCACATAATTCACCATAAAAGTTAAAAAAAAACCAAACCACTGAATAAAATATAAAAGCAGAGCGAAAGACCTCCCAAAATACTTTAAAAGAAATAGAAAGTACAAGAAACAACAAAGAACATGCAAAACAATGCACATTCTGCAAGAACACATGTGAATTAAAAAAGCGTGTTAATTCAGAATGATTGCCTAGCTAGAGGAAGAAGCCAGAGTGTTGGTTATTAAAGGAACATGAGATGAATAATCCCATCGGTCGAGAGAGGGATAATGATCCCTACTCCATTCTCACTCTCACGAAGTGAATACTGAATATTTGGATGCTGTTGTTCTGATTGCATAGTGGTTTTGAGTAGGGCTAAGATCTAAAAGGTCAGCAGTTCTAAACCAACTGACCTCTCCTCAGGAGAAAGACGGGCCTTTCTACACCTATAAACAGTTAGTCTCAGAAACCCATAGGAGCAATTCTACCCTGTCCGAGAGGGTTTCTGAGTTGACATTGACTCAACAGAAGTGAGTTTGGTTTGGGTTTCTAGTTTTTGTGGAGTTGTTTTGTTTTGTTTTTGGTATAACAAAGTGTGCTGAAGAAACCAGATGATGACCAGCTTTCAGAAATAATATTTGGGATCTTAGAGGCTTGTCTTAAAACAAGCAGCCCTCTAAATGAAGTGTCAGCTAAGTCCACATGGAGGAAGCAAACCAGCCTGTGTGACCCAAGGATTGTAAATAATAAAATTCAAATCCAAAGGAGGGAACACTATCAGAGCTTAAATTCTAAACACCAAGTTTACATAAGGCTATGGATGACCATGGAAGTCCCAAATCCATTTATGGGGTTCCCTTGTGAATTGAGCCTCTAGTGAATTTTCTTTGAACTTGGTCCAGCACTGGAGAAAGCCTTCGTGTTAGTCCGGGTAGACTAGACAAACAAATCCATAGAAACTGCAGTCCAGTTCAAGCCTATATGTCTGATACCAATCTATAAAGTCCTCTTCAGACTAAGGAAACACATGCAATGACACCAAATGCAGGACGATCACAGGCCAGTGGGGAGAACATCTTTGGATCCAGTAGCATTGTAAGCATCTCAGCACTGGCTGGGGTCTCAACGCAGTTTCTCTGACTTCAGAGGGACTGGGGTCCATGTGTCTTATCAGAAGCCTCATTGGCTATGACTCAATTGACAGAGTAGAATACACCCATTAACTCTTAATCCTTTTAATCCCAAATTGACACCACGGCCTTGCTATGTAGCTACCATGGCCTTGCTATCAGACAGCAAGCTTCATAAAGCTGTTTATAAAAGAAGCAGTTAGGTTAAAATGTAATTTGATCTTCCTTTTGACCAATTTTAAAGTTGATATCTCTTTTGACCCATTTTGAAGTTGTTCCAGTTTTTACTTTTTTCTGTTTTGTTTTGCCAGTGTTACTGAGTTTTGTTTGTTTCCTATTTGTGTTTGGTATTATTTGCTGTATATAAAATTCAGGTTGGGTCAATCTATAGAGACAGTAACTGGCTTAATAAATACCTAGGGAGAT
>NW_022111373.1:49087362-49088577 GCF_000313985.2 Echinops telfairi | reverse complement strand
ATTGAAGATAATATGCCTTGGACTAAAATTTCTGAGTACTTCATCTCTCTTCATCTGATGCATATATATGTGTATATATATATATATATACATTGCTAAAAATATTAACCATGTGACTATTGAAAATCAACACAGATGGTAATCAAATTTAATTGGTCACATCTGGATGCATGGGCTTTCTCATTGAAAAGAGATATATAGAAAAATTTTTAATTTTTTAGAGAATATGCAACTGGCTGCTTCTTGGATAAAGTAATTTTAGAATTCATCTGGAAAGGAAATACACTGACTGAGTTTTGTAGAGCAGACAGGAAGTGAATCAGGGATTATCCAAACCACTATATATTAGTGATCAGTAGATGATTAAGTTTCACTTTCTGCTGAGAGTGAGAAAACCAAGAAATATCTAACACATGCTAACTCAATTTTAGAAAAGAGACCTACCTCAAAATGTGAATATTAGAAAAAAATGCAAGGGAATAGGGGGGAAAGAAAAAAGCAAATAATCTCCCAGAAGCCTGGAGACTGTTTAAAACACTTTATTAGAAGCTTTGGCAAAACGTATGCCAAGGATCAAGAAACCCAGGTGCTCAAACAAAATCCTGGTATGGCTAACTGGCAAAGCAAAAGGGGCCATTGTGGGTGAGGGGAGGTGGATGGCATTTTTTTATGATACAATTGGCCAAGTGAGCAAAACAAGAAAATCCACAGAGTAAGGCAGATCAGGTGCAAACAAATATAAGACTTTCTAAAAGAGACTTTATGGAAGACTGTTCAATATTCCAAGATAAATAATAAAAGCTTAAAATATATAAATCAGCTGTAGGATGCCAGCTTGAGAATCACTGGGACTGCACAATGATGTTGGTGGAAAATCTGACCTTTAGCATAAGAAGGATACAGCAAAGGGAGTCAATGGATTCCTTCTTTTGATGTTTATTATTAAAATAACTTAGCTGAATGTCTAGTCCTTAGTATTCTTGAAAATAAAAATGACCTGTTTTTTAAAATAGTATAAATCCTTGCATTATTGATATCAATTGATGGTCAACAGGATTAGATAACATTTATCAATTATGGATATGGAGTCATGAAAACTAAAGGGAACATACAGAAATCCACCTGTGACTTAGTTTTAACAAGTCCCCTTAAGTTTTTAATGATGAGTATTATTGATAAAGTATTATCCAAGACCTAATTAACAAGTTGACCATC
>NW_022111373.1:49084498-49086011 GCF_000313985.2 Echinops telfairi | reverse complement strand
CTTTAGCAACAACTGATGGACCAATGGACTAATCTCAAAAATCCATAGAAAACTGCAATAACTCAATAAGAAAAGGTGAAATAATAATCCAAGTGAAAAAGTTGGCAAAAAAACATGAATACACAGGTCAGAAAAAAATGATACCCAAATGACTAATAAACCTATTTTTTAAATGTTCATGGCAATTATCTGTCCAGGAGATGCAAATCAAAAGAGTGAAATGAAATGTCATCTTACACCAACAATGAAAGCCCAATTTAAAAAAAAGAGCAATAAATAATAAATGCTTGTGAGGGTGCAGAGAGATAGGAAAGCATACATATGCACAAATATTGTGGGAAACGATATGGTGGTACCTCAAACAATGGGAAGAGAATTTCATACAATCCAGCAAAATGTCTGCGAGGTATATACCCTAAAGAATTAAGAGACATAGCATGAAGAGACAGGTGTGTTCCCATGTTCATTGGGGCACTGTTCACTATAGCAAGGAGTGGGAAACATGCCTAAACGATCATCAGTAGAAGAATGATGGGCATTTAGTACCGACACATGTAAGCAATACTTATATTTAAAACAGCAATAAAACCATGAAATACCTCATGACATAGATGGACCCAGAGATATTTGTGCTGAATAGAGTTAATCAACCACAAAAGAACAAATATCTATAAAAACCCCAGGATTAAAAACAAAACAAAATCTTGCATAACACATGGAATAGATGTTGGAGGTCCTCAAGAGAGTGGAGCTCTGGAGATATAGTGGTTACATGCCAGCATGGTTGGCAGTTCCAAACCACCAAGAGCTCCATGGGACGAAGAATGGGTTTTCTACTCCCATAAACAGTTACAGTCTGGAAAACAGCAAGGGAGGCCTCTATGCGCGAACATGACGCCATGGCGGTGAGTGGTTTGGGTAAGAAGACAGAGCAAGCGTGCAAAGGTGAAGCAGCAGATTAGAAGGTTGACAGGCATTGTCTTGTGTGAGAGGGAGGATGGTGAACTGTAAGAAGGAGAAGAGAAATCAAACATGGGGCGGGGTGGAGAGATAGAGGAGAAAACAAAGAGGGGATGGACCTGTTGAGTACAGAATTGATAGTCTGAAATGTAACCCCACTAATTCACCATAAAATTAAAGATTATATTCCCTTGTCAAGATACCTGATTGGAAGCTTGCTAACTATTGTTGTTTCCACTACAATCTTGGGGCAATTGAGACATAGGGAGGTTGAGTCGTGTGTTTTAGAAGGTTTTTTCTTTTCTTTATTTTTCCAGGATTGGAGGAAGGTTCTTTTTTTCCAGGTTTTTTTTTTTTCATTTTATTGGGAGGGGGGGTGTCTTATAACTCTTGTTACAAACCATACATCAATTGTATCTGACATATTCATATATATATTCCATCATTCTTTTCTAGAAATTTACTTTCTATTGAACCCTTAGGATCAGCTCCTCCTTTTTTCCTTCCCACCCCCACCAACTCTTGTGGCCCCCTGATAGATTGTAGATTGTTA
>NW_022111373.1:49081852-49083472 GCF_000313985.2 Echinops telfairi | reverse complement strand
GACCAATAGTTAACATTATGAGAAATGGAGAAAAGATTGAAGCTGTCAATAATTTCGTCTTGCTCAGATTCACAATCAATGTTTACAGAAGCAGAAGTCAAGAGGTCAAACAATCCATTGCAGTAGGTAAAACTGCTGCACAAGACCTATTTAAAGCATTAAAATGCAAAGATGTCACTTTGAGAAGTAAGGTGTGCCTCACCCAAACCATAGTACTTTCAAAATGAAATCTTTGATAACTTCAATATTTTATCTTTTATTCCTAGATGGAATCATGCACCTTTAGCACTTCTTCTTCAACAGAGCATGTAGGTAATTCTAGTCAATCACAACAGAACACAAAAATACTAAGAATTAGCACACATCTTGAAATAAATTTGATAGCAAATAAATGAATAAGTAGATGATTATTCAATGTATCATGTACTACCTATCTGTTTCATTAAAAAAATTCAAAACATTTTAACAGACCTGTTCAAAAAGAATATAGAATATAACTTTGATTTTGGAATTAAATCAGTGTCTCTGGACATCGGGCATTTACTCTCACTCCCCATCAGATTTACAATTTCTTGTCCAAGTGTCAACTCTAACTGCAACGTCAATGCAGACTCACAATTTGATTCTTCATCTCCTAAATAGCAATTTGAGGCTTGTAAACAATACAATGTGTGAGTTAATATTCCAAATTTATATTCAATGTTCATTCAATAACATTGTTGTTGTTGCTAAGTTCCATTCATAGATGAACCACCCATTTTCCCTCTACAAACTACATAATATACCTTTATACATTTCTATTCTTTTAGCTTTAAGTTCTTTAAACCTAAAGTTTCTAACCCACACCAACATTTATAGCTTTACAACTGTAAACTTTCATTTGGACAAGAGAAGGTAATGGATTTTTTATCAGGAGAGACCAATTCCTGGAAAAGGACATCGTCCTTATTAAAATAAGAATTCCAGAAAAAAGTAGAAAGACCCTTGATGGGATGGTCTGATGAGCTGACACACACAGTTGCAGCAATGGACAACAATGATGACCATTGTGAGGATGGGGCAGGCTTCCTATTTTCTGCTGTAGTCACCTTTGTGTCAGAGCCAACTGCATGATAGGTCAGGGCTTCCATCATTGTTTTAAAAATACATAGTTTTTGTATGCATAGTTACTAAATATGTGCTTCTGGATGGCCTTTGGGTGGGAAAATGGATTGAATCCAACAGACTGTATTTGGATTTTACTTCATTATCTAGGTCTATGAATTAGAAGAGGGAAAATTACTTAAAGTTAGGAAAAAGTTAAATTAAAAATGAATGATCCTCTCATAAATATGAAAGTGATAGTCTTACATTATTAACTCCTTCAGTGAAATTTTATTTATCTTTTTGTTAAAGAAGGAAAATTCACTCTAGTGATATTAAAGGTAATTCTCTGTTATTTAACACTGCAGAATCTCTCTTTTAATAATTTCCTAAAGCAGGATATTTGTTTTGACTAACATAGAGTATACAAGAAATTATTTTATTCCCTTGCCTTGCCTGATTAAAGAGGTCTACCTATGCATCTTCACAGAAAGAAGAGAGAAACATTTTTAAAGTCATTGAAAATATGAGGAATTC
>NW_022111373.1:49072963-49078262 GCF_000313985.2 Echinops telfairi | reverse complement strand
AGGTCGGGAGGGGGTAAAATGAGGAGCTGATGCCAAGCGCTTAAGTGGAGAATAAATGTTTTGAGAATGATGAGGGCAACGAATAAAATGTGCTTGACACCTAATGGATGCATATGTGGATTGTGATAAGAGTTGTATGAACCCCCAATAAAGCAATTTAAAAAGAAAACAGAAACAATCCTAGAATACTGTGGAGTCAAAAACACTCAACAGCAATGATTTTTTTAAAAAGTATGATGAAAAAGAAACTTCCAGTGAAATAAATTGACATAGTGACTGAAACAATGGCCTCAAATACAGACAAGGTTGTTCAGGTGGCACTGGCTACTGTCCCGTTCTGTGGCACGTGTGGTCCGTATGATCTGGAACTAAGTGTAGGACATCTAACAAGAACAGAAAGCTCTAAGGATGCAGTTTGCCTGGCTTTTCTACAGTGGAGCTCCTGGGTGGGTTTGAACTATCACCTTTTTCTGTTAACAAACAGTTGTTGTGCCACTAGGGATCTTTAATCCTAGAATAACAAATAACTCAAATCAAGAATTTTTAAGAATACCTTTCTTGCAGATCACACAGATCATCTTATCTTATGCTCATTCAAATATTTACATAAAGAAGAAGCTTTAGGGAAAGTTGATCCCATGGGTATTCATCTGGAAATGTTGGTACACTGCAAACAATTATAACTCACAGACACCTCCAAATTGTTTTTCCAGAATACGGTGCTGTAGCTTATGTTTTTTCATAGCCCAGCAGGAATAATGCAACATCAGGACTGCCTTCAATATGATATATTGATTGTATCCACAAATCTTAAGAGACATGTATCCACAAATCAAATCACTCCACACTTTAAAATAACTTTTACATCAGAGAAACATTGATGAAAGTGAATGTGTTCCTCTCATCTAGTGCTTCATACTCAATTCTGTTTTAAAAATATTGATTAAAATTCTTGACTTTTTGTTCATGAATACAAATAAAAAAATCTATGTATCTGTTGGAAATTCCAGGAAACAAAACCAAATAAAATAAGAATCCACTGGTTAAATGATGAATTCATAACACATTTTAAAGTAGGCACAGTACAGGGGAACATATTGAAAAAAAGCCCCAGACATTAAAATGCTTTTCTTGTATGTGTCTGTAAAATATATTTGGAGCAGTATCATTTCCCAGTGTTTTCTTTAATTAAATAAAAAGTATGTGATAAATAGGTCCTATAGACAACTTTGACATTTTTAAACACAGCTGGACAATGAATAAGGAGGACCAGAGAAGTGATCGATCTGAATTATGGCCTGATGAAGCATATGGAATATGCCAGGAACTGCCAGAAACATGAACAAATCTGACATGGAAAAAGCACAGCCAAAATCATCTCTCGAACGTGAGGGGAGTGAGATTTTATCTTGCTTTACATGAAACATACTTATAGGAGAGACCAATTTCTGAAGGAGGACATTATTCTTGGTAACATCAAGGGTCAGTGAAAAAGATGAAGATCTTCAGCAGGAGAGTTTGACTCAGTACTTGCCACAATGGCCTCAAGCATAGCAACGACTTGGAATACGAAGCAGGACAGGCAGTCTTATGGATAGGGTCAATGGGAGTCAGAACTGACCAACGGGTACCTCATAACAACTGCTAGAGCATCTTTGGACATGAATAGAAAGCTAGCTTATTTGAATAAGCTAGGACTGTACACATACAAGGGGGTTAATTTTAGGTTTTCTGTCAACTTGGTTGAACCAGAATTCTCAATGGTTTGATAGTTAAGGTCTAGTAATCCCTGTGACGTAACCCCACTTAATGTAATCAACTCCACAATGGGATCTATTGTGGGCAGTCAATTATTTATAACAAGATTGGTTCGGAATGCAACCCCCAAGCTTAGGTCACATGGCTGCTGCAATTTAAAGGAAGTTCGCTCAAGGCGGTGGCCTACTTCCTATATAAGTGAACACCATGGAAACACTTACCTGTTTTGCTGATCTGGATTCTGCATCTGGCTCAGTGACCTCCAATTCTCTGGACTTGAGTCAATGACTTGTCATATTACCTGCCAATTCTGGGAACTGTTATTGGTCTGCACACTGATGTGCCAATTTGGGGTTCCCTCACCTCTCCAGTCACAAGCCTGACCTTGGATTCATCTGCCTTTGCAGCCATCAGTCTCTGGTGTTTCTGCCATGCTCGAGTTAATCAGACTCAGAAGCTATGGAGATCAAGAGAAGCACCCAGCTTAACATCTGAACTATAAGCTTGAAGCCTGCCTGGAATTGGACTGGACTTGTCCACTTCTACAAGTATGTGAGCCATTTTCTTGATATAAATCTCTCTATGTATCTATAGATATAGATATATAGAGATATATGCATCAAAGCATTTGCATCTCCAGAGAACACAGCCTCCAGAGAAGACGAGTGATCCAAATGGAATTTTCTATGAATATTTTAAAGTCCCCTCCTTCATAAATCATTGAGTTTATAAATATAGAACTTTATATGATCAGTAAAAATCTGATTTAAAGTAATCACTGTACATTTATTTCTCTCTATATACCCCCATCTTTATCTCCCTCCTTTAATAACACATGTGTTGTCCACCTGTACTAGTTATTTTTACTACAATTTTCACTTGTATATGTTATCCCTGCTATGATACATGACTTGCCTTGATCTTATCTGGATTTTTCTGTTTATGGCTATTCTTGGGCTCTGCAGAGAATTCCATAGGGATACTAAATCATTAATCAATGTGAAATTTTTTCATAAATTCTTCTAAGTGATTCCAGTTTGGCTCATTACACTTGCACAGATGTTTGCACTCTGTGTCTGAAGTAACCACATGCTGAATTCTCTTATTCGAACCTATCAGGCAGATAAAAATACTCTGCAAAACAATAAAAATGTTGCCACGATGAGTATATATTTCTAATACAATATCTGCTGAGTGCATTTGCTATCTTCTAAATGTAAATATTGAATTTTGATGATTATAAAATATATTTTAAAACTGTGAGTTGAGTATCCTTTGAACCAAAAAGGAAGGAAATGCATGTCAAAGTTACCGGGGGAAGAACCTTACATAGAAATGGATAAAAAAGGGCTCATGTTTTGAAATTATTAGGGAGAAAACAAAAGGTTCTTCTGGGCAAAACTATCTCCCTCAAACTAAATCTGATGTCTGAAATATTCACTTCCACCTATTTAGGGAAGAAACGCCAAATTGTTTCTCTCTCAGAAACCAAATGATGCTTTTTTCTGATGCTACACTCTCAGAACAAGCACCATGCAACATTCTGATTGGATTGCCCTTTATCTTTTGACCCCGCATTCCATATTCTTCTCCCCTATAATGCATTCCCCCAAACCATTCTAGACCAAAGCAGCCCCTTCTGTTTTTCCTGCGATCTCTTGAATTTTGACGTCTAGGATTTTTATCACTCATAACATAGTTGTGATTATTTTTAAGCTAGGCTCTGGACACAGACCCTTGGGGATATAGTGAATTGTACATTGGGCTCGTAACCACAAGGTCATCTGTTAAACTCCATCACTCACTCTAAAGGAGAAAGATGAGGCTTTCTACTCCTGTAAGAATTACAGTCTCAGAAATTCACTGGGACAGTTATAACTGTTCTGTAGCATGACTATAAGTCAAAATCGATACTTTGAGAATGAGAGAGCCTAGATTGACTCATATGTGACAAGAAGGATTGAGTAACTAATGAGAATTATATGGTTATTGGAGAATTCTGTGTGACAGTTGTGGTGAGTGAGTTGTCCATAGCCCAAATTCTGCCCACAGAAGTGTTTTACTTTGTACCTAATAAATATTTTAAAGATAAAAAAAAAAATTTCCACATTGAGAATCTACATGTCTCTTCAAAATTTCTCTTCAAAATTTTAAACATCATACAAAACTAGGGCTTTATTTCCACATGATAACCTTGCTGCCGTTTGGGGCCATCAAGTCAATTCCAACCCATAGGGACCATATGCTCAAGAGAATGAAATATTGCATGGTCCTGCAAAATCCTCCCAATTGGTTCTATGCTTGAGCCCATTGTTGCAGCCACTGTGACAATCCTTCTCGTTGGGAGGGCTTTCCCTTTGGGGCAGCCCTCTATTTTACTAAACATGATGCCCTGCTCTGGAGACTAGTGTCTCCTGACAACACACCCAAAGTATGTAAGAAAAAGACTCACTATCCTTGCCTCTAAGGAGCGCTTTGACCCTAATTCTTCCAAGACAGACTTCTTTGTCCTTTGGGCAGTGCATGGTACTTTCAGGATTCTTTTCCAGCACCACAATTCAAATGCATTGAATCTTCATTTTTCCTTAGTCAATATCTAACTTTCACATGCATTTGAGACAATGGAAAATACCATGGTTTGGGATCAGGCTCGCTTTAGTCCTAAAGGTAATACCCTTACTTTTCAAAACTTTAAAGGGTAGTGTCCAGCATATTTACCCAATGTAATGCATCTTTTGATCTCTTGACTTCTCTTTCCATGAGTATTGATTGTAGACCCAAGTAAGACAAAATCCTTGACAAAATCCTCGATCTTTCCTCCATTTATCATGATGTTACCTATTGGTCCAGTTGTGAGGGTTTTGGTCTTCTTACATTGAGTCATAATCCATACTAAAGGGTACAATCCTTGATTTTCATCAACAAATGCTTCAGTCCTCCTCATTTTCAGCAAGCAAGGTTGTTCATTTGCATATTGTAGGTGATTAATAAGCTTTTCTCCAATCCTGATGCCACATTCTTCTTCCTATAGTTCAGCTTTCTTTATGTTTTCTCAGCATACAGATGAAGAAGTATGGGAGTGGATACAACCCTGACACACAGCTTTCCTGATTTTAAACCAGGCAGTATTCGCTTGTTCTGTTTACACAACTGCCTCATGATCTATATACAAATTCCACAGAAACACAATGAATTATTCTGAAATTCCCATCTCTTCAAGTTTATCCATAGTTTCTTATGATCCATACAGCTGAATACCTAATCAAGTCAGTGAAACACAAGTAAACATCTTTCTGGTATGATCTGCTTTTACCCGATCCATTTGACATCAGCAATGAGAGCCCTAACTCCATATCCTGCATCCATTGTTGGATGATCTTCAACCAAAAATTTTTCTTGCATGTTATATTATTTAAAAAGCAATAGCATGTGTGTTTGAATAATCAGAGTCTGAATAAGCAGAATTCATTTTGCATTTAATTTTCTCTTACTGCAGTCTTTATTCAATTTTTATACTTTGTTGTGTATATCTCCTTAGTCT
>NW_022111373.1:49065251-49072080 GCF_000313985.2 Echinops telfairi | reverse complement strand
AGTGCCTTTTTCTGTGAGTTTATTCGTCTTTTCAGTCCTTTCATATTCTTTAGGCTTCTCTCCTTCACCTGAAAATCTTGCAGACAGCAGATTGTAAAGCATGATCTCTAGTGTGGGGCTCTGATTCTGCACGTCTAATAATCTTTATTAGTTGATAGTGGTTTCACTAAGGACCACATACACTTTGAGGATCAAGTGTCTAACTAAATTACTCATATTACCTAACAAGTGATGTATCTCTTATCGGTCCAGTGTTAGCACTTTTACAGGCAATGATAGAAACCCAATAAGGAGGTCTCTCGTGACATTTCAGACATTAGCACTGATTTCATGGGAGTCTAGAGGTACATGTAATGGAAATGGTAGATAGCCCCTGGGAGATCGTATTCTTGATTGCATCAGAGTTAACAGCTATGCTGCTGGGTCAGATTCATGGAATAATTCTGATGTGAGACATGTGAAGGAATTTTTGTGAACTGAGGAAGCAAAAGTATTCTAATCATAATAGTCAGTGCAGAGTTTGAACTAGTTCATGACAACTTAATTCTACTCGATGATTAAGAGCTAGTCAGTAACTGAATTTGACTTTTTCAGGTTAGAAACTTACATTTTTTTCATGGATGTGAAATGAAGAAGCAATATCTATTGAGCTTTATGAGAAGTAGAAAAATATATTTTCTTATATTTAACTGTCTTCTTAAATGAAAACTATGAATTTTCATAAAAGATGTATTTCCCCACAATGGGGAAATGAGGCTTCTCTTCAGCAATATCTATACTAAAGCATTACTACCCAAGGATCAGTGCTTAGGTTCATATCTAAACATATTCAGATCCTCATGACGAGACAAGTCAAATTTAGACTGAAGATAACAATTAAATATTTGTTTTTAATCTTTAAATATATTTTAATGTCCATTTTATCAAGGCAGCAGCAATAGCCTGATGCACACAGACTCAAGTTTCTATCTCATGAGCTATCCTAGGAAAGAGAAATCATAATCACATTTCTATGTAGCAAACGAATAAATTAGAGGCATAGCTTAGAAGCATTAAACATGGAAATAGACTAGATTCTGGGTCTAAGTACCATTTTGAGAGTGTGACAAACATCCCTGGTTTTCGCACATGATCCCCACTCCGTGTCGTGAAACCACCTGGGTCTTCTGCTGGGCTGCCTGCCTCTTTGGAAGTGGTTCAGTACATTCATCATCTTTGTGTCGTGTGAGCTTACTACTGGCACAGTTCCAAGAAATCTCATTATGTTTGGATGTCTATGATGGATTAAAGATGAGAATATTGCTGGCCTAAGGGTTCGCTCGCCTTGCCTGTCATATTTGTCAGCTACAAAGCAGCTCTGCTGAAGGGTTAGAAGGCCATTTGGGATAGTGGGCCATTAAAACGTGGTTCCACTACTTACACTCAGTTAGGCCAAGGAAATGGAAGGTAACAAGTGTGAGAGTTTCCCCTTGGGATCCATTTTCCTTCTTACACATCCAGCAAGGAAAATCAAGATGATAGCTGAGACAGCCGGAATCTCCCTCAGTATGAGCTGGCCACAGCTTGTAATTTCTCACTGTGGGTGAAAAGTGCTTGTCCGAATAACCTCATAGGCAATTTGGAGAGTTCTGAGGCTGGAAAACATCCTGCATGACCTTCCCTAATTCATACAACAACCACCCTCGACTTGTTCGCTGACCTCTTGGAGGAAGAACAAGGCTATCTCATGTCTACTGAGTTACCAGGACAGGCCTGTCACAGCCCGGGTGGAGAATAACCTATAACAGATTGTGATTGGTAATATTTAGAATTTTCTCAGGAACATTTTAAATGCCTATCAGTCTGTTTCTATCCTAAATTGTAATATATTCTACACATACCTACAAGGAAGAGCAACCAAAACAAATATTATTCAAATTTAGGCACCAAACACTATAAGGATAAAGAAACGTCTAGTCTGAAATTGATACAACTATAATAAAGACATTGGTAACTACTGGCAATTGGAATAAAAAAGCTGGAAAAAGCATCAACAGCTAGAAAATAGCAGTGGTGATATAAATGATGCTGAAGATTGCATGATAACATTTTGCAAGTCCAATGACTCTGAGGAGCTCTTTTAGTTCCGGATGTAAAGTGAGGGACTGCTACATACAAGTTTGGTAGTTCAAAAACCCACCAGTTCCTCCACATAAGAAAGAAAAGGACGTGTGCTCCCATAAAGATTTTCAGTCTCACAGACGCTATATAGGTTCATTGTGAGTAAGAGTGACTTGGTGTCAGTATTTTTGTTTAATGATTTACTTATTTCACATGAATTTTGTTCAACAACACAGGAACAGCTATTATTCACATGGATTTACCACATAGAGTACAAAGAATCATGTCTCACATCTGGAAAAGTGTCAGACAATGAAGGCTGCCTGAGCAGCAGACCACCAAGTGCTCCTATTCACATTCAGTTAGAAGCAATAGGAAGCTAAAACATGTACATGAGAGCTTAGGGAAGGCTTTGATTGCATCCCTCCTGATTCTAGAAGTCAACTCAAGAATCGATTTAAAACATTGAAGACTAGTGGCAGGTAGAGAAGTTGTGGGATAACATCCAGAGTTTCGTATATGGAAAGGGAAAAAAAAAGTAATTAAAAAGGCAAGAAAGAAAGTCTAAAATGAATGCCAAAGAGATTCTGAAATGTGCTCTTGAATAAAGAGTCACTAAAGTAAATGGGAAAATGATGGCATAATAAATAGAAGATGACAAAGAGTGATTTGAGAAAAATAATGTATATTGAAATGCCCGAAGACCTGGAATTGAAAAACCAAGAGCGTAGTCTATTCTCAGCATTACTCAAGCCTAGTATACGCAAAGAAAAATTTAACCCTAGAATTGCAATAACGAAGGATGATAAGGAGGATAACATTGTTGTTGGCAAAGAGGTTCAGATATACTGTGATCTGCCCCAAGAACGAAGAGAACAAGTGTTGGAAGAATGCAATCAGAATGCTCTGAAGTAGGAAGAATGGGAGGTTCCTGGGCGGACAAATCCTTGAAGGACATAGTGTTGACAAAGGAGAGGATCGATGGAAAAGAAAACCATCTTCAACTAGATGGAATGACACAGGGACTGCCTCGATTGTAAGGAGCGTGCCAGGGCAAGTGTTTCACTATGCTGTACATGTGGTATCAATGGAAACAAATGTGCCAGCAGCAAATGTCAAACAAATGTAACAGCAGCCACATCATGGACAAGATAATGAACAATACAGAAAGCCGAAAAAAGAAGACGGAAAGAAAATGAGTTAGTGTACAAAACCAAACAAAAACACGGCTTGCTGTTCAACCATTCCTGGGGCAGTAAACATTCTCATAGTGATGGTATGGAAAGAATGCCAAGCTACACTGAAGCCATTGGTAAACAAACAAACAAGTAAACAAAACAAAACAAGACTCCAGTAATTGGTGGAATACAATTAAGATATCTCAACAAATGGAAGTGATCAGAGTCATGATAGCTCCCAGGCTCAGTGGCTCACATAAGACTATCCTTGGAGGCAGACCAAAATTCATGCAAACAGGAGGATGATGGGCAAGAGAAAAATGAGTTATCACTGTATCTTTTACCAAAAGGCCCCATCCTCAAGGAAGCAACACCAGGTTAAGAGCTGATTGACAGGTTAGTTTCCACACCTACACTTTCACCTAGGTACAAGTTGTCATAAAGTCTTACCACCATATGGAATATGATCAAAATTATCAGAAACAGCTTCAACCATCCATTAATGATCAGAACATTTAATGTACGAAATAAGAACCTAGAAAAATTGGAAGTTGTTAAAATGAAATTGAACACATAAGGATCAATAGGAATTAGTGAGATGAAATGGACTTGTATTGGTGATATTGAATAGGATAATCATACAATTTGCTAAGTCAGGAATGACAAATTAAAGAAAATTCAGGCCAAATTCATCCTCAGAAAGAACATTTTAAGAATTATCTTATAGTATAATACAGTATGGGATAGAATAAGTATCTACATACCTAGGAATAAGTCATGTTAATATAGCTACACTTCAGAATTGAGATGGAAGGAATCATGCTAAGTGAGGTAAGCCAAACTCAAAAGGACAGGTATAACATGAGTCCCCTGAATTAAGTACAATCAGCACGCCAGGAATAGAAGAATAAACACCTATCTCACAATAAACGGGTGGAAGCATAGCTAGTTGGAGGGAGGGCGGGCCACACCTAGGGGGATAAATGAGAGTCCAACATCAACAAGGGGAAGCAGCGTAGGTGGAGAGAGAAGCAGGGTGGGGAGAAACTGAATTGATGGCAGGGTGGGCAGGGCGGGGAACGGGGCATTAACCCACCCAGGGGGAGAGTATTGGTTGTGTCCCCACAGAACTGGAACGTGCATACAGATGCCACCAGGACACGCCAAACCAGGAGGGCAACATAACACGTGGAGGAATCCACAAAGAGACTGGACCATATACCGGCCCTAACCAGAATCAGCCCGTCCCCCACCATGGAAGGGAGTGCCACAGAAAATGAAAATAGATCGTCTGGGGTGGGAAAGGAACTGACCTACCACACTACACCCAGAAGGAAGCTGAAGCAAAGGAAGGAGGAAGAATGGAGCGGAGCACACCTGGGCCCACCAAGCTCAGAGGACAATAGCCCGGCTCAGGGCCCAATGTACAGAGAGGACCACATAGCTGGCCCCACGGCGAGATGTGACTTCCTGCATTGACCCATGGCCCTACATGGGACAGCACTGGAGACACACTGTGGGATATGTGACTGAGCTGTACCCACCACACTGAGGCAAAACACTGGGGGCATGCAATGGAGCAGTGGGGGAAGCAAAACAAGGAGGTCCCGAGAAAGTATAAAGGATGGGCTTTGAGGCCAGGAAGTGGCACCCCATCAGACTCGTCTGGAAAACATTCCTAAAGGTCAACAAACAAACCTTGAACTATTAACAGGCTTTTTTTTTTAACCTGTTTTTTTTGTTTTGGTTTTTTTCTTTTTCTCTCTTCTTTTAAATTTTGCATGTCAGTAGCTTGTTTGTTTGTTAGCTTATCATTGTTGCTGCTGTCATCGCCATGTTCTTATGTGCCACTTTGTTTGGCGCTGTCAAAGCCATCCGCAATTTTAAGCACATATTACTATATCTGCAGGTCCACCTAGATAAGATGGGTTGGACAAACAATGTGAGAAGAAAACAACGGGGCCAGCAGTCACAGAGGGACATGAGAGTGTGGGAGGTGGGGGAAGGGAGGGGGTATTGGCCAACCCAGGGACAAGGGTACAATGAGTGGTTCAAGACCATTGGAAGGGAGGGGAGGGGAGGACTGGCGGGGAGTGACCAAGGGCAAGGTAGCTGAGAGGAATTACTGAAACCAGAATGGGGGCTGAACATGGTAGTGGGACAGGAGGAAAGCGTAAGGAAATGGAGGGAAGGAGTAGGAGGCAAAGGGCATATATAGAAGCCTAAATACAGACATGTACAAATGTAAATATATTAATGATTGTGGGGGAAATAGACCTATGTGTGTATAGTTATAGGTTTAGTAGTAGGCTAGCAGCTGGACATTGGGCCCCCTCGTGCACATTCTCTTAATACAAGAGTACCTTGCTCAGCTAAATGGTCATTTCATGATACCCACCTTCCCGACATGATCGCTGAAGACAGACATGTGCATAAGCAAATGTGGTGAAGAAAGCTGATGGTGCCCAGCTATCAAAAGATAAGCATCTGGGGTCTTAAAGACTTGAAGGCAAACAAGCAGCCATCTAGCTTAGAAGTAACAAAGCCCACAGAGAAGAAGCACACAAGGCTGAGTGAACTCGAGGTGTTGAAGGGATCAGGTAGCAGACACCAAAGAACAAAACCATCCTTGTGTGATCACCTTACCCACATAAACACATAAACAATTCACATATCATGCATTTCAATCATTCAATCGTGTTCATAACAATCAGTTCCAGGATATTTCTTATTCCTTGTACTCATTATTGTTAGCTTCCTATTTCCGGTCAACCTCCCCTGTTATGTCCCTTTGAATAAACTGACCCAGCTGTTACCTCTATAGGTTTATCTAATCTGAATTTCATATATAGAAAACAAAAACAAAAAAAATCAAGGCAGAATGCAAACAAATAGAAGCAGTGTGTTTATGTTTTTTGATAATGAGAATGTTGGTATGGATTGAGGATGATGTTTACAAAGCTAATTAATGTAATTGGTATCACTAAGCCATACACCTGAAAAATGGCAAATTTCAAGAGTTGCATTAGACATATTTTTATTTTAAACATATAGTTGCTGATGTTTCTGTGTACATTCAAATATATTGTAGCATTTATTCTTATGTCCTGGAAGGATAGAGCAATAATTTCATGAGCTATTCCAGTTATTTGGTCTAATACTGGATTTTCCATGTGTCGGTTCTACAGCCATAGGTCATTTTGAAGTGCCTAGAGTCTTAAAAGCGTACAAGCTTCCATTTAACCTACAATAACAAGTCTCCATTCTCCTGGAGTAGGAATTGGAGGAGAAAATATTGTCTTCATGAGCATCTGTTTCTTATGTCATGAGAACAGAAGAACTGGGTAGTGCCTGCCTACTGTTATTGAATGTTTTCATCCAAGATTCAATAGTGGAATGCATATCAAAAGGGGGAAAAGGGAATATAATATAATTTCAAGTTATCAGTGAAATCCAGACTACTTGGAGTCATTTAAACTGAATGAATATTCAGAATAATTGCTCTGGCATCATTTTTTAACTGGAAACCAAAACTATTCCCTAAAATATGT
>NW_022111373.1:49054686-49064799 GCF_000313985.2 Echinops telfairi | reverse complement strand
AAAAAACCAATATGAGATTTATAGATTATACTTCAAGTTGCCTGAATGAATAATGAGGGTAATAAAATGACCCTTAATATACTCAGTGAATTTTCATCAATCATTTCTTAAAATGTCTCTAACTACAAATCAGTAGCTCATTTCTGATAACAAATTGTTGTTTGAAAGATTAGACCCTAACTGATAGCATTTTAAAGACAAAATAAGTGCCAGTGCCGTATAGAATAAATGAATCATGAGCTCATGAGTCCTGTGGATAGGAAACATTGATGGACTCAAGAAAATAGGGTTGATGGAGGTGAGTGAGCCAGCAACAGAAAATTCTGTTTCTGGAAACTTTTTATCCTGGGGGTGTGTGTGGGGGGCAGGGGGGGGGAATTATTGGGTGAATTTATAAAATTATTGTCATCAATCTTTAAGAATGCCACAGAAGTTGGAAACGATGTCAGGAAACAACCAAAAGAAAAACAACCCCTATATGATACACTTTTATAAATGATGTAAAAAGTGTGGATCTGACAGCGAACCTCCTCAAGTGATATTGGAAACGATTCTTCAATGGTTATATAAAGACCGCATTCAGAATGCACTAGTCGTTAGGAGTGAGTGTAAGTTCGCTAATAGAAAGCTGTTCCGGATTAGCTTTCTCCTTTGTTACATTTGTCTCAGAAAAAGAAAAAGTAGCGTCCACTTGGAAGTTCACTTTAGAATCTATTGCTCAGAAAATGGAAAAATAGAGGCAGATTTAACCCCAGAAAGGATTGGTAAGAATCAACTCACACAATTTTCTCAATACATAGCATATAGTAATGTTGCTTCAGAATTAAGACGAAGAATTTCACGAAGTCCTAACAGAGCCCAAAGTGTACTTTTCAAAGAACTCTGTTTAGCGACCTGTAATTAAAGAAGTGAAAATATATTCTTGTGGCATTATGGTGGATATAAATTGTAGGACTATAGGTGACCTAGTGAATTACTGACACTTGTTCAATTAAGATCACAATTTTGGAAATTGGTCACAAAGTCTCCTCAGTGAGAAAAATGTCTGTTTTCTTTATCATCAAACCAGAAATGCACACATGCTTATTAATAAATTTAAAGCAAGGGTTCACTAACATTCCAAATGAGTTCAGTTTAATTTGAAAATAATTTTGGTGTCATCTTGTTTTCACAGAGTGCTATCTGAAAATATTTCAAGATGCTTACGTTATCTTCTGATCAGTTCTGATCTCATTTCAAACTATAAATGATGCAAAACAGCTCCATGAGGTTTATATACCAAATGCTCTTCAGTCTCACCTCTGGAAAGAGTTACAGAGCTTTGCAGAATTCTAGTTAATAGGCTCCAAAAATGAAAAGAGCTAATTAATGCACCTCCTGCACAGCCATTACCCCATGTAAAGTGCATGGAGGCTTCCGTGCTGTTATGATGTCGAACTGGTTTCAGTGTAACCTCCAAACTGAAAGGGCTAAGAAGAAAAGATCGGATAATACTTTGAAAAAACAGCCAATAAAAACACTATGAATCACAATTTTCTGATATGCAACGTTTTGCAGAGCACTTTATTCCATAGTTGCCATGAGCGAGCGGATTTGCTATGAGTTAGAGACAGATTTGTTGGCAGATAAAATATAATGTGTAATATATGATTTACAGAATATATATTAGAGAATGCTTTAAAATATTGCCTCATGCAAAACACACAGTGCCAGTACAGCTGGGAAATCTGTAGGTAAAATTTTCCCAAATAAAGCAAATCATTTACACAAACCAACAATAACACTATCTGTTTAGGAAACAGTATCATCAGCTTGAATTTTATTTACTAAATTAAATTCCCCTAAACAAATTATGTGATAGTAAATAATTTCCTTGAAAGCATTATTTCAGAAAAGCATAAAAGAGTTGAATTAGTGAAACCCAAATGAGTCACCTTTAAATACAATGATACCCCAGTTGCTGAATTCAATTTGTTCCAAATTCATGTTCAAACACCAAAAAGTTCAAGAACTAAGCATATTTTTAGCCATAAGAAATCATAGCAAACCAGCCCAGTGGTTCTGAAGCACCTAAATTACACTTACAAATTCATTTTCCCAGGAGTTTAACAGCCCGGGCGGTGGAAATGCCCTCAAAAACATCTAAACACATTAAATAAAATACATTACCTCTCAAAATACAACATAGTAAATGAAATTAACTTATCTTTCATTATGTTTTGTTGCTTAAAAACCCGAGTTTTGGAATGGTGTGCTAGCACAGGCTTTCCTTTAAAACCCACCCTGGCATTTCCACAAAATAACTTAGGACTTATTCACTTCCGTGGAGTCAGTGTGACTCACTGTGAGACACCCCCACCCCCACCCCGCCCCTGTGGGTTGCTGAGACTCACTGTTTCCTGTTCTAGAAAGCCCCGTCTTTCTCTTGCACACAGCAACCAAGTGAGTTTATCTTTCATAGGTTTGTGGCCTGGCACCACCTTTTCCTCTTTAGTAATGAAGGTCCTGTTGGGTAACCCCCCCCTCCAAAAAAAAAGTCTGGTTTTGTTGCAGTTGAACACTTTTCTGGGGCATGAAATCCTCTGTCTCTCCATATTCAGCACATTCAGCCTCAAATGCACCTGCTTTGTCTCTAGTTGCACTTGTCCTTGTCCATGCCTCACTCAACAGTGTCTGCCTATTCTCTTCATGATTTTTTCAAACAAGTCGTGGCTGGTTTTGAACCTGTCAGCTGCTCAGCACTCACTCAGAAAAATTTTTTAATTAAATCACTGTGTAGTTGCATAATTTCCTGTCAACTCAATAAGTAGGCATAGGGGTGGAGTCTAGCCTGTCAATCAGGTCACAGCCTGATGATGCCTCCTTGTGGGCATGGCCTTCTCAAGAGGGTTCTGAGAACCGCTCGTTGAGAATCTGGAAGTGGACCACCGTCTCTCTCTGTGCTCCACCTTTCTGCTGAAGGGCCACATCCAGAGGGCTGGAGAAGTCACGTGGAGACATGTGACAGCACTGAGATGCTTCCACAGCCACCGGGGCCACAAGATTTTTCATCTACTGTCCTGTGATCTTCCACCAGCCTGTGATCCTCCTGCATTCTGCATCATTTCAAGTGGTTGTGTGAGTATGAGGACTCTATAGACTAGTATTAGACATTGGGACTGATATCAGGCTTATGGACTTGATCTGGACCGGACTGGGATGTTTTCTTAATATATAAAACTCTTTGATATAAAACTCATTCTTATACATATATTAATGTCCCTGGATTTGTTTCTCTAATCAACTCAGATGAACACAATCACTGTGGAGGCTTTATGTCTTCTTTCATATCACTGTTTCAGATATGCTATCACCATCGATTTGCTTCTGATTTATGCAAATAACAGAAACTTTTCAACTTTTCAGTGGTCTAGGTTCTTTATTTTGTGGTAAATGATTTCAGACCTTTTGCTATATCAGCCACTTCAATCACATTTTGTCAAAAATATATTGAAAATATATTTAGCTATGTTGTATTCAGCCACCATATCAGACAGTTGGTGGCCTGGTCATCTTGCAATGATTTCATTCTTTAACTCTACCATGGTCCTCAGTTTTCCTCTTAGCTTTACTGCTAGAATCACTGACTTTCTTTGTAGCCATGGTTATGATATTTTATGCCAATAAAGCACTCCCGTAAAAAGCACAATGGCGAATGTTTAACACACTAAGCACTATATGTTGTCGGAGCAAGAGCAGTGTTCAGCTCAGTGTCACTCCTTTATCTGGTCAAGTGACACACTCTCAATCCATACAGGTTTTTCAAGTCAGATTTGGGTTCCACTATTAAGCAAATTTACACACATGGAGCATATTTTTTTCACTTTGCTGTCCAAATAGTGGAAATTTTTTTAAACCTCTTATTTTTTAATTAAATAATACAAATAGTAAATCCCTATACACAACCTGAGCTTTCTTTGTAAGGCCATGTATCTCATTGAATATATTTAGCTTTAAAAAATAATGAAAATATTGGACACTAACCAAATTTAATTTGAATCTAATTTCTCTCACCTTTGTGAAATGATATAAACCTTATCATTAATTATCATCTTACTAAATACCATTGCCTAGTGTTTAGTCCATGGTTATGAGATAGGGTGTTGGGTAAGGGTTAAGCTCACGTTTTTGATCTGCAAGAACAGAATGTCAAGGGACTGAGTCTACCGGTATCCTTAGCTTTTCTTAATAGGGTGGTAGGGAAAGAGGATACATCTGATTCCTTCTAGTTTAAGCTTAGAATCAAACAGAATACAAAGCATTTAAAAGAAGTTAGTGGGAAAAACAGCACTTTTCTGTAGAGAAGAAAATATGCCTATCATAGCCCGTTTAGTCGGCCCTTTAATATCCAAGCAGCATTAATCCTCATGAAAAACCTGTAAGTCAGACTTATTCAAGACAAGAGTTTGAAAAAGAGAAACTGAAAGTGGTCCAAATTAAAATTGTAATCCAAGTAAGAAATGAACAAGCAAGGAGGACACTTTGAGGACTAAGGAGAGCTTAACCCACGTCATGGTATTTTCGATCATGTCATATGCATGTGGAAGTGGACACTGAATAAAGAAGAAGATTGAAGAAGAGTCGACGTGTTTTAATTATGGTGGTGGAAAAGAATATTGAAAGTGAAATGGACTACCAAAGTACACACACACACACACACACACGCAAATCTGTCTTGGAAGAAGTACAGCCAAAGTTCTCCTGGGAGGCAAGGATGGGGAGACTTCATCCATGCACATTGCACATGCTGTCAGGAGAGACCAGTCTGGAGATGGACATCATGCAAATTAGAAGGGCAGAACAAAGGAAGAAAGCCATCAAGCATAGACTCATGGGAATTCCACTCATGGAAATAATGGAATAAAACATTGTCATAATGTTTTAAACCATGGGAATAATGGATGGAAACACAGGAATTCCACTCATGTAAATAATGGAATAAAACATTGTACACTCCTGCACAATTCCCAGGAATGGTTGCAAAAACAACTGTGATTCATGGGATTTTTATTGACTGGATTTTCAAAGTACATCCCCAATCTTTTCTTCCCAGCTCTTCTTAGTTTGGAAGTTCCACTGAAACCAATTCAACAGCATAGTAACATAGAAGCCACCACCTGCTTTGCCTGAGATTCATAAGCTACAAAAGATCAGTAATGCTTATCTGTTTACTGCTTGGGTATGTATGACAAATACCTAGCTTAGTCCCTAACACATGGAGATGCCCAATAAGCATTTGTCAAATGAATGCATCACTCAATGGATTTTCTCAGGATTCTGCCTCCTTCCTATATGTGTCTTCGTTACTGCGTTTCTCTAATCCAGCCCTGCTATCGACCTCTTGAAGCGCTGAGGACAGTTTTGTAGCTGGGTGGCATGGGTCCAGTACAGGTGGGCATGATGTAAATTTGGAAATAAAGAAAGAATGGAGAAGGTAAACTTTGTGAGGACTTCACATTTTCTTTTTGGCAACATGGGAGATCAGTTAAAATTTTCCATAAAGGGAATTATTTATGAAGGCATTAAAAATATAATTGTGACATCTCTGTGAAATTGGCAAAAGTAAAGCAACGATGCCACTGTGTGATGTCGATGGTATTATTTCTAAATAGGGGAGAGTGGAGAGCTGAAAATTCAAGTCTGAAGTCACAGAGGGAAGTCTGGATAACACATAAAATTACAAAGGAAACGAAGGAATGGGAATGTGAGTGTCCCAACACTTAGAACAACACGGTTTTTATAATCTTTATGAATTTTATAATCTTTCTTTTAACAATAGTTTTGGATTTACCGACACTCTTTCTTCCTCGGTACTTGAATTAGCTTTCTGCTCTGATGCTTGTTAACGGTCATAGGCGGTGCAGAAGAGAAATCTGACATTCTGTTCCTGTGAAGATTACAGACAAGAAAACCTGGTGGGTCGTTCTGCTCTATCACGCGGGTCATTCTGACTTGAAAACTGTTTGCCGATGCCTGCAGACAACGCATGTGGCAGGTGCGTTATAGTCAATTACTATAGCCCCTCAAGCCATAATTCCTTACATGACATATTCTGAACTTTATAAGTGGGCCATAGGCTCATTTTAGAGGGCATTCTCTACTTAAGAACAGGAATAGGATGAGATTAAGAATTGACCTTAGTAGAGGATGTGAATCAGGCCATGTTGTTTCATTGAAGATGTCTTTAAAGATTCTGCCTTAGAACCCAGTGTGAACCAGGCCACAATGTTTCCCTTGGATATATCATGGTACCAGCATACAATTCCACAGATTCATAGCCTCACCTGGAAAGCTAGACTTCTGTTTTCATTAATGAGAATTGATAGAAGCAATAATACCGGCTGTCGCTTTGAAGATTTTTGGTTTCGAGTTCTGGACCTGGCATTTGGCTCACCCCAACTCAGCCTCCAATTGTGTACTAACTGACACCATCACCATGTGAAACATGTCCTCGGTTTCATGAGTTTCAGTGGAACATTGCCGTGAATTGCGGAACCCAGAGGTATAAGGAAATAAACTCAATGGAGGAGTAGGAGGAAAATGGAGCAAAGTGCTCTCCTGGAAGAGATAGCTATTTGGGACCTCTTCAATCTCCAACTCCTTGGAACTATCGTTATTTTTAGGTGCCAGTGAAACTTTTCTGACCCGTAGTGACCCTACACACAACAGAAGGAAACACTGCAGGGTCCTGTACCAAGTCCACAATTGTTCCTCTGCTTGAGCCGAGTGCAGCAGCCGCTGTGTCACCCGTCTCACTGAGCGCCTTTCTCTTCTTTGCTGCCCCTGTATCAACGTGAGGGCCTTCTCTGGAATTATTGCCAGAGCAGGCACTTCTCATTGTTATCTCAATCACAGTAATACTGAGCAGTTTTCTTCACGCCATAGCTACAAACAATGAGTCTGGAAAGTTCCAATGCCAAAACGGAATTTTGGTTTCTCTGACTCCATGTTATATTCGCATTCATCTATTTAGTACATTGGGCCCCCTGAACGTCTCTTACAAAGGTCCGGTTCAAGTGTCACTTTCTTCTCATTAAGTTTACTTACCATCTTATTCATCAAGTGTCATAGTTAATTGTATACCTTACAAATTATGATAATTGATAAATTCTTGTTATGGTTTACTGATATGGCAGTGAAAAAGGGTCATTCTGTGTTGAGATTCTCTTTTTTAAATTAAAAGATCACTTTACTGGGGGCTCTTACAACTCAATATAATCCGTACATCAATTGTATCAGGCATATTTGACACGTGTTACCATCATTCTTTTCTGACAGTTACTTTCTATTGAGCCCTTGGTATCAGCTCCTTTTCCCCCCGCCCTACCCTCCAACCTCATGACTCCTTGATAGATTATAAATTATTATTATTTTCACATCTCACACGGACCACTGTTTCCCTTTGTCCATGGTTTCTGTTGTTCTTCACCCTGGAGGGGTGTGTGTGGTTATGTGTGTCAATCATTGCAATTAGTTCCCCCCTTCATTCCCTCCTATCCTCACCTTCCCTCTACCCTTTTGGTACCACTATTCTCATCCCTGTTCCTGGATTCCATGTGCCATGAGCTCTTATCACAAACCTATACCTGTGTACCTGTTCTGGTCTATCTGAAGTGAGAGGCAGCAGGGGGACCATGATAGTAGGGGGTGATGAAGCCTCAAGGAACCAGAAGAATATTGTGCATTTCATTGGTGCTCTGTTTTTTCAGCGAGGTGAAACCGTTACTTATTTCACCCCTCAATCAACTGTATTATTTTCTCGTCTGTAAAATAGGATTTGTGAGGATGAAATTGTTATGATATGCCATCATGTTGATTCCAAGGGGCAGCCGCCTTACGTACAACAGAACAAAAGAAGCCATCAGGAACGGCTTTCCATTTATATTTTTCTGTAGGAACGTTCTTCCATTGCCTTTCTTCTTATTTTTACATTTACAAATCAACATCCCTAAAAAGTATCTCCTGAGCATAAGTGTTTTATGTGATTAAAAAATTTATGGTTATATTATAATCCATGGCACATACATGCATTCAGGTATATACATATGTGACTATCAGGAGCCTTGCTGGTGTGAGCAATTAAGTGCTTGCTGAACTGAAATGCTTATACCTACTCAGTGTTTTTCTGTTCAATTAGCCAAATATATATATTTGCATATACTTTAATTCCACCTGGAGCATGCTCAAGGTCATATTTTGACTCTCATGGACTTGTTTAAATTGCAGCAGTACTTACATGAACTTGCACATGCTCAATTGATTATCTGTTTCATGGTCAGCCCCTAACCTCATTTTGTCTTCTAATATTCAGCTTCTCCATCATCTCTTCCCAAATCAAACCAAACCAAACAAAGACCTCACTGCTATTCAGTCAATGCACTGTGGGACAGGGTAGAAGTAGCCCTTTGAGTTTCCAAGAGTATAACTCTTTAGGAGAGTAGAAAGCCCCTATTTCTCAAAAAGGGTGACTGGTGGTTTCAAAACGATGACCTTGTGGATCACAGCCCAATGCATAACTGTTACACTAGCAGGATTTCTTTTGCTCCTGAAAATATAGTCAATTTGTCCCCTGGGTTCCATGTTGGGCTACTGCCCATATAGTGAACAGTTCAAAATCACCAGCTGCTCCTCAGGAGAAAGATAAGGCTCTGGTGGTAGTTACATAATCTGGTGTCAATTTGAGAGGATTATAAGTGAAGGGGTGGAGTCTGGCCAGTCAATCAAGATATAACCAATGAAGCCTCTTTGTGGGCATGGCCTTCACCTAAGAAGTCTGGGAATTCCTGATTTTCCGCCTTGGAGGCAGGAGACTCTTTTTCTCTGCTTACTCCCTTGGAGATGCTCTACTGACAAGGCATATGGCACTACGCTGATAGACCCCGTCCCCTGGGAGCTGGAGAAGCTACCTGAACCTACTGTGATGTAACCAGTCCTCTAAAGCTGGCGAAGCCATGTGAGACCCCTGCCAGTGCTGAGATGCTTTCAATGCCACTGGATCCAAAGACTTTCTACCCACTGGCTTGTGATCGTCCTGCATTCTGCGTCACTGCATGTGTTTTGTGAGTTTGAAGAGGACTTTCTAGATTGCTATCAGACATATGAGGTAATATCAGGCTTATGGACTTGGACTAGACTGGGTTGGGATGCTTTCTTAATGTACAATTACCGTTTATATAAAACTCTCACTTATACACATAGGAGTTCCTATGGATTTGTTTCTCTATTCCAATAAAGAGTTATGTTCTCAGAAACCTACAGGAGATGTTCTACCTTTTTGTACAGGGTCACTATGAACCAGAATTAACTTGATGGAAGTGTTTTTGGTTGGGCATTCTATTTGGTAAGGTCCACAAGTATAATCAATGGTGATGCTGTAGAAAAAAAAGTATTCTCAATGATGAAGTCATTGTTCTGACAAAATGTTATCCTTTAGTCTCCAGGAGTCAATGGTGCTGAAAGAAGAGAAAATGGCACTTAAGGAAGATGTCCAAGCATCACTGAAAGCATTAAGCAAGGTTCCAGGAATTGATGGAATACCAATTGAAATGTTTCAACAGGCTGATGGAGCACTGGAAACAAGATGCATATGCACTAAAGGCACATCCTTGTACTCATTATTATTAGCTCCCATATCCCTCCAATCCCCATGTTATAATGCTAAGAAACTATTAATCCAGTTACTGTCGCTATAGATTTAAATGTCCTGTATTTCATATAAACAAAAACATATACCCACTCCTCGCAAACAATAACAAAACAAAATATAGAAAACCCTCAATCCTGAAGAAAACAGAAAATTATAAAAACTAGAACATATTTAAAATGAGTCAAAAGGGAGAACAAATGATAAAGTTTTAAAAATGTTACCCTAACGACATCAGCATCAATCCATTTTTCATGCACCCTCTCTGATTTCAAGGTTATAGTCACATGCCTAATGTGGCAGTTAGATTTTTTTTTCTTTCCCCAAAAAACCTTTTTATTGTGAATCAGGTAAAAGGTTTTTGTTTTAGTCATTTTATTAGTGGCTCATACAGCTCTTATCACATTCCATACATACATAAATTGTGTAAA
>NW_022111373.1:49047984-49053629 GCF_000313985.2 Echinops telfairi | reverse complement strand
GCCAATTTAATAGAAGAAAGTATTCTTGCATTGAGGGAGTACTTGAGTGGAGGCCCAATGTCCATCTGCTACCTTAATACTAAACCCATAAGTACATGCACATAGATCTATTTCCCCATCCTCATATATAAATATATTTACATATGTACATGCCTTTATTTAGACCTCTATAAATGTCCTTAGCCTCCTAGCTCTTCTGTCTATTTCCTTTTACTTTCCTCTTATCCCAATATCATGCTCAGCCTTCATTTGGGTTACAGTAATTCCTCTCAGTTACACCACCCCTAATTCCACCCTACCAGATCTCCCACACCCTCCTCACCACCGATTTGGATCACTTGTTAGTTCCCTTTAAGTGTTGGGTCTCTCAAGGTTCTGCTCCATGTATATAACAGCAAAAGACTGTGATAGTAGCCACAAGTATTGATTTTAGAATTCTAATGAAATTTTCATGCGTAGACAAATACACAAATATGGAACCTGAGAATGTGAAGATCAACTGCATATGTTCATTTAGGTATATGATTAAGATCTGCCTCTTAATTATCATATTGTAAGTCTTTTACATGCTTTATTCACTACTGAGCCTCCATTACCTGATTATAATACATAGTAATTACTCAAATAGGTCCAATTACAATACATAGTAATTGCTCAAATAGGTTGTATGTGTATGTGTGTGTGTGTTTCAAATCTCCATTCTTCTTAAGGTTATCCACAGTTTATTATGGTCTGCACAGTGTGGAATGTCTTAGCATAGTCAATAAAACACAGTAAACATCTTTCTGATCTTCTGGGTTTTCGGCTAAGATCCATCTGGCATCTGGAATTATATCCTTAGTTGTATTTCGTCTTCTGAATCTGACCTGAACCTCTGCCAGCAAACTGTCAATGTACTGCCTCAACTGCTGAAAATTCTTCATCACTAGCTTTTGCGGTTGGTGCATACATTTGAATAACAGTTGTATTGATAGAATTTGAAGGTGGGCAGATAAAATCCTATCATAGACAATATTGTATCTCATGATTAGCAAGATCCTTTCTGAAATGAAGCATAGGCACTAAAACACAGCCTTCTAGGCATAGGGACAATTGTGAGGATGGCCCAGGACCATGCCGTGCTTCTTTCTCTTGGGCAGAAGGTCACTATGAGGTGGAGCTGTCTCAATGGTGCCTAACAACAACAGCAGCACAGACAAAATGATTGGAATTATCTTCCTTACCTGTAGAGAGTAGCCACATCATACCTTTTAAGCCCTGATTCCAGTGGAGAATTCCAACCAAACCCCAAATTCACCACCACCAAGTCAAGGCCAATCCATAGCAACCCCAGTGGACACAGGGCAGGACAGCCTCTGTGAGTTTCTGAGACTGGAACTCCTTATGGGAGTAGGTTAGTCCCTGGGTAATTCTAAAATTGTTTGTGCTCTACAATAGATTGTGGTGATGATTGCACAATTATTTTAAAGATATTTAAATCACTGAATTGTATGGTATGTGAATTATGTCAATAAAATTGTAAAAAAATCCAATAGAATTGGTTGATATTCATCTATTTCAAGAGGTAGTATTTGATCAAGAACCAGTAGTATTGAAGTAGGAAGCCCAAGCTTCACTGAAGGAATGTGTAGGGTGTGGGGGGTGGGGGGTGGGAGAGAACATCCAGCAACCTTAGTAAGTGTAGACCTCAATGTCTTAGCTGTATCGCCATGCTACAATTTCTGTGCCTGCTCTGTTCTAATCAGCTACTGAATGCCAAGAATTTACTTATTATCATATCAAAGCAAACTACTCCTTTTGAAAGGGATAATAATTGGTCTTATCTTTGTGTTCCCCCATGAAATAATCCCTTTATTTTCTCTTTGTTATACTAAAATTAATCTTTTCTGTTTCTAAGGTGGAGATAAAAATGATGTCTATAGTTCCTAAATGTATTTCTACCTGGTAAACACAAACATTCTCAATTGGTACTACAGAATTCAATCTCTGTGCATGTGTGCAGACATATACTTGCCTGGGAAATTAAGATTTGTCTGCTGTCCCTTAGTTTCCTGCAATAGTAAAAGTGGATGAGTTGTCAGGCATTTGTAAAATAATATATATTCTTGAAATTATTTCCTTTTTTATTTAATTACATAAAGAATGTAAATGGTACCTCGGTCTTTCCTCCAATTTTGAACTAGATTCAAACTTCCCTCCTCTCACTCCCTTATCTGTCCTTTGTATCTTTTCTTTTTCAGTCAGAATATAAGAAGTAGGTTCAAATAGCATTTCTGCTTTGAAAAAAAAATGTTACTGTCAAAGTAGTTGCTAATATGTATAAATATACCCCAGTGATGACTAAAGGCACCAGGCAAAGCAGTCATTTCTCCAGTTATTCCTGGCCACAAGATCTCATAGTCTGTGTGTATGCTGCAAAGGGTGCATCATATTTGGAGCCATATTTCTATGTGTTGCCACACTTTTCAATTACAAGGTGCATTCTTTATATTGCTTCTTTCCCTCTAGTTAAAAAGTATTCCTGGCAAATGTGCAAACAGTAAAATATCCTCAGTAAATGAGAGTGCTTTATTTTGATTGCCTTTCTCATATATTATTGCTAACAACTTTAAGAAAGAACTGTGAATCTTTTACTGTAGACGTCCATTTGTGTGTGTGTTTTCTTGCAGAATTGAGAACAGCACATGGACAGGAGGATATGTAAATGCACTCAGAGTTTTGGAATATTACATTTAGTTTTATAAATTAATGTTAAAAAGTTTGAAGAAAGTAAATTTCCCCTTCCTAATTCTTCTCATTTAAAATAAATTGATTAAAGATTTTTGAAAATGTCATTCTAATTCTTGGTCAGGCCTGTTATTATCACCCAAAATAAAGAAGGACACAGAGAAAATGAATAGATTTTAATAGGACCACCTTATATAATTTTCTTACTGTGAAAGTGTGTTTTTACCCATCTGTTTGGCTCTGCTTTCTGCAACTCCCAGGTGTTGCTGAGATTTAGAATGATTAATATTTTTCAAATTACAAGAAGATATTCTGAACATGATAAGTAAATGCCCATTACTTCCCAGGGTAGATGACATGGCATAGTTCTATTTAGGGCAGCCTAAAATAACCTCTATAGCCTCTATCTCCCCATAATGAAATTCTATTACAAGGACACAATTAAATAGAGTAAGTTACCAATGTATACACCTGCTCGCCTTATGCCAAGGGGATGACATTTGAACACGTGAAGAAAGATATACGAGGGGGCACCCACCAAAAAATGAATAAAAGATCTGCTGGGTAGAGCTTACGTAGTACTCATGTTCCCCACTAGGCTAGTATCAAGCAACTTGCTGTGAGTGCACCCAGAGGCATCACCTGGGAAAGTTCTCTCTGATCACAGTGAATTTTGTTTTTTCGTTTGAAACTTGGTTTTGATGGTTGATTTATGAGAACAGCATGTCGCTGTGAATTATTGTTTCCTGCTCAGGGGAAAATGCCACAGAAACTTTTGGGATGTTGAACACAGCTTTCAAGGACAACACTCTGGGAAAAACTCAAGTGTATGGGTGGTTTCTTGTTTCAAAAAAGGTGAACTATCAATGGATGACAAACCTTGTTCTGGACACTTATCACCTTCCCAGATGGACAAAAAAAATGTGACAAAATTCATGCACTTGTCCTTAAAGACCGATGATACATCATTGAAGATGGGGAAATTATCTGGACAATCTTGGAGCTCAGTTTGGCAAGTTTTAATGGACGATTTGGGAATGATAATATTCACTGAAAAATTTGTGCTTTGGGTTCTGATTGATCAGGAAAAGAGTATTGAGTGGAAACATGCTGTGCTTTGAAAGAACAGCTCTGAAATGGTCCAGACTTTTTATCCAAGGTCATTACTGGTGATGAGACATGGTGCTATGTTTTCCACCAGACACTAAACATCCATCAAGCCAGTGGAAGATGCCATTGGCACTTCACTCAAAAAAGTTTGTCAAATGAGATCAAAGATCAAGATGATGTTCATTTGCTTTTGATATAAGGGGGATAGTGCATTTGAAGTTTGTTCCACCAGGTCAGACTGTTAATCAAGCTTTCTATTTAGAGGTTCTAAAAAGATTGTGTAGCAGTGTGAGGCCAAAAAAGGCCTGATTTGTCACAACAGGCAACTGGTTTTACCACCACAACAATGCTCCTGCTCATGCAGCCATGTCAATGTGCCAGTTTTGGACAAAAATTAGCAAGGCTCCCTAGCACCACATATCTTCATCACCTGACTCATTCCATGTGACTTCCTTTTTTCTCCGCAAATACAATGGGACATGAAGGGACAGTGGTTTGACTACATAGAAGAGATGGAGGGGAAATAATGAGGGTGATGCTGTCAGCCATCAAAACAGATGAGTTTGAAAACTGTCTCCAAGAATGGAATCACAAGTTTGACAAATGTATTAAGTGTAATGGAGAATATTTTGAAAGTAGTAAGGTTGTTTTATTAAAAAAAAAGTAAATACGTAGATTTTTAAAATTCCATTTTTGATGGGGGCATATAAGAAGGCATATAAGGAAAATTTATGCGTGTATATGTTTTATATTTCAGGTTTGGTTTCTGTTAGGTATATGAAATCATTTAAGATTTGTATATGTAAGATCCTACATAAAAATATGATATACTGCCCCTAAGGTAACATTTATTTTATTACACTAAAGAGAGGTTATAATTTTACCAGAAATATCAAGTAACTGGGATTCTAGTTCATAAATTCAATTGTTGGGGAAAAGCAATTTTTTCCTTTATATTCTGTATTATTATTAAGAAATCACAAACATATGGAACTTACATTTTTTTACATGCATGTTTGATAAGGGTTTGTGATTGAACATATATAAATAACTTCTACAATTGAGAACCAAATAAAGAAATGGGCAAAGTATTTGAACAAGCTTTCACCAAAGAAGATGCACAATGTGCCAATAAGCATGTGTGAAAAAACCAACAAAAGCAAAGTTCTATGTCATTAGTCATTTCTACTGCCATCTAATAGGTTTCAATTCATAACAACCCTATAGTACAAAGTAAAGCTTCTCTTCCTTAAGAGATGGTCCCTAGTGGCACGTGGATTAAGCTGCTAATGAAATCTCATACGTTCATCACAGACAAAATCACAATATTCTCCCATCAAGGGTAATCTTTATTCACATTTTATTATATATATGAATATACATATGAATAAATAAAAAATTATTATGGTTAGTGTTCCAGTGCAGATACACACGTGTGGATTTATTCAATGAATTTTTTTTCCATGGATGGCTACAGATAAGGTTTTCAATAATATATTTGTCTTAGTCTCATAAACTTCCCTTAAAAATGCTTTTCTACTTGAGGGAAAACTATTTCAAAGTCAGACGTGATATCAAATTTTTACCAAATCAAGTAGACATTTTGCCAAGTCATTGAAGCGATGCTACAGGATTACTGGTATGTTTTCCACATAGGACAATGGTGTTGTGATCAATCAAGCATTTTTAGGAAAGTCAGGATGATTTCAAAGGTAATTCCAAAGAAATTTTATCACTTTTTGCCCATGTATTATACCTCTGTTATAGATAGAATTGTGTTTCCTCCAAAAACATACATATATTGCAAT
>NW_022111373.1:49030038-49047871 GCF_000313985.2 Echinops telfairi | reverse complement strand
AAAGAGCATATTAGACCCAGGGAGAAACAAGCCCAGATGGAGGTCACCAAGGAATCCAGGAGAGGAACCTGAGACTAAATATCCCCTTTTAATGGGCAGAGACAAAGAGCCTTGTCCTATGCTCTGAGCTGAAATGTCTAGCCTCTTAAACTCTTAGAATAAATTTCTGTTCATTAAATCCATTCACTTACAGTATCTCTGTTACAGTAGCATTGACTAAGATAGCCTCACAAGATGTTTACATCACACAAAAATACAATAAAATGAATATGACTTCTAAAAAAGTCATTTATACAGTTTTAAAAGCAAAACTCAATTAGTAAAGGCAAAATTTGGTTCTATCATCCAATTGCAAAATTCCATACTGCTTGGTCAAGAAATTCTGGTCTAGCAGAAAATGGGGAGACTTTCTTCTACGCTGAGCCACTCCTGTTCTCTACTTGCCTGGTTGCCTGCTTTCTCCCCACGTCACCCTCTGGCAGGTATCACATCTATAGCGTGCTCTCCGAACAGCATCAACAAGGAAAACCCGTTTTACTTTTGGTATTTGGGGAAAATGTAGGGCTCAGGGGGTTAATTAAGAGATACTCATATGCTAACATTTCTTTTCAAACTGACACAATTGGTATCTTTTACAGTTGAACCCAATTGCAAAACCCAAGCCTGGGGCATTTTTGGTTGATGCCAAAATGCCAGAAAGAGACTATTTCCATTGGAATGACTAAGGTACTCACTAAATATTTACACATCCTTTCACACCCTTAGAGTCAAGGGAGGAATTTGTGGATTTGGAGGTGTTCCAGCATCACACAAATCCCTCTATTTTGAATTCAAAACCAAGCCTCTTGAAAGAGAAGATTAACCTCTACTGAAAACATCAGGAATATTGTTTACAAATGTCAGAAAGTAAAGGCACTATACATAATTTGCTTAGCATTTCCTATGGTTCTCCATAGAAACAAGGCAGTATTAAGTTACCAAGCCTTAGAGACCTTGAACCTGGCAGAAGTCCATGTGCTTTTGACTCTGAGTGTGAAGGAGGAAGAAGGAAACTTGTGTGGGCATTCACCTAGTGAATACAAAGAAATTCTGAGAATTGTTTCAGGAAGTTCCCCCTTTTCTTGTGCTTGTTCTCTTAATTAGTCATGCAATTAATTGCTTGTTAAACGGTAAGCAAATTTTTACCTTAGGACAACTACCTTCTGACAGTGCCCCTCCCCCCCAGCCCCACCCCCAGTGTGGCAATAACTTGCAGCTTTAATTCTCCCGGTCACTAGCCTTTGGGGCCCAAACTGTCTTCTGCTTTTGAGACACAAGGACTGATGTATCAGAAAATCTAAAGGAGGCAAGAGTGTCAAAAAATGGATTAAGACACTCCTTTATTTGGAGGAAAATACTTAAATATGTAACCAAATAAATGATTACACGTGGCAATTATTAGGCTATTCACTATTTATAAGGAAGTTAATTTAGTAGTGTGATTGTAGCTTTGGCGAGTTTTATTAAAACATGTGGAAATTCCTGACAATATCGGCTCGGATAAGTATGGACTCTGCGCAGTCATTTCAAATGTTGACGTTTTTGTAAGTTACTTTCAAATCAACAAAATTGTTATTGTCATTATATAACAGAGTGTAGGAGGAGCAAGAGATTTGTTAACCACAGGTTTGGCGATTTGATTCCACTTATGGTTATTCAAGGAACCCTGGTGGCACAGTGGCTACGCACTCAGCTGCAATCCACCAGGTAAGCAGTGCACAATCACCAGCCTCTCAGTGTGACTTTATACTCCAGCCAACAGCTATCATCTTAGAAACTCACAGGGCAGTCCCACTCTGTCCTATAGGGTCACTACGAGTTGGCATCTACCCAATGGCAATGAGTTCTTTGTGATGGCCTGCTAAGCACCGGTCAACAGTTTGAAACCACCAGTTGCTCCACAGGTGGAAGACCAGACTTTTGACTTGCTATAATTTCAAAAAAAAACATAAGGAGAGTTCTAGCCCGTTCTAGCCCTGGTGGTATAGATGTTACACTTCGATCCGATCCGCATGGTCAGCAGTAGCAATACAGATCTCTTTGTCCTTTTAGCAGTCCATGGTACCGTCAATAGTCTTCTCCAGAATCACAATTCAGATGCATCAATTTTTCTTTGGTCTTCCTCACTCCATGTCCAACTTTCACATTCGTATAAGGTGATTGAAAAGACCATCATTTGAGTCAAGCATACCTTAGTCCTGAAAGTAACAGCCTTGCTTTTCAACACTCTAAAGAAGTCTTATGAAGCAGATTTACTTAATGCACTACATCTTTTTATCTTTTGACTGCTACATCCATGCGCATTGATTATAGACCCAAATAAGACGAAATCTGTGACCACTTCAACCTTTTCTCCATTTTTCAACTGCAGTTCCCGTTGTAAGGTTTAAATCTTCCTTACATTGATCGAGCTGTCTTCCACACTGAAGGCTGCAATCCCTCCTCTTCATCAGCAAGTATTTCCCGCCCTCCTCACTTCCACCAAGCAAGGTGGTGTCATCTGCATACCACAGGTTGTTCATAAGTCTTCCTCCAATCCTGATGCCACACCCTTCTTCACATTCCAGCTTCTCTGATGATTTGTTCAGCATAGAGATTGAACAAGTAAGGTGAGAGGATACAACCTTGACTCACACCTTTCCTAACCCATGCAGGATTCCTTTGTTCTGTCCATACAACTGTCACACGATCTATGTACAAGTTAGGAATGAGCACAAGGAAGTGTTCTGGAACGCCCATTCTCCTCAAGGGAATAAACTATCCCCAGTTTATTTTGGACCCCACAGTCTAACGCCTCTGCATAGTCAGCGACACACAGTAAATACCCTTCTGGTATACTCTCCTTTAGCCAAGATCCATCTGGCATCAGCAATGATCTCTGTTGTTCCACATGCTCTTCTGAATCCTATCTGAATATCTGGCCCTCCCCTTTACAACTATTGCTGCAACCATTGTTGGATAATCTTAAACAAAATTTTACTTATGTGCAATGTCAATGACAGCGTTCTATAGTTTGAGCAATCTGTTGGGTCACCCTTCTTTGGAATGTACACAACTATGTAGCTCTTCCAGTCAGTTGGCCAGAGAACTGTCTTCCAAATTTCCTAGCATTAATGAGTAAGTGCTTCCAGTGCTTCTTGAGCTTTCTGAAGCATTTCAATAAGTATTCGATCAATTCCTGGAGTCTTATTTTTAGCTAATGTATTCAGCGCACTTTCAACTTCTTCTTTCACTAGCTTTGCTCATATGCTACCTCCTGAAATGATGGAATGCTCATTAGTTCTTTCTGGTACAGTGACTTTGTATTTCCATCTACTCTTGATGCTTCCAGCATCATGCATTATCCTGCCTTTAGAAGCTAGTGGTTGGAATTGCCTATATTAGGGTTTGCAGCAGATGTCTTTAACCACGACAACATCAGGAATCCTCAGGGAAACTTCATAACAATGGGAGTAAGTGACCAATTAGAGCTATGTTTTCATATACCCAGGGTTAGTTACGTGACATTGCGACTTATCTCTGGTTTCAGCAGCTGTAGAAATGCAGGTGTATGACTTCTTGATACTGGGAGGTAGATACATTATTAAATTGATTCCTTCCTCTCCAGAGACTGCAGTCCTTGAAGCTTCCTATGACACATGTGGTTTTATGGCAGGAAACAGTATAGGATTGGGCACAGAGGGAATCTATCTATGAGAAACCAAGGCACACTCAGAGAAAGTCCTGTTGCAGAAGGGACAACATGCAAGCTCTCTTACTTAGGAGTGCATCTTTAATTTAAGAGCCTATCTCAAACGCGCACACAGAGCTGTTTAGGGGAAAGGCAGCTGACATTTCCCTGTGCATAGCCAGTCTATTAAGGAGTACATTCACTATGTGCTAAAGACAAAGATGTTTTAGCTTGCCCTCAGTATTCTGGACTCCAAAGTACTAATAAGGGCTTTTAAATGATATATGGCAAGGGCTGGAATGCTTCCTCTCCAGTTTGTTTTCATATCAGATCCTTTATGTGAGAACATGTGGAATTCTATATTGGCTAAGGCCCTGGAAAACAATCAATTGGAAATTGTTCCCTATGCACCTGCAAAATAATGAACTCATAAGAGTTTATCAAAAATATAGAAAACAGATTTACTAAAAAACATTTGTCGTAAAAAAATGACCACCGTCTTAAAACTTTTAATCAAAATACTAGAAAATGAAAGCTGTATAGTAGATTTTCAAACTCAGCTACAAATCTGCTCATGCCTCTGTTCAGCCCAGTCCTTTATCAGAACTCCTTGTGATAGTACAAGGTATTTTTTTTCTGTTTGCTTGTTTTTTAACACCTGTGACTGGAAAAGTTGATATCATATAGTGCTATGCCTTAATTCGTTTACTAATATTTGGGAAGCTTAGTTTGTGCATCCTATGGGTAGGGGAGTAAGAATTAATGTGTATTTTCTTTGGTGAAATACTTGCTCTAGTAAAGGTTGGAACCTACTCGATGGCACCTTACAACAACAATACCAAAACACCAAACTCACTGCCATCCTGTATGTGTTAGTCTGGGTACTTTAGAGAAACAAATCCACAGAAATTCATGTATGAGAGAGTTTTATATAAAGGTTAAGTACACATCAAGAAAACATCCCAAGCCAGTACTATCCAAGCCCACAATTCCAACATTAACCCATTAACCCATATGTCCAACACCAATCTAGAAAGTCCTCCTCCATCTCACAAAACCGAGGCAATAGTGCCAACTGCAGGAGGAAAGCCGAGTCAGTGAATGTGTAAGCATCTCAGCGCTGGCAGGGGTCTCTACACTGGTGTTCCAGCACCTAGGCCTGCATCGGGGTAGGTTCATGAGGCTTCTTCTTGGGGATGTCTTGCAGGAAGTCAGCTTTGCAAGCTGAAGCAGGAAACTGCTAAGGCAGCTGCACTCTGGTCCGACCATCACAAAGCAAGAGACCAAGAACTGGTCTGACCATCACAAAGCAAGAGACCAAGAACTCGAAAGGCGAGGCTCACTGAGCCATTTGTCCCTCTGCTCTTCAATTAATCCCACATGTGTTATCGGCCACGTTGGCACAATAAACTAATCACTGTAAATGCCAACTCCTTGTGACCCTAAAGGACAGGGTAAAACTGCTCCTGTGATTCTCAGAGACTGGAACTGTAAATGGGAGTAGAAAGCTCCATCTATCTCCGGTGTGCTAAATCTTAATAAACATATATTCAAATTTTTACTCTAAATACACTATGCTAAGAATTGTTTACAAAAATATGTTTTAAAAAATTCATGAAAACAATGCATTATCTCTATATCCTATTTTTACCATGAATGTTTTGAAGTTCCCTAGCGTATTGAAATAGCATATTTTATCATCCTGCTTTGGACAATATAAAAAAGAAAAAGAATATACTCCTATTTTAAATCTGCAAGCACATAAGCCAGTGGCCCTCGAGTCCGTTCTGGTTCCTGGGCACTCTCTGTGTGCCAGAGAAGGACTGTACGCCATAGGGGTTGTCGGTCACTGAGTTCTCGAAAGTGGATCAGCTAGTCTTCTTTTGAGGCACCTATACGTGAACCCCTCCTTTTTGTTTAGAAGCCAAGAATGTTAACTATTTGCACCAACCTAGACTCTGCTTATACGTGGCGGACATGTCTAGTCCTTTTTCCTTTTAGAAGTAGTTTAGTCTTCCTATCTAATTTTCTCCTGAAAAATACAAATTACTCCTTTTTTGCTGACTTTTTAAAAAGTTAAGCAATGTTTCTCTTCTGTATTACTCAGTCCTATACTGACTTCATCTAGATATTAAGAAAAATGCTTACATCTTTGACCACCAAACTTAAGTTCACAAGTGATTAAATAGTCAAAAAATATTTATATAACACCTATGTTGAACCTGGCCTATCAAAGTAACTTGTGTACAACAATAACAAAACACACACATACAAAATAAACAAAAAAAGCCTGTAGTCATGGAATTTGAAGTCTGGCTAGAGATACAAGTAATAACTAAAGAAAAAAGCACTAAAATATTTAGTATGATATAGTTTTCTAGGGAGGCATTAAAGCATAAATGTGGAAGAGGTATATAAATATATGTGTGTGTTTGTGATTTTACACGTTTCCATATGGTAGCAAAGGTAAAAACTGTTTCGAAATAATCCCAAAACATGTAGTATTATTTCAGCTTGTGTTCTGAAAGAAATACGCAATCTTCATAATATTAATGTGTGATGGCAATGTTGTAACAAATATATTTTTCACGGAGTAGGTTTGAATCTAACCTAATAATTTGAAAGATATATCTGTATTGTCTTGTGCATTAATTGGTTTGGTTTTTCTTTTCCATGATATTTCGCATATGGAAGATTTTGTAAAACAACAAGTACAGCGCTTCACCCAAGTTGGAAGTCTACAATTATACATGAATTTACAATAAGGGATCAAAATATTCAGCTCAAGCATCAGCCCCATGTGTTAGAATGGATCATAAAATGCACAAGTGATCTTTCAGAGTAATTCTGCTAAATAAATCAAAGAATCTTAATATAGGAAATGGCAACAAATGGCATGCATTATTTTAAAGAACATATTAAACAGGTAATTCTAAAGTTTGTTAAGGAATACGAGCATGGCACTAAGAAAAATTCAAATTCACTTCAAAAAAAGAAAACATTCATCACAGAAAATACACTGGAAATGCATGTGCTTGTGTGTCTGATAAGGAAGGCATTTAACTTTTAGGAAGCATTCCCTAGTTCCTATAACAGAAACCCCAAACCAAATCCACTGCCATCAAATTAATTCAGAGTTACGGAAACCCATGTCTTAGAGAACAGCAAAGTTTCACAGGGTCTTCTTGACTATCATCTTAGTGGAAGCAAATTGCCAAGTTTTGTTTTTGTGAGATTGCTTTTGTGGGTTCTAATGATCAATTTTTAAAAACTTTTATTGGGACAAAATTCAGATATCAGCTAATTCAGCAGTTCATTTGTATTAAGAAGTGTTATAGTTCACCTAGTTAGGTTTGCACATCACATCCATCCCACTTATCTGGACATCGGGGTATGTTGTAGGCCTTAAAAACCCTTTTCCACAATTTCTTCCTTGGATGATGAATGGGGTCAAAGGGTGTTTAGTGCTCTTATTTTCAATTCTTGGGCCTATTCTCAGCAAGAACCATAGTTCTGTGAAACAGCTTTATTAAAAGAGTGACCTTAACTAAACCGTGTCTGGTGGGCGTGACATCTCTTCATGTAGTCTACTAAAATTCTCGGAGCAAATGTTTTCTAAAACCATCTTCCACTTGGCATTTTCTTTGCAAGTCATATGTCCAATACTTTTATAATTTGAAGCGTTCCGCCAATAATTGATTACAGAATGTGTGCTGTTTTTCAAAGAAGAAAGGACAAAATGCTAAGATTATTTGCCAGTGCGCTACTGTTTAAGCATGACCATTCTTGTTCCGTATACCCACCTTCCGCACAAAAATCAAAGAGACGGACTGGTGGGAGGAGTGCTGCCCCTGCCAATTTCATTCTTCTCTAGAACTAACCAGGCCTACACATCCTGCCTAGCTTAAAGAGAAAAAAAGTAAAGACATTTCTTTTAATTTCCAAAAAAACCCCTATCCTTTCACGCTAATCATGGGTCTACTTAGTGTATTCTTGCAAAAATATGGCTCTTTATTATATACAATGTAACATGAATGATGTTGACCTGTTTCTCTGGGAATGATTCGTGTAAAATCGTCCATTTGGAATTGGATGGTTAAGAAAGGTAGCAAAGGTCCACTTCTCTGAAGAACAATATCCCCTGAAGCTGCATGCTGAGATGATGTGTTTCCCAATTATGTGTGATGCACATCGGGTCGTGCTTGACACCTGTGTCAGTAGGGAGGCCTCATTGGTAGTGACCGGTGTCAGATGACTTTGGTTAGACACACCAGGTGCACATGCCTCAGGCCAGTCTCACAGGCGGCCTCTGTTCCCCCAGCTCTAGCTGAGCCCGAAATGTCAGTGATGGACAACCTTTGGAGAGCTAGTTCTCACAGTGCTGTGTTTCCAACTGTGTTGGAAATTACCCAGGGAAGCCTGTTTCAACAGGATTTCTAGCTGCAGTTGTAGGTCCAAAAGGTTCAAGGGAGTCTTTGAACTTGAGGATGCCTATCATTCCCAGATTTTGAAATCTTCTAAGAACAGCTCGCTGGCATTCACCAGGAACTAGAGAAGGAAGTTAATGAGCTAACTCACTCCTGGCCATGATTTATTGCAGTTCATGTTTTTCCTTGTCCTTTTCACACATGTGGAATGCAGTGATACCACGGGAAGCTCTGTTCTGCGCCTCGGAGCTCATTTGGATTCCTTCCTTTTCCCTCCGACCCCCGGCTTCACAGAGTCCCGTGTAAGCTTCCACAAACATTTGCCCTTCCTTTTCCTCCCTGTGGTTGGGATAGGGCCTATACAAGCCTGTACTATAGGCTGGGGCCACAAGGAAGCTTCACAAGCGGGCATCGCTGTAACTCTGTTTGGATGATCCCCCTGGCGTGCTCAGTGCTAGATTAGGACACAGTGAAAGAATGCAGGGCTCCAAATTCTAATTCAAAAATAAATGTCAATCCACTCCATGGTTATTACTGTAAGACACGGGATTCTTTGGGTAACCTCTCTAAGCATTGGTATCATTTCCATAAAATAGACAAAATAAAACATGCTCTATATCTAAGGGACTGATATATGAATCAAATTAGAAAATGTATTTTAAATCTCTCTTTTCTCCCAGTGTGCTACAAAAGTGAGCACTTTGTCTTTTCATTTTGATGATATTGATAATGCTAAGACTTCTCCAAATGTGGGGTGTTCACTATTAAATATCTTATCTCTTAGATCTCTTGCATCTCCATGATTATATAATTCTCCAGTTGGGTGATTACCATAAGCATAGAAGGGGAAGACCTTGGTTTTTCTACTTTATAGAATTCATTTCTAAGAAATATTTTTCTATATACTAATTAGCTCTGAAGGGCACTTAACTTTAAATTATCATGTCCTTAATTTCGTTCATTCCACATTGATATGCTGACTAGTTATCTAAATTTGAATACACCCATGAAGCTAGTACAAGTATCCAGTACAATGGTCTAGACACACTCAGGCCACAGCAATGTAAAGAGACGAGGTCAAAGCTTGAAAATAAATCACTTAGAATATCATTCTCAGGTTCCTAAACCAAAACACAATTAATAGCTTCTTACATTGTTGCTGGTAGGTACTATTCAGTTGGTTTCTAGAGACCTTTATTCTTCTTAAATCAAGTCTATTTTGAGATCTATAAAATTTTAGCATATAGAAGCTATTCAGTTGTGCAGAATAGTGGTTCTTAAACAGGTTCCATATATTTAAATCAAGTATAGATTTTTTTTTAATGTGTGGATTACAACCTCAGAAATTTGAAGGTACCTTTTGTATAGAGAGCAGCCTGAGAGATATGGTTTTTGTTTGTTTGTTTTAGTTCTCCAGGTGATAAAAACCAGGCAGCCAAGTTTAAGATCTAGTGAAGTAGAGGAATTGGAATCGGAAAAGATCAGTTGATGGTTGTCTACAGGAGTGCTACAAGCTACTGTAGCACAATCACCTGCTCAATGCAGTCTCTTCAACTTATTCTCCAACAGGGACTGAAATTATTGACCACTGAGGGTTTATGCAGTAAACAACACGCACTCGAATGAAATGTTCGAGATTATTTTCCTTTTGTTCTATCATTCTGTGGTGTCGCACAGTAATTCTGGTGTTCTGAAAAAGTACTCCCATCAATATGAATTTGCAATGATAAATACAAGCAAAGCTGCTTGTTAAATATGCCTAAAAATATTTTTGTGTGATGGCTTATTGGCCTCCCTGTGGAATCCCACTGTGAGCCAGCAGTGATGTCTAATGCATATCAGCTATTCAAGTTCACTATATTAGAATCTCAAAATTATTTTCACCTTTATAGTAATAATCTTTGCATCAAGCAAAAAAAATTATGCAAGCAAATCACTAAATTTGACCCATGACTAATGGTTGAGAATTTTATAAAATCTTAGAAGCACAAATCCTCAATGATTATGTAACCATAGTATTTTTCATAATTGAGAAAATTAGTCCCCAGAGGTTTGTAACTCACTTGTTACCACATTTTTCAAATTAAGTCAAAGCTCCACTTGGAACATACGTTTTCTGTAATAGTACACTTTCTCTTGGAGATTTCTAAATATTTCAATAAGTAAAAGGTCATTAATTACCAGAATCAAACATATATGTATCCCTGAAGTCTATTTAGGAACCTTGATGGAAATATAGATGCATTTCTTAGAGTTCTTAATTGTCTTGCAAATGAGAGTAGTATTCATCTAAGTACTAAAATGAAAGACCTAGCATTTAAAATTCTTTTTAAAAAAATACTTGCATCATATTTCTCCTAGAAGTACTTCCATTAATTGAATGCGCTCTTTCAAAAATGTTGACAGAGCTCATTAATTTTTATATTAAAAAATTATTTTAAAGCCATGTATCTACTTTAGGCCACAATTCCTAATATTATTTACTTCCTATCTATCTAATGGAAGTTCTTGACTGAAATCTGAGACTACCAGAAAGATGTTTACCTGTATTTTATTAACTATATTAAGATGCTTGACTGTAGGTCATATGAGGTTTATCACAACATGAAATACAAGAACTCCAGAACACTTAACTGCACACATGTAGACAGTGAACAGGAATTGCAATGATTAAAGTCTTTGTCAACTTGATTCTCTGCTTTGGAAATTAAGATGAAATCTATATAATGCAATCACTTCTCTGATGAGATCTTCCATAGATGAGCTGAAAATCAGTTGAAAGGGAGTAGCTGCATAAAATATATATGAATGTTGTAGAAAAACTCTATAGCTTTTTTGCTAACTTTGAACTCTGCACTTGACTCTCATCACCTAATTTCTGATTATTGAGACTTGAGTCAGTGGTTTACAATATTGACTACGATCTTCAGTTGTTCAGTCTCTGCAATGACATGATTAAGGATATGCCTCCAGCTTGATATCTGATCCATAGACTTGTGACTTGCCATCAACTACAAAGATGTGAGCCATTTCCTTGTGATTTATGTCCATATTCCTATATGAGGAGTCTTCAAAAGTTTGATGGAAAGATAATGAAATTTTTTGTCATGAACTTCTTAAAATCCCTTCATTTTGCTTCTGTAGAAAACAGAACAAGTGTATTGTGCAGTAGGGTTGTATCCTTTTATTATAGTTAGTCCACATGCTGAACTAATCATCAAAAAAACTAGACTACATTCAAAAGAACAAGGCATCAAGATTGGAGGGAGACACTCCTGTGATATGCAGGTGATATGAGCTTGCTTGCCAAAAGTGAAGATGTCTTGAAGCTTTGACTTATAAAAGTCAAAGATGCAGCCTTCACTATGGTTTACAATTTAACATTAAGGAAACAAAAATTCTCACAACCAAACCTATAAACAACATCATGATAAAATGGAGCAAAAAACAAGAGAAATTATCAACAAGTTTATTCTTCTTAAATCAGCAGTCTATGGAAGCAGCAGTCAAGAAACTGTAACAGAATTGTCCAATACAAAATGTCATTTAGTTTCATTTTTAAAGTTTTCAGAATAAAAGATGTCAGGTTGATGACTAAGATGTGCCTGACCCGAGTCTTAATCTCTTCAATCGCTTCATGTGCATTGAAAGCTAAACCACGATGAAGAAGACAGATGCTCTTCTTGCTGTATTTTCATTTTGATGCTGGCAAAATTATTGAAAAGACCATGGACTTCCGAAGGAACAAACAAGTTAGTCATAAAAGAAATACAATCAAAATGCTCCTTGAAAATGATTACGACAAAGCTCTGACTTCCTTACTTTGCTTATATTGCTAGTCAAGGATGCCATAGTTGTTACAGTAGACAGTCAACGAAAACAAGGAAAATCCTCAGTGAGCTGGATTGTCACATTAACACCAGCATACCAGTGATCATGGCGGTGTCATAGGATGTGTAATGTTTTGCTACGAATTGGCGCTGACTCAACAGCAACTGATAATGATGAAACATGTGAGCCAGAGGTGTCAGGCCAAGACCAAATTTCCACTTGTGTGTCATTAGTTTTATCAGTGCCTTCCCTTTTCTCCCTGTGCCTTTATTCCTTGCCTCAATCAAATGTTCTTGATAAATATTACTATATTCATAGCTTCAGACTGAAGAGCAAATGTCTAGCGCATGCTTCTGCGTTCACAAGGCGTGTAAATATAGAATGAAAGATAGCTACATTTTCCCACAAACGTTTTGATGCCCTCTCATATTTGCCTCTGCCTGTGAAAGAATCGTAGAACTGTGGGGGGACTTATCTCCATGTGAATCTCCGTAAATTCTAACCCAGCAGTTGCCTTATGTTCCCTTCATACTTCAAAAGAGCGTGACGACTACGCTGTCTACTATACTATTGCGACATACAAGCTTACCTTGTTTTATTGCACAGAATATTTCAAATATTATGTTTTTGTTTTTTATGTGTTTTATTTTAACAGATTGAATGTTTGTACAAGTCTTGCAGCAACATTCTTCTAACACTATGTACTCACTTCATGTTCTGTTGCACACTTTGGTAATTCTCGCAATATTTCAAATTATTTCATAATACCATACCACACTTAATTGACTGAAGTATACTGTAAGCACTGAGAAATAAAATAGTCCAAACGACCCTCTTTAGTAGTCCAGAACTGATCCTACAATGTCTCTGAGATATGCCTGGTGGCGCTTTGTGTTTCTCTCACATCCTTTCATTAGTGTTCATTGACTCTTTATCATAAATCAGGCCCATTATGCATATGAAATTTCCACACCACCTAAAGGATTCAAGTTGGTTTTGGTTTTTAAGTTTGAAGTGAACTTGTATGTCACTAAAGATTCCAAGTTCACTTCTGTTTTACCTGCCCTCCTTTTTCAGCCACTCAGATCAATATTTAGGTCTGAGGAGTTAGGAATCTGGAGGGAGGTGTTGTGGTTATTTTTTATTTTTCATAAAGCAATTCATGTTAAACCTTCCAAGTTTTGTCTATTGGTGTACAAACCTCATTTTTAAAGTTTTTGTTGTGTCTTCAGTGTGCCTTATCTTGACAAGCGACAAGAACAGTCAGCTTCATTTTGTCTACTGCTTTATTCATTGGTAGCTTCTGCTAGGCCAGGTATGCCGCTTGTGCCTCCATTGAGTTTTCCTGAATCATAGAGGGTTCTGCCTTGGCTGCTAACAACAAAATCAACAATTTGAGCCCATCAGCTGCTCCCATAAAAACGTACAGTCTCTGAACCCCTATATAGCAGACTCAGTGGCAGCGGGTTGGGTTGGTACCCCAAAACTGTTTGGGCTGCAGTTCCACCATTCGCTAATTGTGTGATTTTCAGGAATGCATTCGCACTCCGTAAGCTCTGGTGTCTTATGAACACAAATGAAGCTCAGAATAGAACCAACCTCAAAAGATACCTGTTAGAATTTAATGTAAAACATTAAATTAGATATATATATAGATATATATATACATATAGAACAGTATCTGATACAACAAGGTTTTGAAGCGTTAGCTCTCTTTATTGTTGTACACGTGGAGCATCTTTGACTAGGACTCACTGCAAGCCAAGACAGAGTAAATTCAAAGCAGTAAATACATTGTCATTTGTGTCCCACGCCTGTGGAATTCCCACATCTATCAGACACCAGCTACTAAGAGGATATGGGATTGTCAACTTTAGTCACAATGACTTAAATCCTGAGGTTAACATCTGTACAGCTTTCCTTTGCTGCCAGATGATCTGAACATTAAAATAGTGGCAGTAATTTGGCATGCCTCTCGATGCTCTTAACTTCTTCATACAAAGAGGGGCCGGAGGAAGTCTCCAGGAAAAGAGAAAGTATACTATAAAGGGTTAATAAGCATTAAGCACATTTTCATCCTAAATAAAATAGATACTTCTCAGAACTATTAAGTTTTTAAAGTAAAACTCAAATAACATATGAGAAATGGTGCAGAAATCAAGTGAGAGCGAGGTTAGACTCCAAGGTGAAAGAATTGATCCTCCTCATAATTCTATTGAGGAAGTGCTTAAATCGGGTCAGAAAAGAGGTCGGCGGAAAATAAGGATTCAGATGCAGTTCAGGTTCGCACATGAGCTGAGGGAATGCAAACCAGTCTCACATCAGAAGAACACTCAGCTATTAAAAAAGAAAAAGATACACTTACGCTAAACACAAAAGCAGTTCAAAGGTGAGATGCAAGGTGGCAGCTCTGACAGGGTTAGCCAGGTGTGACAACCTTTGACCAGGGGTTGGAATCCTTCTGCTGAAGAATTTGTAAGTAATGAAACTCGGGAAAAAATTCAAAATGATTGATGACTTTACTGTCAGAGTTAGGCTGAAATCGTTGCCAAGATCTGGATGAAGTCAAACTAATGAAAACGGCACGTGTTTCAGGAGGTTTTCAAGGTTATGAGTACTTTCACATGCATTATGTTTGGTGAGCATCTTAATGACACAAAAGTAGGTATGGATGGATTGTTGCTCCAGTTTTAGAGAAAGAACTGAGCCTTGCAGAGGGAGTTGCCTAAGGTGAAATAGCTTCTAAGTAAATGCAGTTGATTAATTCCAATTGCTACTATCATGAAGCCTACTTGGCTGAAGGTTGAGAAGCCTACGGTTTTTTAATAACATTTGGTGTGAGAGTGCCGATGGTGGTGAATAGTGTCCAAATAGCACATAGGAAGAGAGTAAGGATTTGAAACAGAGTTATTTTCTATTAAAAGATATGATCAAATTAATAAGAAAATGCCCAACTTTAACTCGGGTTTTTTGATTCAAAGTCATTTACCAAGCGATTCATTCAAGACCTCTGAATCAGAGTCCGTAACGTATGGGGTCTGGGACACTGTCTTTAGCAAGCCCTGCATGTTATTCTCATTCATACCAAAGCTTGAGACCTCCTTCAACTGGAGGCTCTTTCCAGACCTATGATTTTATGATTCTGGTTTATGACTAATGAGCCTAAATTTTAGTTGGTAGACCACAGAGTTCCCTGCCATATTTCCTCCACCAAATATAGCAAGAATTGACAGATGTACAAGAAGCAGTGGTCTTTGTCAGTGCCCATCCTAAAAACAGCTGGGCCCATGTGGCCTTTACCCAGCTGCCTGGAGCTGGGCGGCAGGTGTTGATTTGGCCAGCTGTTCTCAAAAAGCAAGCCTGGCAACAATGCCTACCCAGGTCTCAAGTTTTCCCTTGGGTGGCCTAGCTTTTGTGGGTGGTCCAGCCCAACCTAATCCTGGTGAGTGAACATTCCAAAACCAAATACCCAGGCAAGAGCTTGCAGGCGGCACATATGTATTTTATGTTAATAAATATGTATCCATACAATCCCATACTAATGTCTCCCAGTCTCAGATTTTATATATGTGAATACATTCATGGATAAAGGTCCTTCAAAATATTGTACATAATTCTTACATACAAATTAAGATAGGCATGTCTCTGCTCTTGTTTAACCCTCTTCAATGTTGTTCTATTAACCCTTTAAAAAATTGATATCACCATCCAGAAAAGAAAAACTTAAATATTACCAAACTGAAACCACTGCTTAGTCCCATGCAAAAGTAAGGAAATTTTCAGAAACAAACAGTGTACATGTAAAGAACATAAAAATTTGCAAGAAATATGGAGGGGGTAAAGAAAATATATCTTTTGTAAGACTGTAGAAGAATGCTATAGCTTTAAATTGCTGTTCTCATTTTTTTAAATAAAAGAACAAGAATATATACTGTAACAAGGAAAATAATATTAAATTTATAAAATTGCTACACATTTAAATTTAAAAATGATATTTTTAGCACATTACTTTTAGATGATCATCACAGCTGCATTATTTTCAAAGTTCTACCAGTAGTACTAAAAATAAAAGAAAAAAACTCTCCAATTTGATATTTTCAGATAAACTTTTTCTGAGATTATTCACCTTTCGAAACAAAGCGGTAGCAATCTGATGACTTTATGGAATGAATTTAGTCTGAAGGTTTCCAAGAAAAGTGGACAATCCCTTAATACTCAGAGTCAATATCGTTTTAATCTGCCTCACCACATATTGAACTCATGAGTCAATAAGGTTACAATACTTTATTTTCTAAAACACTTGGTTATTTTTCTTTTTAAAATTCTTACAGTGGATAGCACTTAAAAACAATCCACACATACTTCAGGTAAAAATAACTTTGTGAAGAATAGTACCTAAGACTATATAAAAGATGACTAAAATACTTAATACTTAATTCTTTTGAAGGAAAACACCACCTCTTTAATTTGAATAAGTACTACTTATTCAAATTAAAAATTCATAATGGTTATTCTGAATTATCCATTAAACATGCCTGTTCAAAACTCAGAAAGATATAAAACTTCACATTAAAACAAATGTTTGGAACCTATAAGCCAAATGTTGGAAACTATGAAACAAATACTTGGAATCTATAAATTTTTCTCTAAGCATAAAAAAGGCGTGCAATTTACAGATGAGCTTTATCCCATCTTTCTGGCGCCCACATGGGTGGAGAGAATACAAGAATAGATCGCTCCTACTGCGAGGAGGGAGAATTGGTGTCACGGTCATAATCTTAAAGACTCACTCCACACTCGGCATGAAGGAGACCTCCCTAACCTAATAACAATAATAATAACAACCTTAGCACGCCGACGGAGAGTCTGGGATTCCATGGTCCACCTGGGTATTTGTCTCGTCAGAGGCATCAACCATTGTGCGTGTCCAAAGAGTCCTCAAGGAAAATGCATCTTTTCTGCATGGAAGACAGAGACCGTCGTTTTTTAGAGTCTGAAGCAATAATGCTCGCATGAGTCCACGGCATCTCCGAAGAGAGTAAAGCCTCCTCTTCCCAAAGATAGTGTCCCTCTTCCCTCGCACAAGAGCCTAGAGCATCGAAAGAAAAAGAAAAACATCAAATGAAATAAAGTGATGTCATTTGTTTCTGAGATGTGAGAAGACATGGACCATGTCTAAGAAACAGAGAAGGGTGAATTTCCCTCTGGGATACTCACCTGTAGGACACGAATGCAGCTCTATTTCACAATCCTTGTTAATCTGTATGCTGTTGTTTTTACCTTTTATTTCATTATTATCATTATTTTGTTTTTGTTTTTAGGTTTTGATCTATACAAGAAATGCAGAATGGACATTCTTATCGGCTGGACTGATGGCTCGTGAGGAGCAGGGCAGAGGGGAAGGGGGTGGAAGCCACCAATGATGGTGCAGGAAATAGTAAGAGTTCCAAAATGGACCACGAAGAGGGGGTAGTTTCTCTGGGCATGCTTGATCAATCAAATTGTATCTGATAGGAATTACTGAGAAGTGAATGAGAGAAAAGCATAACAGTGGGGTAGGAGGAAAAAAAACAAGAAACAAAACCCAATATGTATGTGTGTGCATATTTATATAAATATATATGAATATGTGTATATTTGTTTATATATGTATATATATATATGCAAATCCAATAAGGAAGCAGATGGAATTTGGAACTCTACTTAAGTCTTACCTCTCTACAGAATGATTGGTTCTAATAATGTGACATGGTAATTGATACTGAAGACAAAAGGGGTGCATAAGCAAATGTGGTGAAGAAAGCTAATGGTGCCGGCTATCAAGAGCTATAGCATCTGAGGTCTTAATGGCATATAGTTAAACAAC
>NW_022111373.1:48993138-49028293 GCF_000313985.2 Echinops telfairi | reverse complement strand
CGGCTAGACCAGAGCATGTATATGTCCAGATAAGAGCTGGAAACACATGAAATATAGGACAGATGAAATCCTTGGGACCAATATTGAGAGTAGCCATACCAGGAGGGTAAGGGGAAGGTGTTGATTCATGAATGTATACTCAGAAACACACACACCATGTATGTAAAATGTATATTGCTGTCAGGAACCATCAAGTCGAGTCTGACTCAAAGCAACCCATGCAATAGAGTAGAGATTCCTAACATTTTTTTCAGCTGTAATCTTTAAGGAAGCAAATTGCCAGGATCCATTAAATGCATTTGGACCACCAACTTTTTGGTTAGAATCTGAGCACAAAACTATTTGCACCATAAACATATGTTTATGGTGCAAAGGGGTAACAAGAAGAAAATACCAAATTCACTGCTATCGAGTTGATTAAAACTTATAGAGACCCTAAGGACAGGGCAGACCTGCTCTTGTGGGTTTCCAAGACTGCAATTCTTTAGAAGAGTAGATAGCCTAATTTTCCTCCCACAGAGTGGCTACTGGTTTCAAACTGCTGAGATCATGGTTAGCAGCCCAACCAGTAACCACTATGCCACTAGGGTTGAATAAGACACACACACACAAAATAACGGTAGTCACCTAATCTGGTGTCAATTTAAGGATTAAAAGTGTAAAGGTGGAGTCTAGGCTGTCAATCTGGAGATAGCCAATGAGAATTCTGTGGACACGGCTTTCTCCTGAGAATTCTGGGAAATTTGTGTGCTTCCTCCTTGTAGGTGGAAGACATCTCTCTCTCTCTCTCTCTCTGCTACTCCCTGGGAGATATTGCAGAAGACAAGCCACATGGACACAACCAGACCTCAATAGCCGGAGAAGCCACAGAGAGACTCCTGCCAGCACTGAAATGCTTACAACACCACTGCACCTAAAGACTTTCTACCCACTGGCTTGTGATTGTCCTACATTTGGCTTCATTGCATGTGTTTCATGAGTCTGAAGAGGACTTTATAGATTGGTATCAGACATATGGGCTAATATCAGACTTATGGTGTTGGACTGGACTGGGTTGGGATGTTTTCTCAATGTTCAATTCCTCCTGTATATAAATATCTTTTTTATACACATATGTGTGTCCATGGATTTGTTTCTCTAGCCTACCCAGTATAACACAACAGCAAAGGAGGCAAAATACAAAGAGAGAGAGATAGAGATGATTTGACACAATGCCTACAGTGATGGCTCAAATATAACAATGGTGCAGAGAGAAAGGATCGTCGGTGTTTCCTTCTATTACACAGAGAGTAGCTATGGGTTATGTACAACTGACTCAGTGGTGCCCAATAACCACAACAAAAGTGAAAGAGGTCAACAGAAAGGGAGAAAGAGAGAGAAGGGGAGAGAGAAACAGACAGAGGGGGGCTGGGAAATGAGTAGAAACTTACTCATTAAATACTTTACTAAATGAGAATTTAAACCATAGACATTTATAGTATGATGCTCTATGAAAGTCTTCAATAGAATTATTACAGAATATGCAGAGACATGATAACCAAGACATGAAGTAGGAGGTCAGGCTAAGGAGTTTCACTCCTCGACATTACCGACTATTGGGAGGAACTGCATGTCCTTTACTTTTGCCTGTCTCGGTATCAATTTCTCTGACTGGCCTTTTGGCAGGAACTCTGTGTGTATGGATCAGGAGCCCTGGTGGCAGTGTGGGTTGCACAGTGGGTTGTGAAATGCAAGGTGAGCTTTAAATCTACCAGCTATTCAGCAGGAGAAAGATGAGACTTCCTACTCCTATAAACACTTATAGTCTCTGAAAACTACAGGAAAGTTCTCCTCTGTCCTAGAGGGTCATTCTGACTCAGAATGGACTTGACAGCAGTTAGTTTGAGTTATATAATGGTTCAAGTGTAGTGTCAGTGTTAAAAGTCTAAAACACAGATTTGCTATTTCATTAACGAAAGATTCCATATGCTAAGACTCTCTACCTTTTTTTAATTTAGACACTTGATCTATTTTTGGAGAGGCAATTATATGGCAGTTAATGATACCCTGATAGAGAGTATGTCACAACCTGATTGAAGTATGAGTTTATTCAAAGGATTACATTTCATATAGGCAAAATCAAAGCAGTAACTACTGGCAAGATCAATTATCTTTGAAAAACAGATTTTCATCTAAGTTTCTAAATCAGAACTTACTTAAGAATTTCCTCTTTCTCTCTACCCTCTCCACCAAGAATAATCAATGTTTATCACATGGTAGATATTATTTTATCCTGAAAAACATTAAGAACAGTTTGTTATTATTATCTTCATTGATCATAACTCACCTCCTGAGGCAGCTAAAGAAGGTCCTCTTTAGGGTAGCACTGACTCAAGAAGGAATTATCAAGAAGAGTTCAAAGAAAGGGTATTCTCAGATAATTGAATGAATTGGCTTTCCGAATTGGTTCATTTAGTGTCATTCGTTTGGATATTTGAGAACATCTTCAAAAGCTGATGGTGGTGTTGACATAATTAATATGAAACTGCTCCTCCTGGAAATGTTTCAGTAACAGTATCATTTGCTTTCTTGAGCTATTTTTGGCTGTCAATAATAAAGCTATGTCATGGATAAAGATACTTATTTCCTATTGGTTCTGGCAGGAGAGCCTACTTTAAATTCATCTAAATGTGACATTAGGTTAGATAAGTACAAGTTGAAAAATTAACTAAGAATGGGGGGTTCTGTAGAACCCTTTACACCATTTTGGCATAAAATGGTTTGTCACAAAAATGTTTTTCCTCTTCTGATTCTCACACGGGTGTAAAACTCCAGAAACGCTGTCATAGCCTTCTACAAACCAAAATCTCACAGTTTAGTCTCTGATCCTATTCCCTCCTTCGGCTTTGGATTATATGAGTTACAATTCTTGGGTTACTGATGGGAGTGTGCTTAGTTGACTTAGTTGACATGTCACTTAGATGGCTGCTTGTTTGGAAACAAGCTTCTAGACCCCAGATGCTATTGTGTCCCATAGCCGGGCACCATCTAACTTCTTCACCACATTTTCTTATAATACTCATATCTCTGTGTTCCCTTCCTGATGGTGAGTATCCAGCAGAGCCATGATGTAAGAACTACTTATTCTTCATTTAGAGCTGGGATTTAGTGCAAGGCCAACACCCATTCTTGGACTTATGGGTTTTTTTTTTTGTTTTTTATATCTGCCTTTGACTCCCTTTAGAGACGTCCTTGTTAATTTATGGTAGAGAGTCTTATAGATCATCTCTCTGAAGCCTAAAGATCTTCAATTAATATTGGTATTGATTAGCCTCTGGAACTAATTTTTAAAACACTGCCGAGAGAGGGATAATGGGTCAATGTAGACCAACTGCACATCACAATACTTGAATTATTCACTTGTACAGAGTGAATCCTTTTATGGCTGGAGGCAGTTTACACAAAGAGTTGGAGTTGGTTTTGAGGGAAATCTTACAATATTGTCACTGACAATGTCAGTAACAGGTTATATTTTTGGAAGAACTATTCTTCCATCACTCATTATGAGCAGAGGAATTCACCTCCATGTATTTAAGATTTTATTAATCCAATAAGTTATATAGGTAAGTTCCAGCTACATAGGAGATAAGAAAATAATCCTATATTTGATAATGTATAATAAATTAACATTATAGGAAAAATTAGAAATTTATAAGATTGTCTAAATGAGGCAGATAAACATGGGATGGCAAGAATGAGAATGGAGTGGAAAGGAGAATATACATAAGTTTTCTTAAAGTACATCTTTTTGTATAGTTCATTCTCTTAAAATCATATTGAAGCTTTCATAGACTTAAAATTGTATAATTAAATTAATATAGGAAGATTAGGAAAATTCAAAATAAAATAAAAATATTAACAGGAAAACTAGAGGAATATTAAAATAATGACATAGCCACTCTGATCAGGATGGTGAAGTAAAGAAGGAGCCTTGGAGAGAGCAGAGGTGCTTCAATGTAGAATTCAGTCTCTTCCAGAGGGAGGCCCAGATTCTTGGTTAATGAACGTTAAGTGCAGCCACCAACAATCTGTAAGCGGAAGCCTAGATGATGTTGAACAGATTTCCAGAGCTTGCAGACTATGATGGACTAGAAAAAAAAGGCCTGTTGAGGTGCTTTTGAGAATCAGACAAAGAAAACCCTAAGGACCACAGTGGTCCCATTCCCAACTAATCATAGGAATGGAAGCAGCACTTCTTCCCATCATGCATGGGTTCTCATGAGTCAAGAACCAAATAGAGGGCAGCAACAACAACAAATAACATTATAGGCAAACATAGGCAACAACATGTTTACTATATACCAGATATTTTAGTACTAAAAACAAAAATAATTGCATACAAACACTGTGCAATATCTACTAAATTTATTTCCCACAACACTATACATTAGTTATTTCTGAAACTAAAGACTGAGTTGTAGAATTGAACAAATATATAAATATGCTGTAAGTAAGAAAAATCAGTAACCAGGCAAACAAGCTATCCAGAACCCTTACATCAAAGAAATGAGAAACTAAATGAAACTGTTTTGGGCGAGAAAATATGCATTCAAAAACCCCAACAAACCCCTAACAGTGTAGACTCCAAAAGAAAACCACTAAAATAACATATACAAATTTTCCATATCAAAAGGCTCAGAAAGAATTCTCCAAGGTGCAGCTGGTGGTTTCAAATGGCTGGACTTCCAGGTAGCAGTCCAATGCATAACCACTATGCAACCCATCACCATGGTCAATTGTCCGTTGACTCTTCCCCATTCATATTTTCAGTTGCTTGCAACCTGAGAGTCTCATCTTCTTCCCTTGTACTTGAAAATGTTTCCCTGCTATTCATAAGGCTTTTGTTGGCTAATACATCATAAGAGCAAGGATGTCATTTTGAGGACTAAGATTTGTCTGACTCAATGCATAGTATTTCAATCACCTGAAATGCACATGAATGTTGCACACAGAATAAGGATGAACCAAGAAGAATTCAAAGATGGTTCTACGAAGAATATTGAAATTACCATAAACTGTCAAAGGAGTAAACAAATCTGTGTTGGAAGAAGTACATTCAGAATGTTCCTTTGAAGCCAGGATAGCAAGACTTCAGGAGAAGCCAGTCCTTGAAAAGGGAAGTCACGCTTCATAAAGAAGGAAGGCAGCAAAAAGAGTAAGGCCCCAAATGACGTGGTTTGACACAGTGACTGCAACAATGGGCTCAAATCAGTGGTGGGATTCAAGTAATTTCACAACCTGTTTACTGCCTTAGTGACCACACTTTAAGTCTAAAAAATATATATATCAAAATGTAGTTAAGTATTTCAACATGAACATGCCTGTTGGGCAGACGAACATTGAAACTGAGTAGGAATGTAAAGTTGTGCTTTCCACATTGGGCAACTAACTGCACAAGCGCCCACTTTAGAGAGAACCCTGATTACAATAGCCAGTTTAACAACCTGTTCACTGAACTCAACAGAAAATTAAGTATCAGTTCTGCCCAATGTGCTCTTACTGGCTGCATCCCACCACTGGCTCAACTTGTGAGAGTAGTGCAAGACTGGGCAGTGCTTTGTTCTGCTTGTCATAGCTTACTTTGAGTTGGAGCCTACTCAATGTAATCTAACAACAAAGGCTAATATTGGTTTCTAATTCTGAAAATAAAACAAATGCCCATGCATCCCTGATGACATTAATAATAAATTTATTTTAAAAAACAGACATCCTTTCAGGAGAATTATAATCAATAAAGTAGAATGAATGGTAAGTGTTTAAAAACAAAAATACCACATGGCAAACACTACAGTACTAATTATTGCAGGCCAGGATCAAGTGATGCTAAATTAGTGACCAAAAACAATGTAAAACAGGATAACTGCACTCTAAAAATCACTCTCTGAAAGGTACTTATTAATTGGACAAGGGAAACAATAACATTAACATGGAGCAACAAGGAAGATATCACTTTAAACAAGTGATTAAGTTAATGTTCCCAGAAGTAAGATTCAACATCGTGTATCACTTATTATGATTCACCAAATAGGGTACATCTTTCTGTGGGAGTCTTGCCAACAATGGACCATCACAAACTAATCATAAGAAAATATCAAATGGAGAACTTAGTACAAAGTAATGGGCCAGTACTCTTCAAAACTGTACAGGCAATATAAGACAGAGAAAGTTTGAGGAAATGGCCCCGATTGAAGTAGACTGAGAAACAGTAATTAATTACCATATAGGACTTTGGTGGCTGGTTCTCTCAAGCTGATTGATGATTCCATGGGGGAACTCATGTGAATTAGAACATGGGCCAGAAAAGCCAAGAAACATGTATGGTATAATATGTTAATTTGGATAAGGTAGGATGGTCCTACCATATGCATGGATTATATTTTTTGCTTCAACAATTGTATGAGGTTACCTAAGATATTTACAATTGGTGGAGCTAGGTAAAGAACATATGAGAACTCTATTTTTTCAGTTTCCTTACAACTAAAATTGTTTCAAAATTACATAGTTTAAAGAATCATTCGTTTTTTTTGTCCTTTTATATTTCCTCTATTTTAAATTCAATTGTAACTTTTTATATCATATAAATTAACCAATTATTTTCAACATACAGTAAAATGGTTATTGAGGGAGAAAAGAAAATACTATACTTAGCATCAGAATTTTACTTTCACTAAGGTCTCATTATCATTTCTATGCATTCTGATTAAAATTAAATGTTACTCCATTTTATAGAAAAAGACAACAGCTGACTTGATTGTTGCCCCTTGCCAACCGTCATCCACAAGAGGAAGTGCCTGTGGAGTCACATGCAGCTGTGACTAGCAAAAGACTGCAGGCAGTGGTCTGTGTTGTTGTTGTTGTCACCCTCCTTTAAATGCGTACATTAGTGGCAGATGATGCAACATTAACATTTCTCTTCCTGGATGGGCTAGATGAATTATCACATGCTAATGGAACTAATCTGGATTCATGTTTTCTAGGTTAGTTTTCCTATGAATTCAAAGTATATGAGATCAGGGGCTTGCTGTTATTAATGGCATTAACCATTTAGCAATCTTCATTTTTCATCAAATAATCCAAATTTATTGTTATTTTACTAAAGCACAGACTTACATTTCAGACAATTTCAACCTACCAGGATGTAACAAGTCATTGAGCCAGAATTTAATGGACCACCACCAGCAAATTTAGTTGAAAACCTTTCATTGCTGTTTTAAAAACTAATACCAATCTTAAGTGTTATTATTGAACATTAATGAGAAAGAAACATAGAATGACCCAGGACAATTTTTGGCTTCCAGAGAAAACCATATATTTTGAATAAAGTAAAAGGATAAATGATCTATTTTTATAGAATTGTTAGCTTTTTTATATATTGCAGTAGCATTTTCTATTAGGATGCTGGCAAGGTTGAAATGCATTTCCAATAACCAAATAGTAACATCTTCTCTGAATTTAACTCACTTTGTTTCCAATCCTCTTCCTTTTTGTGGTGAAATATTTCCTTTCATAATAAAATGGCATTTATTTATCTAAATAGACAGAAAAAAGCCTGTGAAATAACAGTATATTTGATTAATCCAACAACTGTGTCATCATTGAAAGCAGAAATTAAGTTTCTACCTGCCTGTCCCATTCCATGAAAATAGAAACACCCATGTGATTTAGAAATTATTAGGGCATCTAGATATCTCAAAAATCACATTAAACAAGAAAGTACGCTGGATTTCTGAATTTCTTTCCCCAACAACATAATTGGCTGAAACATATCTAAATGTCATCTGAATTTTTTGGAAACAAACCATGTACAACATGAACTAAACCAGAAACCTTCACTAAATCTAAAAGGTAAATTTTTATGTCTTTTAATATTTATAGAATATTTTAGCGCTAACACTCCATCTATTTCCCTCACACAGATTTTACTTCTAATAATATCCATACTTTCAAATACTAGAACTCATATGTGTATTTATTTGAACTCGCCAGAATAGATCATCACCGCAGATATTGAAGTGTCCTGTACCAAAAATTAATCTGGTTTCAATCATGTGGTAAGAGACACACAAAAGGGGAATGAACAATGACATCTAGTCAATTATAAGAATTTGGTCATAATTTACACTGAGAGAGCTCACCAGAAAAAATTTTTACCTCCCAAGATGTCAAAGTTTTCCTATTTCATAATATGCATGACAAATCAAGATAGTTTCAAATCTTTTTTAGAATAAAGAAAAGAGCGATTCCAGAGTAGTTTAAATCAACTACATTATATTTCTTATACTTGCTCTTCCTTTTGGCTTTCAATCCTACACCATAGGGATTTTCAGATTTTTGTCAATGATGATTATTTTATTATTCCAACATTTATATCTTACTATATCCATACATTTAATACCTGATTTTTAAACATTTTATGTTTATATTTATTTAAAAGAAAAATTTGAACCATAGACAGATTTGGAATTAATCAAACCACCAACATCTCAATTTAACAGTAAATATCTTACATGTCTACTCGGTTCACAGCATAAACTCTAGAAATCACAGTAGAGTGAGTGATTCCATGGCTGCTCACCTCAAGATTGGCAGTTCAAACCCACCATCAAATGTGCAGGAGAAAAATGAGGTTGTCTGTGTTTGTGATGATTCACAAAGCCTTGGAAACTCTGTATGGTCACTGTGAATAGTGATTGACTCGATGGCAATCAAGTCAGACTCATAGCAAGGCTCTGTGTAACAAAACACAGCATCGCAGAGACCTGCCTATCCTCAATAGTGTCTTGTGTAAGCCTATTGTTACAAGCACTGATTCAATCCAGCTCCAAGAAGGCTTTCCTCTTGTTCCTTGATCCTTTACCAAACATAGTATCAATCTCCAAGGACTGGTCTTTCCTGATAATATGTCCTAAATATGTGAGATAACATTTCCTCATTTTCTTTTCTAAGGAGTATTCTTGCTGTCTTTCTTCTGGTAGAAATCTGTTCATTTTCTGTATGTTCTTGATATATTCAATATTCTTCACCAAAACCACATTTCAAAGCATCAAGCCTTGTCCAATTTTCCTGTTTCCATTGTCTAACTTTCCCGTGCATATGGATTGGATGAGACACACTATAGTCCTCAAAGTAATATCATTGTTTTTGCTTTCTTAACACTTTACGAAGGTGTTTTGTAGAAGATGTTCCCAATACAACCCTTCACTTGATTTCTTGGCTGCTGCTTTGATGGACATTGATTTTTGGATCTAAATAAAATGAAATTTGTATTTCAATCTTTTCTCCATTTATGTTACTCATTGGTCTACGTGTGAGGATTTTATTTGTGTTGGGTTTGGTCTATGTGTGGGGATTTGTCTCTGTCTTGAGGTATATCCATACCGAAGGTTCCAGCAAGCAAAGTTGTGACATCTGCATACACAGTCTTCGCATAAGACCCCCCCTCCCAGTTCTCATGCTGCACTTTTCTTCTTCACATCGTGAAATTTCTCAGATAGTTTGCTGAATGTACAGATTGAATAAATTTGGTGCAAGAATACAACCCTGACTCACATCTTTCCAGATTTTAAACCACTCAGTATTCCTTTGTTTTATTCAAAGGTCTATTGTACAGGTTCTGCAAGGGCGCAATTAAGTGTTCTGGATTGACCATTCTTTGAAATGGCATCCACACTTTATTATGATCTGTACAATCTAATATTTTGACAATAAAACACTCAAAACACTCAGGAATTCACAGCTTTCATTTATTATCCCTCTCAGAATCCTTTTGAATATCTATTTCCTGTTGGTACACTACTACAAATATTTTAAAATTATCTTCAGCATAATTTTGTTGGCATATTGCATGTAATATTCATGATATTGCTTGATAATTTCTGCATTTTAATTGGATCACTTTTATATGGAATGGGCACAAATATTTGTATGGGTACCAAATTTCTTGGTATAGACTAATAAATGCTTCCAATGTTTCATCCATTTGTTGAAACATCACAATTGCTATTTCTTCAATTTCTGAAGCCTTGCTTTTGCCAAGGCATTCAATGCAGCCTAGGCAATAATACCTATCTTTGATCATATGAGGCCTCTTGAAAGGGTGGAGCATAAACTAGTTATTTTGGAAACAGTGACATTGTGTATTCTTTAATTATTCTTTTGATGCTTCCTGTATTGTTCCTCAGCTGCTAATGTAAAATCAATTCCAACTTATATCAGTCCTATAGGGAAGAGAGTATGTGCTATGTGGGATTTATGAGTGAGTCTTTATAGAAGAATATTTTTCTCCAGCAGAGCAGTGGTGGTTTTGAATCAATGGCTTTTCCATTAGCTCTCCAGTGCTTAACTCACTGCACCACCAGTGCACCTTAATTGTCCCTAGAGTCCTTCAATATTTCAATTCAAGGTTTGAAATATTTTCTTCAGTTTCAACTTGAGAAATATCAAGCCCGTTATTTCCTTCTGGTTTCTAACTCCAATTCTTTGCATAGTTTATTTTATGTCAATAAGTTATATTGACATATTTCACATATCATGTAATTAGATAGTTCAATCATATTAATAAGAATCTTACAATACTCTCCACAATCAATTTCAGAACATTAACTTCCTTGTACCCATATTTCATATTAATGTCTTCTCAAGTTGCTCTTGGAAATATTCTATTAAGATTTTTCACTTCATCATTTCTTCCACTTCTTTTAGCTCGTCTATGTTCAAGAGCAAGTTTCACAGTCTCTTCTTTTTTGAGTTTTTAATGACTTATTTTCTCTCTTCATATATAATGTCCTTGTCATCCCATAATTCACCTGGTCTTAAGATATTAGTGTTCAATGTGTCAAATCTATTCTTAATATGGTCTCTAGATACTCATGGTAACTCTGACTTCTTGGACCGTTCTTAATCTTCTTCACCTTCAACTAGAAGTTGCCTATGAGCAAAGGATGATCTGTTCTGATATTGGCCAATGACCTAGTTTGACTGAATGCATTTAGTTTCTCCTTTGTCTCTTTCCACAGGTATAGTATCTTTGATTCCTTTGTATTCTTTGCAGTAGATCCATGTTTATAGTTGCCATTTATGTTGTGAAAATGGTATTTCATTGTATAAGTATGTAAAAAATTGCATCATAATATCTGCTGTGTCATTTCTATTACCAAGTTCATATAGTCCAATTATTGATCCTTTCTCTTTTTTTCCAATTTCCAAACTCCAATACTTGTAATTAATAATATATTGGCCTTTTGGCTAAGATCAAGTGTAATTATTAATGTATCTTGATTGCATGTTTGATCATTTTAAGACTGCAGAAACTTGTGAAAAACTATTTTTTTTCATCTTTGACATTACTGGTTAGTACTTAAGTCTAAATAATAGTCATAAAAATTAGTTTTCTTTTCAGCGCTGGTGGTGTAGTGCTTACATGTTGAGCTGTGATCCACCTGATTGGCATCTAGAAGCCATCAGCAGCCCCATGGGAAAAGACTGAACTTTCTACTCCTGTAAACAGATACAGTCCCAGAAACCCACAGGGCGTCACAATCAGTCAGCTTTGAATCAGGGAGTGTCAGTGCAGAGCTGCCCTGTCACTGACAGCACTGTGCTTAAGGACTGATCATTAAGTATGCTTTTTGATGATGAATACAACAATATTTCTCTTCAACCTGTCATATTTATTTGATTCAAAATGGCCAATATGATTCCATCTTAGCTTACTAATGCTTGAGATATTGATATTTATAGCTCCATTTCATTTTTTTAAATTCCAATTTTCTACATTCATGCTTTGTACATTCCATATTTTGTTACTGATGGATATTTGCGGCTATTTCCTCTCATTTTGATTTGTGCTCCATCAGTAACGGAAGGTCTTGAAAACGGTACCTATTCATGTTATATCATATTCTCTATTCCAAGAAGGCAGATTTTTCCCAGTTGTATTTTGAGTGTCAACTTCCTCAGTCACAACCTCAGGGAATATTATCTCTGATAATGTTCTGCATAAGATATTAATGATATTCTTTGATAATTTCCATATTCTATTATGCTTACTCTTCTTTGGAATGGCACAAGTATGAATTTCTTCCAGGAGGTTGGCCCAGTAGCTGCTTTCCATATCTCTTGGCATAGTCTGTTGAGTGCTTCTGGTGCTGTCTCAGTTTGTTGAAATAATTCAATTGGTCTGCCATCAGTTTCTGGAATCTTGCTTTTGGCTAATGCCTTCAGTGTAGCTTGAATGTATTCCATCACGACCATTAATTCTTGATTATATTATTACCTCTTGAAACGGTGAATTTCAACCAATTCTTTTTGATAGAGTGACATTTTGTATCTCTTCCATCATCTTTATCATTAAATATTTTCCCCATAGAATCTTCATTATTGCAACTTGAAGCTTAAACTTTTCTTCATTTCTTTTAGCTTTATATATTCTCTGTGTGTTCTTCCATTATGTTTTTCTAACTATTTATTTATTTATTTATTTCAATTTATTCAGGTATTTCCATATTTTATTATAAATCTTTACTTTGCCTTCTAAAGTTATCCTTGGAACTTTCCTGTTCATCATTTTTACTTCATCATTTCTTCCATTTTTCTTAGTTTCATAGTTTCTTCTGACATTCACTTTGATCTTTTCTAGCCTGTCTTTTTAAGGACCTTTAGGGTTCCTTATGTAGGTAACATGATGATAAATGGAGAAAAAATTGAGTTTTCAGAAATCTTGTCTTGCTTAGATCCACAATCAACACTCATAGAAGCATCAGTCAGGAAATCAAAAGAGTTTCAGTAGGTGAATCTGTTACATGAGACCTTTTTAGAGCATTGAAAAGCAAAAATGTTACCTTAAGCACGAAGATGTACCTGACCCAAGACATGGTATTTTCCATTGCTTCATATGCAAGTGAAAGTTGAACATTGAATAAAGAAAACCAAAGAGGAATGGATGCACTTGAATTGTGGTGCTGGACAATATTGAAAGTAGCGGTTCTCAACTTGTGGGTGCTGATCCCTTTGGGGATCAAATGACCATTTCACAGGGGTCGCTTGATTCACCTGATTCACAACATTAGCAAGATTACAGTTATAAAGTAGCAACAGAAGTAATTTTATGGTTGGGGTCACCACAACATGAATAACTGTATTAAAGGGTTATGGCATTAGGAAGGTTGAGAACCACAGATTGAAAGACTCATAAACTGCCAAAAGGACAAACTGATCTATCTTGGAAGAATTATGGCCAGAGTGGTCATTAGAGCAAGAATGACAGTGGGCTCAAGCATGTAACAATTGTGAGGACTTTCTAGGACTGGTCAGTGTTTCCTTTTACTGTTCACAAGGTCACTGTGGGTCAGAAGTAACTCAATGGCACTGGACAACACATGAATATAATTCACCTGGTCTCTGGTCATTAGGGTTTGATGTGTCAAATCTTTTTTTGAGATGCCCTCTAAACTCAGCTAAGATAGACTCAAGGTGGACATCATTTTCTTCGGCTTCACCTACACCTGCATATAATCAGTTAAATATCAATTCCTTAATCAGCCACACGTCTTGGTTTAATCTGATGATGTTGAGCCGATTTTTATCTCTGCGTATTCCAGCTGGTTAATTCAGCATTTGTAGTCACCATTTATGTTGTAGAAAAAGGTATTTGCAATGAAGAAGTCATTGCTCTTGCACCTTTCTATCTTGCAATCTCCAGCTTCGTTTCTATCACCAAGACCACATTTTCTAAGGACTGCGTCTTCCTTTTTGTTTCCAATGTTCCTATTCCAATCAACAGTAATTACAAATATATCTTCATTGCCTGTTTGATCAATTTTAGTCTTAAAACATTGGTAGAATTCTTCAATTTCGTTATCACTGGCTTTAGTACTAGTGCACAAATTTAAATAATAGCTGCTTAAATTTATCTTCATCATGCATACATCATTTCTCTTCAAGATAGATCTTGAAATGTTCTATTTGGCAGTGAACATGACACCATTCCTCTTGAATTTATCATTCCTGACACTGTAAACCACATGATTATCGACTCAAAATAGCCAATACCTGTTCACTTCAGCTCACTAATGCATAGGATGTCAATCAATATATGTTCCATTTAATTTTTGACAACTTCTAATTTTCTACATTCATGTCATACATTACACATTCTGATTATTAATGGGAGTTTATAGTTGTTCCCTCTCATTGTGAGTCATGGTCCACCAGCAAACGCAGGTCTCGGAGCTTTACTCCATCAAATCACTAAGGTCAACTCTATTTCAGGGAGACAGGTCTTGCCCAGTGATGCTTTGAGCACCTGCCAACTGGAGAGGTTCATCTTCCGGCACTGTATGAGACAATCGTCCATTGCTATTTCAGTGGCCGACCCCATCTTCCTTGTGTGCTGTTGGACTGGAAAGTCCACTGAAACCTGCTTTCCCTGAGGGACCCTGGGGATATTGGAAATATTGCTAGCACAGCTCCCAGCATCACAACATAAAAGCCACCACACTATGACAAGTTGACGGAGTGCTTTAATTTCTAAACTATTTTTCAATGTATTTATTTAAAATCTTAGAATAAATATTTATTTACACTAACTGCATAGCAGGGAAGATCTTATGCCCAATTAAAAAATTTTTAAAAATCTTCCATAGTATATTACAATGGAGATTGAAACAATAAACACAATATTGAGTTAGTTGATATAAAGTTCAGCATTTTACCAATGACCTTTTAAATTTATATATAGTATTATATCATTTAATATAGATATAGACAACATGCTTACAGTGTAGCTGGAGTGTGTAAAGAAACAGGGTGTAAAGCAGAATATTTTAACAAAGCCACAGCCAACACTCATGGAAGCAGCAATCAACAGATCAAAAGACTCATACTACTTGGAAAATCTGCTGCCCGAGACATCTTGAGAGCATTGAAAGCAAGGAAGTTATTTCAGGACTAATGTGCGCCTGACTCAAGCAAGCCATGATATTTTCAATTGGCTCAGATGCATATGGAAGATGGACATTACATAAGAAAGACCAAAGAAGAATCAATACACATTTGAATTGTGGTATTGGCAAAGAATATTGACAGTACCAGAGACTGCAAAAAGAATGAACAAATCTGTCTTGGAAGAAGTACAGCCAGGAGACTCCTTAGATAAAATGATTTAGAGGGGCAAATTAATGCTTCAACTATGAAAGGGTCAATGTATACAAGAAGCAGAGAATGGCCTGAAGTATAGTTAATTACTAATTACAGCCAACATATGCACTCTGTGTCCTCCTTTTTTGATGTAGTGTAAATTTTAGCATCTATGCCTGTGGTTATTATCTCATTTGGGGGAGATTTCTTTGTTTTGCCAATGAGATCTAATTAAAATGTCATATATTTTGTGGCTCCATCTTAATAGTGAGTTGACTCAACTCACCACCCTTTGCTTCCTTGGGGGTAGTCTGCAAGAGCAATAAAACCACGCCTTCTAAAAACCACATATGTGATCTCCCTACCTGACTGAGACTGCAAGATGTAAGCACGATCTACATTCACTTTTCAGACATTTTGCTTCTTGCTCTGGATCCTGCTTCAGGCTGTGTCTGCCTGAGCTCTAGTTCCTTGTAGTTGAGTTGGGACCTGTTACCTGACTTGTGAAGGAGGAGGAGATTCCAAATGGTCATCACACTTTGGAGTTTGGACTCAACAGCACCCACAACCATGTGTGCCATTTCCTGAATGGTTTGTTACTTCTGTGAGACATTGCAGCAAATTGCAGACCTCTGGACATGAAGGAATGAATATACTAAAGGTCGGAGTTTAGATTCATATCAGGCATAATGGAATGGTATAGCATTTTAGAAAAGTTAGACATTTGGGAAGTCTTTCATCTCTAACTCATTGGGACCACTTGAGCATTAATTTTTCTCAAATCTCTTTAAATGCAGGAGGTAAGTTATGAAATAGGACTGGATCTCATGAAAAATAGGAGGCATAAAGATGCCCCAAAAGTACATAGGTGAAAATTAAAGCTATGGATATAAATGCTGTCTACTAGATTTTATGCTAGCACATTTCCCCAAACTGTAATTCTTATGAAATTTAAAAAATGTTAACAACACAATGTTGTTCCTATAGCTAGGTCTCAAATTACAAAATTTTCCTTTAAGACCTCAAACTTATCTCATGTGGTTTCTTCTTCCTAGGTAGTTCTATTCTACCTTATTCCTCAGAGTATGTCACTCGTCTCTCTCACATGTACACATGCCAAATCCTACTGAAACTCAGGGTTTATCACAAGCTACTTTTCTGAGGAAGCAATTTCAAGTCCGAAACTAGATGCATTCCAATAACCATGTTCTCCGTTGTCTTGTTTTCTTTCTGTATAATACACACAATAATTATAGTACAACCTCACAGAGATCATTGTGAGGCTCAAGTGAATTTAATTAAAGATCTTTGAATTGCTTTGAATAGTACCTGCTGAAAAGTAAATGCACAATTTATTTTATCAATTGTTATAATTTTGGAGACAGCATTAAAAATGTGGACTATGGTGTCAAACCAATTACATTTAAATTCAAATTTAACCACTTAGTAGCTGGATGACTTGGGGCAAGTGATTTACATCTAATGCCATTTTTCAAGGACTGTTGGTGGTATGGTTGTAAAGGTGAGGTTAATGGTTTTTATTTCACCAGCTGCTTCATGGGAGAAGGATATGGTAGTCAATTAAAGATCACAGCCTTGGAAACTTTATGGAGCAATTCTATTCATGTCCTATGGGGCATTTTCAATCTAGGTCACTAAGAGTTGGAATTCATTCAGTCATTTTCTCTCCTGTAAAATGGTGCATGACCTATCAAAATATTATGCCAGTAGCCTGTACTCAACATTTTTAAAAATAGCCTTTCCTTCGGATATATATTTTGATTAGTAGCATCAAAATTATCCATGTTGGAAAAGGTAGACCAGCACCTGGCAGATAATCAAAATTCTATGTATTTTGGTTATTTTTATTGCATTGCTACTATTGCTAATAATATCTTAACTTTCAGAAGTTTTCTTTTTTATATCACAAAATTAAAAAATTATTGGGTAAAACTGTCTGACTGATCTCTGTGTTTCAATAATCTTGATCTTTCATTGCCTAAATGGTCTATTCCACAAATTTTTATTGACATGAATAAAGAAAATTTTACTGTGAAGTTTAAATAAATCAAATCTGTAATAAGAAAACCAGTGAAGGAAAATTAATCCTGACTATGAATTTTGTATCATAAAGAAGAATTGAAAATTACTTGGCTCAGATTTCAGGATTTTATTTTTCAATTCCTTTTCCATTTTAAATTTGCTAGAGAAAAACAATCTAAACCTAAACTTGATTTATTATATGAAACTAAAGACTCTGTTTTCAAGACAACTGGATAGGTATTTTGAAGCAACTGGGAAGCAATGAAGAGATAATGGAGTTACTAAACTAGTAAAATATGAACAATTAATATGAAATTATTCTATATATTTTTACCTCTGATCTTACTAACTTTTCAGATGATGGTTTAAAAATTTGTGAATGCATGAAAATTTAATTATAGGAAAAAGAGAGGTATTTAAAGGCAAATAGAAAAATAAAAAACCAAAACAGTAAGGAACCTTTTGAAGAGGCATCTGCTAGAAACCCTTAGGAAACAGCCCATTAGGAAGTGGCAGGATGAGGAAGAATTATGCTGAGAAAGAGTTATTCAATGATCAAGAGTGTTTTTGTAGGAATTTGTTATGCCAGAACTCTAAAAGTTCAAAGACTCTGCCTCCATTACTTCTTTCACGTGAATGCAAATCTCCTTCTCATACTGCGCCTTGATTCTCTTTATCCCTGCCTTAGTTTTCATTAGCTGAACCGGACTGGTATTGGCCCTTTGAATCAATCATGTGGTTTATTATGCTAGAATAACAATCCAAGAAAAATGGCATCATATTTATTATCAGAATGACCGGTTCAAGATATGTCTTGAAGGGCAACTCTATCTTTTATGTTATATATGCGTGTGTATATATGAGCTTGAAAGGAAGACCAGTTGATACAATTAGAATTCAAATTTATATCCAAGCTACTAATGCCAATTTTGAGGATATTGAAGCATTCTACCCAGTTTGACACTCATCAGGTAAGCAAATACAATGAATTGACAATTACTGGTGATTGGAATGCAAATGTGGCAAACAAGGAGGAAGCTTGATTGGTTTGAAAACATGGCCTTAATGATAGAAACAACACGGGAGATCATGTGGTAGAATTTTGCAAGACACACTATTTCTTTGTTAAAAATATTTTTTTCCAAAAAAATAAATGGGCACAGTACACATGGGCTTTGCCAGATGGAATACACAGGAATCACATTGACTACATCTGTGGAAGGAGATGATGGTAACGCTTAATGCCATCAGCCAAAACAAGGCCAGGAGTTCACTGTTGAATAGATCATCAGTGCTCGCATGTACCTTCGGGTTTGAAGCTGAAGAAAATTAAAATAATCCACTAGACTTCCACTATGACATTGAGTTTATCCCATCTAAATTTAGAGACAATCTTAAGAACAGATTTGACATGTTGAACAAAGGGACATTGCATAATTTAAAATCAAGAAAGATGTGCATCAGTCTTGTATCCTTTCATCATACTTATCCAATCTGTATGATGAGCAACTAATCCAAGAAGCTGAGATATTGAAGAAAAATATGGCACCAGGGTTGGAGCAAGGCTCACTAAATTCTGCAATGTGCCGATGACACAATCTTGCTTGTTGGAAAAGAACTTGAAGCATGTACTAATGAGGGTCAACAACTATAGCCTTTTACCTGAATTACATTTCAATGAAAAGAAAACAATAATGTTCACAACTAGGACAATAGACTTCATCATAGTAAATGGAGAAAAGATCATTGTGTCAAGGATTCATTTGCTTGGATCCAAAATTTTGTGATGGAAACAAAAGTCAAAAAGGCAAATGATGGGTGGCATTGAGAAAATCTGCAAAGAACTTTTTTTAAGTTTTTGAAAAGCAACAATGTCACTTTCTGCAGTAAGGTGTGCCTCACCTAAGCCCCAGGACTTTCAAATATTTCATATCTATGTGAAAACTGAACAGTGATGAAGGAGGTCTGAGAAGAATTCATGCATTGGAATGATGGGTTGTAAAAGAGCACTGAATGTAGCACTGGCTGCCAAAGGAACAAACAAATCTGTCTGGAACAACTTCAGCCAGAATGATCATCAGACGCTGGGATAGCATGATTGTGTCTCAATGCGCTGACAATGTTATCAGGAAGACCTGATGACAATGACAACTTTGAAGACTATGGTGCCCCTAAACCAAGCCCAATGTTTTCAAATTGCCTCATTTGCATGTGAGCGTTGGACGTTGAAGAAGAGGACCATAGGAAAACAGAGGCATTTGGATTAGGGTGCTGTTGAAGAACCCTGCAAATGCCACATGCTGCCAAAGGAACAAACCAACCAGTCTCCGAAGTACAGCCAAACTGCTCCTTAGCAGCAAGGATGACATCTTTGTCCATACTTTGGAGATGCTGTCAGCAGACACCAGTTCCTGGAGAAGGACATCATGCTGGTTAAAGAGGAGGGACAGTAAAAAAAGAGGAAGGCCCTTGATTAATGGATTGCTACAGAAGCTGTAACAATGAGCTCAAAGAAAAGAACAATTTTGAGGATGGTGCGGGACTGAGTAGTGTTTTGATCTATTGTGCATCTGGGTTACTATGAGTGGGAACAGACTTAATGACGTCTAACAAAAACAATAACTGGTATCAGGAATTATAGCTCAACTATGCAGAACACAGACACTGTCCTTTCCCTATGGAGATTAAATTTCACTATGCACTTTTTGCGGGGAAGGATATATCTGTAAAATCAAATATTAAATGAAATTTTGAATAAGTAAGATTTAATGAGTACTTTCTATGTCCATAGCACTGTTACAAAGATCAGTAATCTATGACTTACAGTAATATCCAATTGATGATCTGTTTTTGAATAGCCAGTAAAATAATCATCAATTTGCATTATTAGGGAGATTGTAAAGCAAAGAGACACGTTCAAGAATAATGAGTGAAGCATATGTTACTTTCAAGGATTTAAATAATGTCTATCCAGTCATTTGCAGAAAAAGTTTTCTTACTCTTCTTTTATAATGTTCTCAATAACTTATTCATTTGATCATGTTGTTATTGATAGTGGACATTGAATTGGCTCCAGCCAGAGCACAACAGAATGAAACACTGCTCTGCTTGGGACCATCCTCACCATGAGATCTATACCAGAGCCCATTGTTCCAGCCACTGTGCCAATGATCTCCTGGAGCACCTGCCTCTCCTCTGCTGCCCCTCTACTTTACCAAGCATGATGCTCTTCTCCAGGGACTAGTATTACCTGACAATATGTCAAAAGTATGCAAGACAAAATCTCGTCATCCTGGCTTCTTTAAGAAGTAATCTGGCCATACTTCTTCCAAGGCAAATGTATTTGTCTTTTAGCAGACCATGGTAGTTTCAATACTCTTCTCTTACCCTTCAATTCAAATACACCGATTCTTCTTAGGGTTTTCTTACTCAATGTCCAATTTTCTTTCTTTTTTTAATCATTTTATTGGGGGCTCTTACAATGGTCACAATGCATCCATCCATCCATTGGGTCAAGCACAATTGTACATTTGTTGCCATCACCATTCTCAAAACATTTGCTTTCTGCTTGAGCCCTTGGGATCCTCATTTTCCCTCCCTCCCCGCTCCCTGTCCCTCATGAAACCTTGATAATTTATAAACTATTATTATTTTGTCATATCTTACACTGTCTGGTGTCTCCCTTCATCCACTTTTCTGTTATCCATCCCCCCAGGGAGGAGGTTATATGTAGGTCCTTGTAATCAGCCAACCTTTCTATCCCACCTTCCCTCCACCCTCCCGGTATCAATGTCCAATTTTTATATGCAAGTAACTCAATTGAAAGTATCATGGTTTGGGTTAGGTGCACCATAGTAAATCATACTTTTTCTGATTCAAAATGGCAATACTAGTCCATTTCAGCTCACTAATTCTTAGGATATTGGTATTTATGCATTCTATTCCACTTATTTCCCAATTTTCCTATACCCATAGTTTGTACATTCTTAGTTCTAATTATTAGTACATATTTGAGCCATGCCCCATCAGCCAATTAAGGAATTACTCCATCCATGTCATTATGGTTGACTATTTGGAGAAGGCAGCTCTTCCTCTGTCACATTTTGATTGTACACTGACCTGAAGAGGTGGGAATAGAAGAGCTTCTTGGTGTAGTGATTACCCCTTGAGTTGGGATATGCAAGGTTCAAAATTCTAAACTACCAACTTCTCTGTGGGAAAAACACAGGGTTGTCTTCTGCAGTAAATGTTACAGTCTCAGAAACGCACAGGGGCAGAGTCAGCATGTGCTCAATGGTAGTAAGCACTATGCTGAGAATGACAGGTTCAAGAAGAATGTCATTGCATTCATTGTCAAAAGGACATTTCAAGATATTGAAGTACAATGCTGTCTGATAAGATGTCTATCTGCATACAATGAAATCCAGTCAATACAACTTTTATTCAAATGTATGCACCACTAAAGCTAGTGATTCAGATATTGAAGAATTTTACCAATGTCTTCAGTCTAAAATTGATTTTAAAATGCAATCAATATGCTTTGTTAATTATTGGTGATTGGATTGTAAAAGTTGGAAACAAAGAGGAAAAATCGTAGCTGGAGAAATATGGTAAAGGTGAAAGAATGAAGCTGGAGATCACATGATAGAATTTTGCAAGATTGATGACCTGCTTAAAGCAAATACCTTTTTTCAAAAGGCAAGTATACACATGGACTTCTCCAGAGGGAATGTCTACAAATCAAATTTATTACATCTGTGGCCAGGGCTGACTGTGGAACACACCATCAATTGCTCATAAGCAAATCAGGTTGAAGTTGAAGAAAAATAATCAACAAGGGCCAAAATATAACCTTAAATATATCACACTTGAATTTTTAGACCATCTCAAGTAGAGATTTGGTGAATTAAACACGAATGACAGAGTCCCGGGAAGCTGTAGGATGACATCAAAAACATAATGCTGAGGAAAGCAAAATGTCAATAAAAAGACAAGAGAATAAGAAAAGATCAAAGTGGATGTTGGAAGAGATTCAAATGTGGTCTTCATCATAGAGTAGCTAAAGCAAATGGATGAAATAATGAATTAAAATAAACAAAGATACAATTTCAAAGGAAAACTCAAAACAAAAAGTAAAGCTTTATCGTGGAATATGCAAGGATCTAGAGTTAGAAAACCAGCAGGAAGAGCACATTCTGAATATTGTGAATTGAAAGAACTAAAGAAGAAGTTTCAGCCTCAAGTTGCAATACTGAATGATTCTAAGGGCGACATATTGAACAATGCAGGAAGCATCCGAAGAAGATGGAGCGAGTACACAGAGCCCTGTACCAGAAAGAACTGGTTGACCTTCTGCCATCCCAGGAAGGAGCATAGGACAGGAACAGCTGTTAGTGAAGGAAGGCTCTCAAGCTGCACTGCAACATTGGCCGAAATAAAAAAGACCCCAGGAATTGATGGGATACCAATTTAAATATTTCAGCAGCTGACTAAAAAAAAATTTTTTTTTAAAGGAAGAAAGGACATTTGTTATTTGGGGGCTAGAAAACATAAGGGTTAGAACACTTACAGAATTTATATCTAGAAATCAGTTGCTGTAGTCAATAGCTGTCCAGTCAATGACAACTCCTGAATTCCTGTATTTTCAGAGTAGAATACTGCCTAGGGGTTTCAAGGCTCTGACTGGGCGAGCGCCAGGCCTGTTACTTGAGGCACCTCTGGATAGATTCCAGCTTCCAGCTGGTAATCTTTTTGCTAGTAGTTGAATGCTTAGCCATTTGTGTCACATAGGAACTAGAAACCCCCTACTATGGTTAACATATTTTCCCGAATTGAGAAATTAGAACAAATATATATTTTTTCATCTCTACATTACATTTTAGCTAACTATAACAGATTTCTGTGCAGAATTCTGAGAACATTAATACATCCTTCCCCCACCCACATAATATAACCCTCAATATTTTTGCGCTTTCTGGTTTTAAACATTTCTTAGTTATAAGGAAAAAGAAACAGCATATTTTAAACTAGAATGAAGAAAATATTCAAGTCTCAAGTTGCAATATTGAAAGATTCTATGGGGAAAAAATGTTGACTGATACAGGAAGCATCCAAAGAAGATGACTCAGTGGAGGGATAGAGACTATAATTGGTTTAAGGACTTATTGGGGATATAGGCAGGGGTGCAGTTTGAGGGAAATGGAGAACGAATAATGAATACATAAGGAGGAGGATGTTCTAGAACTGATTGTGGTGATTTTATATATATATAAAATCTTTTTAAATGTGCCTGAACTACAGAAGTGTATGATATGTGATATATATCTCAATAAAACTACTAGGGAGGAAACACACAACTAAAAAAATGGGAAGGATATACTGAGTCCCTGAACCTAAAAGAACTAATCAACATTGAACTATTACAAGAGGTAACATTTGAGCAAGAACCAATGGTGCTGAAGGGATAAGTGGATGTTGCACTGAAAGCATTAACTCGAAACAAGTCTAGAGGAATTGTTGTGATACATATTGAAAGTTTTCAACATGCTGATGAAGCACAGGGGACACATTCATCTATGCTAAGAAATTTGGAAGACAACTACTTGGTCAACTGACTGGAAGATATCCATATGTATACCTATTCCAAGGTAAGGTGACCTAACAGAATGCTCAAAGTATAAAGCAATGTCATTGATGCCACATGCAGGTGAAATGTTACTGAAGATCATCCTACAATGGTTGTAACAGTGCATGGACGGGGACTGTTTGTTTACTGACATAACAAACACAAGGGAATAGAAATGTTGTGTATTTCATCATAAGTATAATTAGTTTTATGAAATAAATAAATATTTGGACCATAATTTGTCTAAATTTTTACACCTATGGACAGAATAGAGGTATATTAAAAAATGGATGGAATTCAGGCCAGACTCAGAAGATATGAAACAAAGGATATAGATGCTGATATCAGATGAATCTTGGCTCAAAGCAGAGAATACCAGAATGATATTTACTTTTGTTTTATTAACTATGCAGAGGAATTAAATTGTGTGGATCTTAGCAAACTACAGAGAACCTTGCAAAGAATGGGAATTCCAGAACATTTCATTGTGCCCATGCAGAACTTGTACATAGATCAAGAGGCAATTGTGTGGATGGAACAAGGGAATACTGCACAGTTTAAAATCAGGAAAAGAGTACCACAGGGGTTTATCCTGTCTCCATACTTATTTAATCTGTATGCTGAGCAAATTATCAGAAAACATGGATTATATGAGGAAAACAGGCCATCAGGATTGGAGGAAGGACTATTAACTTGCTGAAAAAGAAGAGGACCTCAAGCACTTGCTGATGAAGATCAAGGATCTTCATCATGATTCAATGTAAAGACCAAAATGCTCACAACTGGACCAATAGGTAACATCATGGCAAATGGAGACAAATGTTGAAGTTGTCAAGATTTTGTCTTGTGTAGATCCATAATCAATGCTTTTGGACAGAACAATCAAGAGATCCAAAGATGCATCACATTAGATAAACTGCTGCACAAGCCCTCTTTAGAGTGTTGAAAACCCAGAATGTTACTTTGAGGAATAAGGGGTACCTGACCTAAGCCATTGTATTTTCAATTGCCTCACATGGATGTGAAAGTTGGGCATTGAGTAAAGAAGGCTTCAAAGAATCAGTGTATTTTCGTTTGAATTGTGATGCTGGAGAAGAACATTGAAAATCCCATGGACTGCTAAAAGGACAAACACATCAGTCTAGGCAGGAGTACTGACAGAGAGCTCCATGCAGGCAAGGATGGCAAGACTTTGTCTCCCATATTTTGTGCATGTTGCCAGGAGAGACCAGTTCCTGGAGAAAGACATCATGCTTGGAAAAGTTGTGTGTGTGTGGGGTGGGGGGGATGAAAGAGAGGAAGATCCTCTACAAGATTGATGGGCACAGTGGCTGCAACAATGGGCTCAGGCACAGTAACAGTTGTGAAGATGGAACAGGCCCAGGCAGTGTTTCTTTCTGTTGGACATAGCTATTGGTTGGGACCAACTTGATGGCATCCAATAAAAATAACAACAAAGTCTTGCTGGATCTAATGAGGCTTGGGGCTCGGTTCAGACTTTGATAACAAGATGGGGAACCACATGGAAAACTTTAAGTTTGTCAAATTCCGGGAAGTGTTGGACCTCAGAGATTTCTGGATGGTTGAGAACATATCAACATCAAAAACTCAACAAAACTTGATTCAATTTCCACTCCTATCAACAGCAGTTATCCATAAGTCTACTGCTTCTCTTTGGAAAGAAGGTCAAGAGACCAAGAAGAAGCCTAATAGAATGAGTCGAGTTCTTCTAATGTGTAAATCAGAGGATCCTTAATTGTGCAGGGGATTAAGGATTGGGTTATTTTTTTATTTTTATTTTTTTAGAAAAAAAAAATTTCTTTTTTTTAGTGAGTGAGAGAGTGAGTCAGTGAGTCAGTGAATGAGAGTGAGTGAGAGTGAGAGAATTAGAGGGTGAGTGAATGAGTCAGTGAGAGAGTGAGTGAGTGAATGAGAGTGAGTGAGTGAGTCGGATTGGGTTATTAAAACAATGATAAATGAAACCCACCAGCCACTCTACAAGAGAAAGATGAGACCTAATTCTTCTACATAAATCCAACGTCACTGATTAGTCGCTGTGCATGCAGATTGAATGGTGGGAGGATACAACACTGACACACCTTTCCTAATTTTAAACCATGTAATATTCCCTTGCTCTTTGTGCATAGCTGCCTTTTGATCCACGTAAAGTTCTGCATAAACACAATGAAATATTTTGGACTCTCATTCTCCTCAAAGGTATCGATAGTTCATTATGATCCACATAGTTGAATGTCTTTGCATACTCAAGTAAACATCTTTCTGATGTTCCCTACTTTGAGGGAAAATGCAGCTGACATCCGCAATGAAATTCCTTGTTCCATATTCCCTTCTGAATACAACTCGAATTATTGGCAGTTCCCTCTCAATGTACTGTTGTAATCATTGTTGAATGATCTTCAGCAAAATTTTGCTTACATGGGATGTTAATGACATTGTTTGTTAATTTCCATAGTCTGTTGGGACTCCTTTCTTTAGAATGGCCAAAACCTCTTTTCCAATCAATTGGATAAGTCACTGGCTTTCAAATAACTGTCTTTCCAATTTCTTGGCAGAGATGACTGAATCCTCTCTGGACTTCAACTTGAAACATTGAAACATTTCTGTTGATACTGTGTCAATTGGTTCTTGTTTATATTCTGTCTATTGAAATTATTGCTTGTAGACCAGTTGGTTTGGGTATAGTGGACTTTTGCATTTATTCCAATACCTCTTGATGACTCCCATATCTTCCAATATTTTGACCATACAATCCTTCGCTATTTCAATTCAAGGCTTGAGTTTTTTTGCTGAGCTCTTTTAGCTTGAGCTATGCTGAGCATATTCTTCATCTTTTACTTTCAAGTTCTAGGTTTGTCTGAATTGCATTTTAATACATTGCATTTTGAACAGGTCTTTGAAATTTTCTGTTCAGCTCTTCTACATCTTTTTCCCATTTGCTTTAGCTACTTTATGGTCAAGTGCAATTTTCAGAGTCTCTTCTAACAGTCACTTTGATCTTTTTTTTCTATTAAAAAGAAGAAAGGTCTGTCTGGCCTGCAGGGAAATAAAGAACCAACCAGTTTTTATTACTTTTAGCCATGGCAATCCCATGTGTTTCAGAGTAGAACTGATCTCCATAGGATTTCCAAAGGCAGATTTTCAGGAGATTTCCATGTTTTCTTTTCTCTTGAGGTACCTGTGAATGGACAGACTTTCAACATTTCAGTTAACCAGCTGTGGCACCCAAAGGCATAGCCCAGTAAAAAGATGCACACAAATATGCTTCAAGAGAAAGGCATGTCTCAAACTCAAAACCTTAAACATTTTCTTTTAGTAGCAGCAAACAAAACTCAATTGACACAACAATATTCTTTTGTACCCCAAGAATCTTTATATGGCCACAGAAAACCTATGTATTCCTCCTCCTCCAAAACCATTCTTAAGGAAGAAAGAGGGAACCCATCACAAGGTTGTATATATATCCCCCACCGTACCTCCAGGAAGGGAACAAATAACAGACATGTGGGTGAAGGGAGACAACGGACAGTGTAAGATATGAAATAATAATAATAATAATAATGTAGAATTGATCAAGGATTCACAAGGATGAGAGAGCAGGAGAGGGAGGGAAAAGAGGAGTTGATGCCAAAGGCTCAAATAAAAAGAAAATGTTTTGAAAATGATGATGGCAACATAGTACAAATTTCCTTGATGCAATTGATACATACAATGTTACAAGAGCTGTAAGAGCCCCCAATAAAAATGATTTTTTTTTTAAGTAAAGTTAGTGCAATGTTACAACAGCATTGGGTCACGTATGCTGTCTTTTTCCACACAGAAGAATTTACCAAACTAATTATGTAAATATTGACCGAATACCTGACTCGCAGCTGAGATACTGCTTCAGTTCAACTAGCAGAGTATTTCCTCTAGCAGGACATGTACTGGAACTACACAACTATAATACTAGACCAAATAGAATTATAATAATCAGAATATGCAAAACGATGTGACGTTTCAAAAAGGAGTATTACATCATTTGAAAAGGATCAGAAACTAGATCTTGGAGCAAGTGACCTTTGAGGATGAACCTTGAGAGATACTCATGATGAGAAATTAATATATGGCCAGTGATAATTAAACACTCTACAAACTGACACATAATCTTATCAAATCTTCAGCATATCAGTTACCCAATAGTTATCTTCAATTTTTAAGAGAATTTAGTCTACGGACATTAAACAAAATTGTTCATAATATTGCATAGCTTTTAAATGCAGTGTCAATTGATTTTAATCTACTTTCCCAAAGTGTGATAGGTGAAGAAAGGTGTGTGGAAAGAACGTTTCAAAACAATAGAATAATATAAAGAAAGCAAAATAGATTTAGCAAAGGAGTTCAAAAATTGATTGTGTTAGTATGACTTTTGTATCAACTTGGCCAGCGCAGAATTCTCAGTGGTTTGGCAGTTGAGGTTTAGTAATTCCCCACGACATGGCTTCACAAGGTAATTAACATCATGATGGAATCTGCAGTGGGAAGTCAAATAGTTGTAAGATTTGTGAGGAATACAGCCCCCTTACTCAGGCCACAGTCCTGATCCAATTGAAAGGCAGATTCTTTAGGGGCGTGGCCTATTTCATATATAAGTAAACACTGTGAAAAACTTGCTTGCTTCTTGCTGGGTCTGAATCCTGCATCTGGCTCAATGACCTCCAGTTCTTTGGACTTGAGCCAATCCCTCATCATATTGTTTGTTTCTCTACTCTGGGAGCCTTCATTGTCCTGTTCTGCCAATCTTGGCTTCATTCACCTCTCCAGTCACCAGCCTTGACCTTGCTGCCAATCTTGAGCAAATCAGTCTTCAGAGGTACATGAGTCAGGAGAAGTCTGCAGCCTGATGTTGGACCTACGGGACTTGGTCCATGCCAGGTTTTGACTTACCCATTGCTACAACTGTGCTATCTATTTTCTTGAAATAAATTTCTTTTTTTAATGATTGTATTCCATAGTAATCTGATTATTTCTGTGTCTGGTGAGTTTTAGTTATGAGCACATTTTTTATTGTTTTTGAAGTGACTGCATTGCAAAATTGCTGCTAAACCAAAATTGAATGCTTTCCTCTTGATATGATTTCTGGTTTGTTTATACATTCTAGTTAGTATTTGAAATTGGCTCCATTTTTCAGAACTAATGTAGCTTCCCATAAAAATTGTGCAGAACATATAGAGCTTTCACATACCTTCCTTTCCTCTGCACAGTATTCTTTTATGATTAACAACTTGCCCTTCTGTACTACATTTGCTAATATTAATAAATCAACAATGATACATTGTTATTAACCAAAGTCCAAGATTGCATTAGATTTTACACTTTATGCTGTGTAGTTCTGAGGGTTTTGTTTTTATTTTTAAAAGAGGATCTGATTATGATTTTAAGTGAGGGTTTACTGAATAGATCAGTTTTTCATTCAATAATCCATACACATTTTGTTCCATTTAATTGTTTGCAATCCCCACAATGTGATATTATTTATCCCATTTCTTCCTGGTATTTCCAATTTCCATTCCTTTTTCCCCCCTAATTCTGATGAAATTTGTCTTGTGGAAAATGCTACTTTTTTTTAAATCTTATGTGATTGAAAGTTATTCTAAGTTGTGTATACCTCTTAGAAGGATGTTCATTCACTCCTTTTTCATATAAATCATTTTATTGGGGGACTCTTGCAACTCTTATAACAATCCATACATCAATTGTAGCAAGCACATTTATACACATGTTACAATCATCTTTTTGTTCCCATTCACTTCTGCAGGGCTCCAGGAAGAACAAGTCTGGCAGTACTTCAGTTTCCTTTCTGATTCTCAGAATGTCTTCAAGTCTCATATTCAGCTATTCCCAGTTTGTGCTATTTATTAGCTTACGTCCAACTTGGAGAGAGCAAACATGATTTTCATCACTTAACCTCTGAGTTTCAAACTCTGTACTCTCTGCTCATTGTAGCTGACATGAGCAGTCTCCTCTTCCCTGTGAGAATGTACACACACCTACACATATATATATATTTCATGCATGATTCTTTCCATCAGGAGACCGAAACCAAAAAACCCAGATCCTCCACCTTCAAGTTGATTCCAAATCATAGTGACCATATAGGACAGACTAGAACTGCTCACTCTCATCTTTTTCTCAAGGAATGACTGGTATGTTCAAATTGCTGAGCCTTAAGTTTGCAAGGCAAAAATTAATCCATTGTGCCACCAGGTCTCCAGTAGATAAGACCTTCCTCAAAAGATCTGGCCTGAAGTACCACCCCTAGCAGATTACCAGAGCTGAGAATTTTCTAAACAAAGTATGTGTATATTGTCAAAATGGAGAGGTTATGGAAATAAAATGTGATTTCATGATAATTGTAATCTTATTAAAAGTTAACTTCAAAGGATTATTTTGATACATTGATTTTTTTAGATACTTTGGCTTGGTTTTTAATAGAACATCAGGAAATTTTAGACTTGGGTACAAAATAAGAGGAGACTGAACAAAGCATTTCTAAAATTTAATAAATTCAACTTTGTGTGATTTGCCATTTCAAGCAGAAATGTTGAGGGTAATATTTATCACTGAGGCCTTACAAGTCAAAAAGCCTGCTTGAAATATTTTTATACTTAGAGAAGCTCATTTGTAGTGGCAGAGAGAGGAAAGAGAGGGAGGATCATCAGTCAGAAGATAAAACAATTTCTCTTATGTATGTACTACTATCATGAATCATAGGGCCAAGAAAATTACAGTTTGAAAATGATTCAGTAAGTCATATAACCCATCCTTTTGTAAAAAAAGAACTACTTCCTCAAGAATTCAAAGGAAATGGTTTTATTATGTTTACTGTCCTTAATTCCCCTGTAGGCCTTTTCTCCTATTTAAATTATCCTAGTTATGTTATGATTTGCTTGAAACAATAGCCCTTTCAAAATTTCAGAAGTTAAAATGTAATATTCTGTTAAGACATTTGGAATGATATATAAATCAAGAAAATATAGTCTGTTATAGTAGTGTAAGAATCTTATATCAAATGATATTATGAAGTATCTTAAATCTCATATCAAAGAGCAAATAGGCAAGTGCTCTAAACAGAGATTATTTTAGATATCAAATAAATCATTCAAATTTTGACAAAATGTAAGAAATATTTGAAATTTGTAATATACATTTGTTAGACAGTGTTCTGTAGATAAACAAAACCAGGACACTTATGATTTTATATAGCTAGATGGAGATATATACAACCTGAAGGAATATAATAGCTAATTAGTCTACACAGCAGCACAGAGCACTCACTCAGTTCAAGTCACCTTCATGGAACAGGTGATATACTGGAAATCCTTCAACTCATGAGGACTGCTAGGTCCAAGGTCAAGGAAGCAGACAGCTGAGTCTTCTGTAAAGCAATGCAGGCAGGCCAGCCACAGGCAACAAACAGCAAGACAGGTCACCAGACAACAGGATCTGACAGTCCCAAGCTCAAGCAGTGTGTACACCAGCAGCGTGGCAAAGCAGGTCTTGAAGGAACCTCAAACTCTAGTGACACTATCCACAAGTCGGGTGTCCCATGAATAGTGTAGCTCACAAGTTGAGGCAGGGAACTGGCAGCTGCATGCTGGTCTCATCACCAGGGAGCATGAGAGAGATAGGTGGGGCTTGCCAAGCCATTTATCTCTTTGCCCTCCAATCAAACTGTGACCTCATTGATACCACATGTTTCTATTAGCCAGGTTGGCACAATTTAAAAAAAAAAGCCTACCTATCACAATACATAAAGATCAACTTTAGAGTACTCACAAGTGCCTATACACACCAACTATCCAAGCCCAAGTCAAAACTGTAAGTTAGTAGCTCAATTCCTCTTCTCGCATAACTTGACTCCCTATGCTTGTCCAAACCACTATCCCATCTAAACAAATAAATCTTACTCTGTCAATGCCATTCTAAAAATTCAAATGACCACAATTCCCTATGGAATCAAGTACAAATCACTCAGCTTAGAATGTATTCCAAACTAACTTGCCACTTTCTATACCCATTACATCAGTGTCCCTTCCTTAACTGCTATTCTCTTACTATGCCCTACATTTCCTGGATTCTAGGTCTTTACTCACAGGTTTGACAGTTGCGACCACTTTGCAACTCTAACACCACCTGGCGATGTTTTAAAATATTTCCTACTTCTCCTCCCAACACCAATCTTCTTTGAAAATCACCCCAGACCATCAAATTAAAACCATTTCCCCCTGATATCTATCACCAATATGAACATCTTTCTTTATAGTATTTACCATAAAAGTCTTTAAGTTATTAATGTAAAAGCATTAATCTACTAATTTGTGTGCTTTGGGATGATTAAACAAGTAAACAAGCCTACTGAACTGATGACTATTCAGTGATACAATAGTCATCTTTTGTTTATTCAACAAAATTTTTCCATGTGTTCATTAAGCATCAGCTTCGTGCTACATTCACAAATCTACTAACTCAGATGAGATAGAAATTTGGGCATACACATAACAATATAGTGTATAATATACACATAAAAATTATAGTTTTTGAATTCATAAAAATAGGGACCATAATCTTTATTTTGTCATACAATAACAAACCTTGGGCAATTTTGCAAAGCTCTGGGTTCTAGTTTTCTCATCGAGTGGTTTTAAATCACATCTACCTCATCAGAGACTGTTGAGAATGTTAAATAATATAATCGATGTTAAATAGTTAGTCTGACACATCATAATACCAATTAATCTTAGCTGCTAGTATTGTTTATATTCTTATTTTCATGTAATTTTTATACACTACATTACTATAAAATAGAAAAAAAGGGGTATACATATCCAAATAGTGACATTGTTAGAGAGAGACTGTGGAAATTGTGACAGAATTTTGGACAAGCAATTTTTTCCTAATGAAAATTGTATGGCAGTCAGCAGAATACCTTGCAATAAAACAGGATTGGTTCATTGACATTCAGGTCACCCCACCTGACTCCATTCCTGCATTAACTAGCAAACTATTCCACCTTTGATAAGAAGCAATTTTGAACAAGTGCAGCTCAAGTAGTAAAGAAGTTGAAGTAAATCCCAAATTTCAAGAACCTACTTAATTTGAAGAAGTGGAGGGAGATTTTATATATATATACATACATATACATATATGTGTGTGTGTGTGTATATATACACACACAAAAAATGATGCATATATATTTATATCCTAAGTATCTACCATTAGTCTCACAGACTATCGTGGTCTTTTTGTTGCTGTGATTTTTGGAAGCTGTGTCAAAGCAGTATTTCAAATGGCAGCAGGGTCACACATGATGTACATGTTTTTGTGGAGTTTCCAGAATAAAACAGACCAGGAAGAAGGAATAACCCAGCCACTTGAGAGATTAGCCACTGAAACCCTTATGAACAGGAGCAGAGCATTGTGATACAGTGCCAGAGATGAGTTTTTCAGGTTGGAAAAAATAAATAAATCTCTCTGTGCTCGAGCGGATACCAACTCATAGTGACCTTGCAGGACAGGGTAGAACTGCCACTCTGAGTTTCCATGACTAACTCTATGGAAGTAGAAATTCTCATCTTTCAGATTGAAAGGCACTCAAAATATGGTTGGGGAAGAGTTGCTTCCTCAAAGTAGAGTCTACATAGATATAACAATACTTTTTGCACCTCATTTATTGGTTAGGAAAGTCTCCAGCTGAGAATAAACAGCTTCTAACATCCATCAATAACCAGAACATGGAATGTATGAACTATAAATCTATGGTAATTAGAAGTTATAAAACAAAATGGAATGCATACAGATGGATATCCTAGGCATTCATGAGCCAAAATGGACTGGCACTGATCATTTGCATTCAGAAAACCATGTTTTACTGTGCTGGAGAGCAAAAATTCAAGAGGCATGTTACATGCACCACAAAGACAGGTCAAAATGGATCCTGAAATACAGTGCTGTGCATGACAGGATATCTATACATTTACAAGGAAGACTCAAGGAGATGGATTGACATAATAGCTACCCAAAAATGTGCTAAGACATACAACAGTCTGAAGATGGCACCAGGCATATCATTTGAAAACGGTTGCAGCAGTACATCAATATAGAGTTGCCAGAAATTCAAGTTACAGTACAGTACATAATGTACAGACAAGGACTTGGCAGAAGAGATATCACTGATGGTATGAAACGGATCTTGGCTGAAAGCAGAAAATATCAGCCACATGCAAACCACTGAGCCGTCAGGGCTCCTTTCTCATAGGTACTATTATGTTTTAAAATTTTACTGAGGATCATTCTACATTATTGTAGCAATTGATCAACAGAGAGCCACCAGAAATCCAGGCCAGATTAAGAACCAGATATGTTGTTGCAATTAGGTGCCATCAAATAGGTCAGAATCATAGTGACCTACATACAACAGAGCAAAATACCTCTTGGACTATACCATCTCCACAACTGTTCTTATGTTTCAGTTCATTGTGCAGACACTGGGTCAATCCATCTCTTTGAGTGCCTATTCTGTTACCACTCTACTTTACCAAGCACTGGCATCTCCTAATAACATGTTCAAAGTATATGAGACAAAGGCTCACCATCCTTGATCTAAGGAGCATTGTCTTCACTTCTTCTAGGAGAGATTTTTGTTACTGCTCTCTTGGCAGTCCAGGGTGCTTTCAATATGCTTCTCCAGTCCTCAAAGTTGTATCCTTACTTTTCAACATTCTCAAGAAGATTTGTGCAGAATATTTATCCAGCGCAATTTTTCAGTTGATCTCTTGGCTGCTACTTCTATGAGCATTGATTGTGGTGTCAAGCAAGATGAAATCCTTGACAACTTTCATCTTTTCTCTGTTTATCATGATGCTATATACCATGTTATCAAGAAGATGGGTGATGAAGGATACCATTGCTGACATTAAATGGACCTTGACTCAAAGTAGTGAGTGCCACAATGATGCTCAATTGTGTTTTAATGAGTATGCAAAGGCATCAAACTGTGTGGATTAGAATAAACTATAGATGCCATTGAGAAGGGGATTTCCAGAGCATTTGCTTGTGCTCCTACAGAACCTGCATGGGGACTCAGAATCAGTCATTTGAACAGAACAAGTACCGGGTGGTTTAATAACAGGAAATGCGGCTCCATTGCACACCCCCAGTGTTTTGCCTCAGTGTGGTGGGGTCAGCTCAGTCGCCCAATCCACACTGTGTCTCCGGTGCTGTCCTGTGCTGGGCCGTGTGTCAGCGCTGGATGCC
>NW_022111373.1:48965253-48990733 GCF_000313985.2 Echinops telfairi | reverse complement strand
AGATGTGCTTTACACAATTGATCTATGTATTGTGATTGAATTGTATGAGCCCCAATAAATTGATTTAAAAAAAAATAAAGTGATATGATGAGGTAAAAAAAAATAACAGGAAATGTATTTATCATAGCTGGGTACTTCATTATACTGATTCACTCTGTATGCTGAAGAGATAATACAAAAAACTGGACAATATGAAGAAGAACACAACAGCATGACAGGAAGAGGCTTCTTAACAATCTGCAATCTGCTGCTGACACAACCTTGCTTGCTGAAAAGTACGCGGACTTGGGGCACTTGCTGATGAATATCAAAGAGGGATTGCAACTCAGTGTAAAGAAAACCAAACTCCTCAAAACAGGACCAATAGATAACATCAAGATAAACCAAGAAAAGACTGAAATTATCAAGAATTTCATATTGCTTGAATCCATAATCGCTGTTCATGGAAGCAGCAGTCAAGAAATCAGACAGCTGGTTGCATTAGACAAATATGGTGCCCAAGACCTCTTTAAAGTGTTGAAGAGCAAGGATGTGACTTGCAAGGACGAAGGTGAGTCTGAACCAAACCATGGTATTTTTAAGCACCTCAGATGCTTAGAAAGAACTCTAGTGGCCTTGTAGCTATGTGCAGGGCTGCCAACCACAACGTCAGCAGTTGGAAACCACAGCTACCCGACAGGCGCAAGGCTCGTCTTTCCATTCCCATAGCCAGTTACTGTCTCAGAAACCCACGGGGGTGCTTTGACCCTGTCCTGGAGTCACTTTCAGTTGGAATTGACTTAATGGTCAATGACTTAATGGTGATTTGGGTTTGGGGGCTTTTATATGCATGAGAATGTTGAAAATTGAATATGGAAGACCAAATGGAAAACTGGTGCATTCGATTGTGTTGCTGGTGAAAAATACTGAAAATACCATGGGATTTCACAACTCTTTGTAATATTTATGCAACTGACTTGTATGAAATGTGAATTATATGTCAATAAAAGTGATAATATTTAAGAAAAAATTAACTACAAACAATAAAAACAAAACAAAAAATACTATAGACTAGTAGAAGAACAAATCAATCTGCCTTGACAGAACGCTTCCTCAGAATCAAAGATGGTGAGACTTCATCTCACATACTTATGGCTTCTTGTAAGAAGAGACCAGTTCGTAGAAAAGAACATGTAGCTTGGAAAAGCAGAGCATCAGCCAAAAAGAGGAAGAAAGTTGCTGAAGAGTTTTGAACACCGTGGCTGCAACAACAGACTCAAATCCTACCAAAATTGTGAGGACTACTCAGGACCCAGCATGGAGGCACGATTATTCTGAACACACCTGGTAGCACCGCATTAAATTCCAAGCATGTGTAACTGGAATTAAAGGAAGATCTACCTAGAAAATTCTCAACACTAAGCTTTCCTGCCGTAGGCATAATCAATTGTTTACTGTCCAGTCCTTCTAAAATTAGATTGAAATTTTTCAAAAGGCATATTTCTAGGCAGCTATAAGCACCACAATTGCTATTCTAGAAAATAACCAAAAAGGAAAAATGCAAAAATAAAAGTTATTTAGTTCAAATTTATTATCCTGACTTTATAGGCAATTAACGCCTGTTGGACTTGTCTTACAGAGTTTCCAAACATAAAATAAGGTGACACTTTATCTTACCCTTAACTAATTTACAACCCAAGCTCTGAGGCTTTATCCTTTCGCCTTAGAGGGTATGTTTCTACCTTGATAGCAATCCACAAGTCAATATAAAAAGAGGCTCCCCTTGACCAACATCTTAAACTAGAAAATGGAGATGTCTGAGTGCTAACATCAGTAACAAATAAAAGATGAAACATGTACAGGATGGGAAAAAACATGTCATTCCGTTTCAAAGATGTAAATTAATTCTTTTGAAGAAGCCCAGATATTTGAGGCAATAAATTGCAATGTCAGATTAGATAGAAATCTTCAATATAGCTCAGTCACAAAATTGTGTAGAGTTCTTTTGGATTGAATACTAAGAGAGATTGTATCACTGGTGTCATGGAACAGAGAGGTTTAATGTGATAGTATTTTCCATATGAATGATGGGCCTGCACCTGGAATACAACATTCAATTTTGTAAGTGTTTCGTGCCCAAAAGATCTAGATAAATGCAAAGGAGTTCAGAAGACAGAGAGCGAAAATGATTAGTGGAATGAAAACGGTGATGGATGGACTGAAATCAAAAAGTGATAAATCTGAGATTGCTATCTAAGCAAAGACCTCGAGGGAGAATTTATTTGAGAAAATTCTACTGATATTAGAAAGTTCTAAAGTTTGAATGAAAAATAAATAAATAAAAATCTGGGCATCAATCAGTCTGTAGTATTTTGGATTTATACCAAACGAGTGAGATGAAATTAAGAATAAACTCACTATCAATAAAAATTATTCAACTCTTCTTTTAAATTTTTCTTTTTTTTATTAAACACCTCCAAAGCATTTTCTTTCTACTGTACTTGAGTCTGTGATATCATCTCCTAATTTTCCCCCTCTCTCCCTCACCCACCCTCCCTCATTAAGCCTTGATAAGTTATAGATTATTATTTTCATATCTTACATCGTCCTCTGTCCCCTTTACCCACTTTTCTGTTGTTCATCCCCCTGGGAGGGGGTTATATATATTGATCCATGTGATTGATACTCCCTTTCTCCCCCCACTTTCCCCTTATCCTCCTGATACCTCTGTTCTCATAGTTGGCCATGAGGGGTTTATCTATCCTTGTTCTTCGGGTTCTTACCTGTAGCTGTGTGCATGTTCTGGTCTAATCCGTTTTGTAAGGTAGAATTGAGGTCATGATAGTGGGGGGAAGGAAGCACCAAAGAACTAGAGGAAAGTTGTGTGTTTTATCGGTGATATACTGCACCTGACTGGCCCATCTCTTCCTTGTGACCCTTCTGTGAGGGGGTGTCCTATTGTCTACAGATGGGCGTTGGGTGTCCACTCCATGCCTCCCACCCCTTCACATTGGGTATGATTTTGTTCTGGGTTTTAGATGCCTGATACCTAATCCCATCAACACCTCATGATCACACAACTTATCACTATCAAATACTAGTCAAGGTGTGACCCAGAAAACAGAGGCACCCATATCAATGCGAGTCTCTGGTTTTCAGTTCTTAAGTTCAGATTCATGTTTTAAGAAGACTCGTGTGTGTGTGTGTGTGTGTGTGTGTGTGTGTGTGTATTTTGTTTCTAATGCTTCTACTTTATTTATTTATTTTTTAAATCATTTTATTGGGAGCTCTTACAGATATCATAGCAATCCACAATTCAATTAGACCAAGTTCAGTTGCACAATTGCTGCCACCATCATTTTCAAAACATCTTCTTTCTTCCTGAATTCTTTGATATCAGCTCCCCATTATCCTCTCTCTCCCCTCCCCTACCACTCCCCAGGAACCTTTATTATTTTATTATATTATATATTATTTATTTATTTATTTAGTCATATATGATTCCATCCAATATGTCCTTTCACCTACAATTCTATTATCCATTCCCCTTGAGTGGGCTTCTCTAGCCATCACTGATGTCAGTTCCCCCTCCCTTCCCCTTTCTGTACCCTCCAGGAGTCATTACACCCGTTACTATCTGAAGGGTTTATCTATCTTGGATTTCCTGCATCAAACTATCTTAATTATACAAATGAACATATGCAGGTCTAAGAGGATTAGTGAGGTAAAACCGAGACCATAATAGTAAGGGGAGGAAATATTAAAGAACTAGAGAACAGTTATGTGTTTCATCAGTGCTATACTGCACCCTGAATATATCATCCCTTCCCTGAGGTCCTTCTTTGAGGGACTGCCCAATTATCATACAGGTGGGTTATGAGTCTCCACTTTGTCTACACTTCTTCACGTGAATTTAATTGCTTCTTTTTGAACTTCTTATACTTAGTCCCATCGATACCTCATGATCACACAGCCTGGTGTGCTTTTTGCTTCTGAGTTTTGTTGTTTCCCTGCTAGATGGCCACTTGTTTAACTTCAAGCCTTTAAACCCCAGGCACTATATCTTTTTTTTTTTCACTATATCTTTTAATAGCCAGATACCATCAGCTTTCTTCATGAACATACGCAGGTCTAAGAAGATTAGTGAGGTAAAACTGAGACCATAATAGTAAGGGGAGGCATTGCTAAAGAACTAGAGGGTAGCTATGTGTTGATTATGCACTCACTTTGTCTTTGTGTCAGGAAGGTGTGTCTCATACATTGGCACATTATTAGGACAAACTGTTCTTGTACTGAGTTAATATTTAAGTAGAGGCCCAAAGACCATCTGCTTCCTTATTGTGTATAGATATAGATGATATAGATATAGATATAGAGATAGAGATAGAGATACAGATAGAGATATAGATATAGACAGATATATACAAATAAATATACAAATATATTGTGTGGATATATATACAAATACATAAACCTTTATATATTTATATGTAGATATCAATAATTATACATATATAATTTTTAATTTCTTGGTCTTTCTTCTATTTCTTTTTTCATTCCTCCTGCCCCACTATCATGTTTCCCCATTGTTCAACTCTCAGTAATTCCTTTTGGATACATTTCAATTGATCTAACACAACCAGGACTGTTACACACCCCTCACTGTCAATTTTAGATTCCTTGCTATTCCCCTGTCCCCGTCATTATGGGCTCCCCTCTCCCCACCTCTTCCTCTCCCATTCCCCACCCCCTCCCAGAACCATCAGTTCCATTGCTGTATCCTTAGGATTGCTATCTTATATCAATAGACACCAAAAGAAAAAAGTGGGAAGGGCAGGGAAGAGAAACCATCCAAATAGTTCCAAGTCTGACTATTGCCTTGACCCAGAGGAGATGAGTGCCCCTCTATTAAATAGTGAGTAGGCCCTGTTGGAATCCATCAATCCATCCCCCCTTTCTTTCAGGGATACATAACCCAAGACCCGCTTACCTGACACCCATTATACCCTTTTAGTCCTCAGCGTTCATGACCGAGAGGCACGCCTTCTACAAAACCCCATTGTTCTTTCTGCAGCCATGGATGCTGCAGCCTAATGTAACACCCTCCACCCCGTTACACCTTTAGACTTCCAGTGTGGCCCCCTTGTGAATATCACCCAACCAGTTCAGATGAGGTGACAAGCGCTGCCCTCCCTGCCCATCCAGGCATAAGTCTACAATTGGGATTCCTCAGGGACTTTGTTACTTTTCTCCCACTGCTGTCTGTTGCTCTCCCATCTTGGTTTGCCCCCCATGTGGACAGGTCAGACCAGCTGCACTCCCCAAACTTTATCTCCAGTACTGTCCTTTGTAGCTGGACCCATCTCAAGCTGGAGCCCCTGATAATTTTTACGTGTACATTCAATCTGTAAAAACACTGGAAACAAAGAGTATTGTCAGTAAATGGACCAACATCGACCTACTACTGCAAGGCCCTACTTACTTTATTGATATATGTATTATCCTGGCAGATCGGAGATTGACATTGTCAGTGAATATTACTATGAGTTTTCTTGGCAACCAACTCCCGCTGTTTGTGTAAATACGTCCAGTCATATAAGGATTTATTCTGTGCAAGTGAGTATCTCAGGTCTTGCAATATGTAATTAGCCTATGTGTGTTCTTTCCCACTCTCTCAACAGTGTCTTAAAAACTCTCACCATGGACTTATCGGTGACACTATTAACAAAAGATCCTTTTGTACTAGTGACATGATAAAATTTTCTACTATAAATTAACAAATTGTCTCTAAGGTGAGCCAGAGGCAGATAAAAAACATAGATTCAGGAATGGAATTTTGGCTCAAATTTAATCCTAGCTCCAATCTAAGAATAATTAGTTCTTAGGACATGGCCTAGCTCGATATGAGTTCTCATGAGGGGAACACAGAAGATATGGATGCTATAGCACAGTGTGGTGAAGAAATTGGATGGTGCCCAGGTATCAGATAGAGTAGCAATGAAAGGTTTGTTTCCAAACAAGCAGCCACTGAAGTGAGATGGCAACTAAGTCCACATGGAAGAAGCACACCAACATCCAGGACCCAAGAATTATAAATTATATAATCCAAAACTGAAGGAGGGGATAGTATCAGAGTTCAGATTGTGAGATTGTGGTTGGCAGAAGGCTATGGATGACAGAGGAAGCCCAAGATACATTTGCAGATTCTACACAGAAAAAACCTTCATGATTTCCATCTAACCATAATTGAAAGATGAGAATGAACTGATTACCAGACAGAGTAATAGAAATGATGATAGTATATTAAAATGGAAAATCTGAATTGTCACTTGATCCGCCCCTCTGATACACTTTGGGCCTTGATCTGGTTTTTATATGTTCTACGTTTTTTTTTTTTTCATATTGGGTTTTATGGCTGTTGTATCTTGTCATTGTGGGTAGTCTTCTTGAATCTTTGCTATATGCTTTTATATGGTTTTCAGTATAATAAACCCAGAATCGATGCACCTATAGAGACAACAACTAGAATAAGAGTTCCTGGGGAATATGGTGGGGAAGGTGGGCTAAGTGGGAGCTGACATCAAGGAGTTCACAAAGGAAGGAAATGTTTTGAAGTTGATTTTGGTAGCAATTGTACAATGCTGTTTGATGTAATTGAACTATGAAATGGTATGATGTCAAGATTAGCTCCTAGGAAAATAGTTTGGGGGAAAAAATACTGGTAACATACCAAATAGCATGTTTTTTAAAAGACTGTATTTGAATCCTGACTTAACCATTTATTAGTCCCTAGTTATCATGTTTAACCTTCTTGACTGCTAAGCAGACAGTTCAAGTACACACCCTGAGGCAACTTGAAAGAAAAAGGTGGTAAGCAATTTAAAATCCTGTGCCATACTCTGATACACATGAGAGCGCCATCAATTGGAATTGAATCAATGAAAATTCATTAGCTATATGCACATCAACATGTCACTTAATTTCTGAATACTTAAAATTTCTCATCTCTGTAAAATATATTCTAAACATTATATTGAATTAATGAAACAATACATATCATAAGGATACATATCAAATACAGTGAATGCACTATGCATGGTATAATTGTAGACTACTTTTAAGGGAGCAAGCAAATGAAGAAAAGAATAAGAGAAAAGAAGATTTTAGAAAAAGGGAAGAGTGAAGATTTAGTAACAGATTGTTTTTATTCATGATTTCTGGTTATTTCCTCCCATGGGGACTTCTTTTGCACCAGTTTTAATTTAATTTTATTACTTTTTAAACATAATATATGGATTATACAAATCAGTAGTTCAATTATCGCAAGAAGATTTTTATAATCATTCATTACCTCATAAATTTCAGAATGACTTCTCTCTTGTAATCACTGTGATTAGCTCTCCATTTCTTTCCAATCTACTCTGTTATACCAACATCCCCCAAGAAATCATTGATTTAGTTGCTGTTTATAGATTTACCCATCCTAGATTTTCTATCGACAAAACATAAAAAGTGAAAAACCAACACATAAACTAACAAAAGAAAACCTCAATTGAAAAGAAGAAGAAAATATTAAAAATAAGAATGAATTGAAATTGGATCAAAGAGAGATCAAAGAGTAGTTGCTAAATGTTAACCTAACCACATCTGCAATACTTCATTTTCCAATCACTTATGTATGATAACAAGGCTATTCACATTCTTGGTTTGTGGTCAGAGGGGATTCACTAGAGACTTAATTCATGTGTATTTCCCCTGGACTTTTTATTTTTTTAACTGAAACAAATTTTGAATGAGTCAAAAAGGAGATAAAATGATATTACCGTTTACCCTGTGTCTGCCATAAATGACTTTACAATGCTCTGTCTGATGTTGACTATTCATATCCCTCAATGACCATCAGAGGGGATTTACTGGAGAGTGAATGTAGGTGTGGACCCTGAAGATGGATTTTAGGCTTCTACTGTTATCCGTAGATTTTTGCAAACCATGTTTTCACAATTAAACTCTGATGCAATTCCATTATGTGGTTTTGGATTATGTTATTTATAATCTTTGGATCACACAGGCTGGTGTGCTTCTTCCATGTGGAATGAGTTGGCACCTCACTTAGATGGGTGCTTGCTTGAACACAAGCCTTTAAGACTCCTTCTGATAGCTGAGCACCATTTCGTTTTTTTCTCCACTCTGCTCTACCCATATCTTCAGTGATCTCTTCGTGAGCACACGCATCAAGCAGGACCCATGAATACATTTTCAATTTGTCACTTAGCTGTTTTCAGTACTCTCTTTGGAAATTTTGTTTTTTTCCTTTTTTACAGTTCAAACATTCTCCCAATGTGTCAACCCATGCAATATCCCCCCACGAGAGAAAAGGTAGAAAGACAGCTGCTCATGAAGTGGAAAGCATTGCATTCACTTCCATCCTTCATTCACCCTGATGCTCCGTATCAGAATTCTGTGTAATGGCAGTGTCTGTCCCTCATTGTGTACACTCAGCAGTAGTCAGAAGACATTAACTTCCTGAAAATTCCTTTGGTGTTTTTTCTGATGCCCTAGGACAGAGTAGAAGCACATTTGTGGGTTTCTGAGACTGTAAGTCCAGTAGAAAGTCTCATCTTTCTCCACAGAGTAGCTGTTGGTTTTAAATTGCTAACCTTGTAACCAACAGCCCAACACTGGAAAATTCTACAAGTTGAACTTTGTTCTGGGGTCCAGAACTAGGCTGAAGGTCTGATGATGAAGGAAAGATGTCTAAGAAGATGATATATACATACAGATGCTAGATAGATAGATAGATAGATAGATAGATAGATAGATAGATAGACAGACAGACAGATAGACAGACATAGCATACACTCTGTATTAAAATTCAGATCTTCAAAGTACCACACGACAACCTCTATTCTGTACCTGCCGCGTTGAAATAGATTCCAATTCACGGTACTCCAGAGTAGAACTGAGCCCCATGTGATTTTCCTGAGCGTAACTTTTATGATGGGAGAAAGATGGGGTTAAATATGTCCTCTGGGGCCACTAGGAGTCAGTCTCAACTCAACTAGATGGCAGTGAGATCTACTTTCTACTTTATGAAAGTAGAGCATCAGGTCTTCTTCCACAGTGACACGAGTGGATTCAAATGAGCTAGCCTGTGCTAAACATATGAACGTGAACATTTGTGCCACCTCTACTTGCCATCAAATCACTTGGTGACACCATGTGCTGCATAGCAACTTCATTCCACAGAAGTGTCCAGCCTGTGAGCTTTGAAGCAGATTTTCGTCTGAGGTGCATCTAGGTGGTTGGAGTTTCCACATTTTATTCTTAGTAGCCACGATCTTAATGCAGTTTGTGCTGTCCAGAAATTCCTCTCTAGGAACACTTTCGATATAAATGCAGTGAAATGTAGCAGAAAGCCCTTCTTGTGTTGGAGAAGCTAAGTCTGACAAGTAGTGTATAGCGCTTTTTCAAGACTACAGAGTGACATTCTCCTGCTGCATAAAAGAAGACAACACAAAACAAACAAAAGCACATCATGGCTTAGTCAAGCAAGGGCTCGAGGCAGGAGGATGCCTTGTAGGGAGAAATGACAATGTTTTGTATGTGTCTATGTAAAATTAAAAAGTTCACACCCATGTTTTAAAGGAAAATATATATTTTATTTGTGAAATTTTTCAGTTTTCAAATTCAAAATACTTTGAAAGAGCAAAATAACTCCCTGATGTACTCGGGTACTTTAATGTATTTCTCCTAGCATCAAAGAAAGGAAGTAATCATAATATTAAAGTTAATACCCTGTTTCCCCGAAAGTAAGACATCCCCAGAAAATAAGACCTCCTTACAGTTTTGCCTCTCGCTGAAATATAAGGCACCCCCCAAAAAATAAGACCTCCCCCAAAATAAGGGATTGGACTGTTATGATGATGTTACAGAAGATGATGACATGACTGTCATTGAATAAGCTATTAAATGTACCATAGATTGTTGTACATGGAAATAATGGTAGTAACAAGAAATTCTTGATACTGTAGGATTCAGTTTGTTTGGTTATGCTGGCTTGTGATGACAACTACTACCGTACTGTATACAGGTAATACATTTCCTTTTTTTGTTGTTCAACAATAAATGTGTACCGTATTCTTTTTCATGGAAAAATAAGATATCCCCTGAAAATAACACCTAGTGCACCTTTGGGAGCAAAAATTAATACAAGGCACTGACTTATTTTTGCGAAAACAGGGTAGTTTTGGGGGGTACTCATAACTTCACTCCTAGTGTCTCTAGGGAAACGGCCATTATGACAAGTATTTTATATTTCTTATTAAAAAATAAATCTTATTATCACTTAAGAAATAACATTTCACAGGTAAGAAACCCTACAACCGGTAAAACAGTAAAAATATTCCAAAGTACATTTTTTTCACTCCAAGGTTGTTTTCTAAAGGACTCCTATTTACCTTGTATTTGAAAATGAATTTGTTTAAATTGATTCACCCTGCTATTTATACTTCCTCTCAAATGCTTTATTTTTTTTATCACTCTTGGAATAGATTTTTCTAAGAATGGACAGCTTCTCAAAATTATTTCTAATTGAACATGAGTATCCTGTGGTGGAGGCAGGAGTTTGCATTAAAATAAAATCAAGAAACATAAACTGAGTTGGCACAGGACCTTCTACTCCACAGATATGACCAGGCTTGTTCTTGCAGTAAGAATCTGTTGATAAATGCAAACTCTATATGTGCAATAGGGTAAATTTCAACACAAGCAAGTGACATACCTGACAGCTACAGAATAATTAAAATTATGCTCCATATATTATCGTGAGAAAGAGTAAGTAGGACCGAAAAAATGTACATAAAATATTTCTTTAAAAATAGCTTAGTGTTTAATTCCTTATTGACAGTTATGTAACACCAACTTGAAGTTCATTTGAATATTTGGTATTTGCAATGCAAGTATGGGTAATAAATAAAATTTTATATATATATCTTCCTTTGGTGATTCTTTTTCCCTCTTGCAAGATTTTTCAACAATCATTCTCTTTTTAAATTTTCAATAAATAACACAAAAGCATAGCTGAATATTTTTCTAATGCTTAGTGAAAAAAACAAAACAAAAAAATTTATTTTATTCTGAGAATGTCCACCACAGTTGAGAGAAGGAATTAAAAGTAAAATAAGTTTGTGTTTCAGATCCTAGCAATCTACAAAGTCATAACTTTACAGGAAATAAAGATTAAATGAGTTTGTAGAACCATAGAAGACCCTCAAAATATAGCTACATTTTCTACTTCAATTTCTTTGCCAATAAAGACATTTTCACATGAAATATATGTGGGTAGATAGATTCTCTGTCAACTCTGAACAGTTTTGTGCATTGTTTATCAACCTCAATCCCACAGGACATACTCAAGATGTGATCACGCTTGAATCTTTTGTCTTTGAATCCATTCCAATTCATGGTCACCTATTTTGTAGAGTAGGCATACTTGGCTGTTGTCTTCTTACCCACAGAGTCCTGCTTGTGCAGTGAGTGATTAAGGGACTTAGCTACTAACTGAAAGGTTGACAATTCAAACCCATCAGGTGCTCAGTGGCAGAAAAATGTGGCATCTTGTTTCCATAAAGATTACAGATTTAATCAGGTATAAGGGAACAATAAGAGATCTAAAATTGATGGTAAGGAGAGTGCATAATGCCTGGTGGGTTTAATCAAGTGCAATGTATCCAAGAGGAATTACTGAGAGCTCAATGGGGGGTGAATATGATAGTGGGATTAGAGGAAGATGAAAGGAAATAGAGGAAAGAAATAAGAGACAAAAGCTATTTATAGAGGTATAGCTATAGGCGTGTATATATGTAAATATACTAATTTATAATTAAAGGGATAGAGACCAATGTGCATATGTTTATATGTTAAGTATTAAGATAGCAGATGGACTTTGGACTGAAGGCTTTCCTTAACACAACACTTTCTTATGATAACCTGAAACTCTTTGATACTCACCTTGCCAACATGATCACTGAAGACAAAATGGGTGCATAAGCAAATGTGGTGAAGAGAGCGAATGGTGCCCAGCTATCAAAAGATATATCATCTGGGGTCTTAAAGGCTTGAAGTTAAACAGCTATCCTTTAGGGAAGCAAATAAATCCACATGGAAGAAGCATACCAGCCTGTGTGATCATGAGGTGTCGATGGGATCAGGCATCAGGTATCAGGAGATCCAAGCAATAGGGTTGATGCAAACAATAGGGTTTGGAGTGGAGACCCATCTCTAGACAATTGGCTACCACCCCACAGAAGGGTTATAAGGAAGGCATGATTCAACCAAGGTGCAGTATAGCACCGACAAAACACATATCATTCCTCTAGTTCCTCAATGCTTCCTCCCCCCCCCCCACTATCATGACCCAGTTCTACCTTACAAATCTGGCTAGACTAGAGAATGCACATTGGTACAGATAAGAGCTCTCAACACATGGGATTCAGGACAGATCACCCCTCAGGAACAGTAGTGGGAGTAGCGTTATCATGAGGGTAAGGGATGGTCGGAGAGGGCGAAAGAGGGAACACAAGTTTGGATATATAGCTTCCCCAACCGAAGGGGACAAATATCATAAATGTGGGTGAAGGGAGACAATGCACAGTGTAAGATACGAAATAATAATAACAGCATACAATCGGTTAAGGATTCACGAGGCAGGAGGCTGCAGGAGGGAGGGGGAATAAGAGGAGCCTATACCAAGGGCTCAAGTAGAAAATGTTTTGGAAATCATGATGGCAACATATGTACAAATATGCTTGATAAAATTGATGTTTGGAATGTTATAAGAGCTGTAAGATCCTCTAATGAAATGATGGCAAAAATGGGGGGGTGGGGGGCGCTGTGGGACTGTAATGGCATAAATTTGTGTTGTTTTACATTAAAAATAAAAAAGAACACCCCACTATCATGATCCCAATTCTACCTTACAAATCTGGCTAGACCAGAGGAGGTACATTGGTACAGATAGCAACTGGAAACAGGGAATCCTGGATAGATGAGTCCTTCAGGACCAGTGGTGAGAGGGGCAATGCCTGGAGGGTGAGGAAATGTGGGGTAGAAAGGGGGAACTGATTACAAGAATCTAAGTATTGCCTCCTCCCTGGGGAATGGACAGCAGAGAAGAGGGCGGAGGGAGACGTCAGGCAGTGTAACTTATGATGAAACTATAATAATTTATGAATTATAAAGGGTTCATGAAGGAGGGGAGAGTGAGGAGGGAAGGGGAAAATGAGCAACTGATATTAAGAGCTAAAGTAGAAGGCAGATGTTTTGAGAATGATGAGGGCAACAAATGTGCATATGTGCTTGACACAATGGATGGATGTATGGATTGTGATGATAATTGTACGAGCCCCCAATAAAATAATAAAAAATAAATAAAAAAGAACAACTCTGTCTTGGAAGAAGCACAGCCAGACTTTTCCTAAGAGAATGGTGAGCCTCCTCTACTTGGGAACCATTATCAAGGTACCAGTCCTTGGAGAAGGACCCAGTGCTTAGCAAAGCTGAGGGGCACTGAAAACGAAGAAGCCGTCAGTGAAAGGAACTGACATAGCATTTTAAACATGGAAATGCATGTGAAAATGGCTCAGGATGAGCTTCTCTGAATCAATCACATAATGGTTGTTGAAGAACCACTTTTGTAGATTTCACTAGTTTCTGTGCCTTGTTCAAAATAATCTGTACTCCTAAATCTGAAATGGAATATCATTTAAATCTTCCTAGAAAAATAGAATACTGAAAATAATGAAAATCTTTGAAGATAACATTAAAGTGTGATAAGATATTGTTATTTAGGTATTTGTTGTAACTAAGCTGTTCACATTCCAATCATAGTATACCTGTGGACTGAATGTTTATATCAATATGATCACACACACACATATGTGTGTGTGTATCATTATAGACAATGGGTTACCTTGAGAAGAAAGGGGTTTCTGGAACCCTTCATTCACAAGGAACTTGGATCAAGAGGCAGTTGTAGGAACAGAACAAGGGAATAGTGCATGATTTAAACTCATAAAATGTGGACAACAGGATCATGTCCTCTGACCATACTTGTTCAATCAGTACACTGAGAAAATGATCAGAGAATCCAGCATATCTGCAGAAGAATGTAGGCATCAAGACTGGAGGAAAGCTTAGTAGCAAGCTGCAATATGCAGATGACCCAACCTTGCTTGCAGAAAGTAAGGAGGACTATAAGTACTGACCCAAACCATGGTATGTTCAATTGCCTTATGTGCATGTGATTGTTTGGCATTGAATAAGGAAGGCCAAAGAAGAATTGATTCATTTGAATCATAGTGCTGGAGATAAATATTCAAAATACCATGGAGTGCTAAAAGGAAAAACTGATCTATCTTGGAAGAAGTATGACTAGAATGCTCCTTAGAGGCAAAGATGGCAAGATTTCATCTTACATATTTTGGACATGTTGCCAGGAAGGACAAGTCTTGGAGAAGGCCATCATATTTGGTAGATTGGAGGAGCAGTGAGACAGAGGAAGGTCTTCAAGGAGATGGATGGACATAATTAGTGGCTGCAACAATGGGCTCAGGCATAGAAACAATTGTGAGATGGTGCATGTCAGGTCAGTGTTTTGTTCTGTTGTGCATCAGGTTGCTATGGATCAGAACACACTCTATGGCACCAAACAGCTACAAACACATGGAACCAATTAATCTTAGCAATGTGTTTTACGTTTATGTAAGTTTTATTCAAATAGCTTCCAAAGATACAATCTAATCATTATAACAAATTTGTGAACTATGCTGTCTTTATGAATTTAAACAACTAAACCATGGCTAGAACTTTCAGAAGATTTCCCCAAAGTTTCACATCTGGGATTGGAATTCATAGGTCTTCAGTGTGGTTCCCCCAATATGGTGCTGCTTCTCTGTAGCTGTCAATTTACATATATCTGTATGTACTGCAAGGCTTATTGATACCCAAGGGATTCTATATAGAAATATTTATTTTTATTTTCATATACAAAATATTTAAGAGAATATAGAAATAATTATGCCAAAACTATGTTTTCAAACAACCCGTTTTCCTGATTTCTCTGTTTTAAAAAACCTTCTGGGCATGTAGATTATTACTTCCTTAGAGTTTTTCTCTTCTTCAACCAGGTGTTTTTGTGTCTAAACTCCTTTCTCAGTTTAATTAGACCTATAATTATACCTATAATACTGGGAATTAAATATCACCTCTATTCTGTCATCCAATCCAAGATGAGTGCATTGGGGACTTGAAGGTGTTCAAAGAAATCATTGTTCAAGGCTAATTTCTGGTTACTTATAATTCTATATAGCTTGTGTCTAGATTAAAAACATGTACATTTTACTCTTTGTCAAATTCTACAGACAGTGGTGAGCCCTATGCATCATTTCTGTAAGCTTGTAAAGATAAGAACATTATGGATTCACAACAAATCTAAGATCCTATGGTTGCAGTCTTAATAATGAGATGATCAACTTCTTACATCTCAGAAATGAAACCATCCAGAGCCACCAACTTACTGTCTTACATTATCCTGAACTTATTATTCCAGGAAATTCTTCCTCAAGAAGATGAAGTTGCAAGTACTTTCTTGTTTATGCCAGCACTTCCTGAAAATCCATGTGAACAATAGTTTCATCTATTAGTTTGCTCAACTTGGTTCATCAAATTACTATTTACCATTTGAATTTCCCTTAAAGCCTCACATTTGTTTTTGGTTTTTTTATATATATTATCCTTATTTTATTAAATTTAAATATATCGCAAGTTCTAGAATAGGTCAGGGAGACATAAATACAAGGGAGAAAAGTTAAATTTATAATATCAGTTGTTATCCAAATTAACAAATATACTTTAGATTTGAAGAAAACAAAAATAAAGTTCACTGCTCTTGATCCAAGGCCAATTCATGGCAAACTCACTTAGTTCAGAGTAGAAGTGCAATTTTCTTTGCTGTAACTTTAAAAAAATTGTTTTATTAGGGGCTCATACAATGCTTACCACGATCCATACATACATCAACTGTGTAAAGCACATTTGTACATTCATTGCCCTCATCATTCTCAAAACATTTGCTCTCCACTTAAGCCCCTGGCATCAGGTCCTCATTTTGCCCCCCTCCCTCCCTGCTCCCCTTCCCTCATTAGCCCTTGATAATTTACAAATTATTATTTTGACATATCTTGCCCTGTCCGACGTCTTCCTTCACCCACTTTTCTGTTGTCCATCCCCCAGGGATGAGTTCACATGTAGATCCTTGTAATCAGTTCCCTCTTTCCAGCCCACCCTCCTTCCACCATCCCAGTATCGCCACTCTCACCACTGGTCCTAAAGGGATCATCCTCCCTGGATTCCCTATGTTTCCAGTTCCTGTCTGTACCATGCACACATCCTCTTGTCTAGTCAGATTTGTAAGGTAGAATTGGGATCATGATAGTGGGGCTGGGGGTGGAGAAAAAGCATTTATTAACTAGATGAAACTTGTATGTTTCATCACTGCTACACTACACCCTGACTGGTTCATCTCCTTCTGTACTGGCTCATTCCCATGACCCTTCTGTAAGGGGATGTCCAATTGCCTACAGATGGGCTTTGGGTCTCCACTCTGCACTTCCCCTGTTTCACAATGATATTATTTTTTGTTCTGATGATGTCTGATACCTGATCCCTTCGACACCCAGTGATCGCACAGGCTGGTGTGCTTCTTCCATGTGGGCTTGGTTGCTTATGAGCTATATGGCTGTTTATTACCTTCATGCCATTAAGACCCCAGACACTATATCTTTTGATAGCCGAGCACCATCAGTTTTCTTCGCCACCTTTGCTTATGCACCCGCTTTATCTTCAGCGGTTATGTCAAGAAGGTGAGCATCATGAAATGCCAGTTTAATAGAACAAAGTATTCTTACATTGAGGGAGTACTTAAGTGGATACCCAAGGTCCATCCACTACCTTAATACTAAGCCTATACATATATGCACATAAATCTATTTCCACATCCTCATATATAAATATATTTACATATGTACATGCCTTTATTTAGACCTCTATAAATGCTATTTTCCTCCTAGATTTTTCCTCTATTTCCTTTTAGTTTCTTCTTGTCCCACTATCATGTTCAGCCTTTATTTGGGTCTCAGTAATTCCTCTGCATTACATGACCCTTGGTCATGCCCTACCAGGCCTCCCACACTCTCCTCACCACCGATTTGGACCACTTGTTGGTCCCTTGTCCCTGGGTTTGTTAACACTCACATTTGTTAACATTGTTAATCACTAATCATAAGTGATTATCTCATGACCCAATCTCTATCCATCCCTTTGCATTAACGATATGACTTTTTACTAGATTCCCCAAACCTACACATATGCAAACATATTTTCTTTTTCAAGAACTCTTACAAAAGTCAAGGCAGGAGACAATAGCAATGGCTTTAGTTAATCAATTAGTTATTTTCAATGTCTCTTTTGGAAGTCATTATTAGGCAAAGATACTAGTGCTATAGATGAATAAAACCCAAAACAAAATCTACATTCTACTAGAAATACATGTTCCTGTAAAATAGTACCACTGGACAGAACCACACTCAGATCTTAAATAAGGACAGCTTGTTTTATGAGTTTCTCTTTTTCCTCCTGTTATCTCTCACTCTATATCTATGTTTTTTACTCCTGCTTCCACTTTGGGTTCTGATAGGATCTGCACATTGTTTCTTCTCACAGTGCAGTCCCAAGTAGACATTGTACTGGCTTCCAGGGTGGTACAAATAGCTTGTGCTGGAGTATGATGATTAAGGAATTGGCATAGACTGACCTCCACAGTTTCACTAGGAGGAAAAGATTCCAACTCCTTCGCTGCTCAAAGATGAGCAGAGGTCTGACATGCCTCTACCCTTTAACCTTCTTTAGTCTATCCTGTTTTCCGTTTTTCAGCTACCAGTGTGCATGTATCAAAGTCACAGCCCTTAGAAGGTGGCTTTAAAGTCATAACTTGTGTTGTATGGCCACACAGGGTGCTTCTGGTCAATCCTCTGGTCACTGGGAAATTACAGGAATTAGGAATCATCTCACCCCCACCCCATCTGTGCCATCACTTTATATGCTTCTGTGCCGTCTTTTATCAAGGCCACACCCCACAACTTTTGATCTGTATTCTACTTCCTTGCAGGAGTCCAGCCTCTACTATGTATCTGAGAATGGGTTTGGACCCTTTTCTAGTTGTTCAAAGATTATAGGACAAGGGGTAATCTGTCTCCTCTTGTGTGCATCTATGTTTTATCACTGTCATGCTCCATGATATTTCACTGCTGACTAATTCCATTTTTTCTCTCAAACTGTATTCTGCAGCTCTGAGAGTTTACAACAACAAAACCCCACACAAACTAACTGATACTGGGTCAATGCAGACTCACAGTGACCCTATAGGCCAGAGTAGAATTGCCTCTGTGAAAAACAAATACATAAAGTTTTCATAAACTGTCACTCATAATAGGATTAGAATGCCTCACCTCTCCTTTGGAGCATTGGTGATTTTGAACTGTTGATCTTGCAGTTAGCAGCCCAACATTATGCCATCAAGGCTCCTCTGGGAATGTACGGGGTAAGTGTAGCCAAATGCTGGCAATGGTGAGGGCTGCTTGCACCTCTGTTCAAGGAGGTGAGAAGTGTGTTTGTTTGGGGGTGGGGTGCAGGGTGTGTGTGATCAAGCCATGGCCAGTGGAGAATTCACAGGTCTGTTTCTCCTCTGGGTACAGATATTCCGTTCACTTTCTATCTTTTCCTCGTAGACTCAGGGCTCCAGGTTTTTCCTCCAAATGTGTTCTCCCCTATCTTTTCTGTAGAATGTCTTGTGTACTATATCAGTCTATAAAGTGTCTTGTGCAGTGATTCTGTATAGGTCGCCGTCTTGCCAGAAGTTTCCAAAGTTTGAAAACACTATTTTTCTTTCCTTTTCTCCACTTCAAGGTCAGTTTTCTGTTCTTCCCTTTCTCTTTCATATTTGCAAAATGCCTCTGTAGGTCAGTACTTTTGAATCTTAAGTCCTGCCGTGGAGCCACACAAATCCATATAATCGGACCCATTCATTTTCGTATAGTGATTGTGTAACTTTCTATGTTCTTTACAGCATTCGTTTCTGTTTCAATACTTGTCATGGAATTGAATATGATAACTTGAAGGTCATATTTCATTGTTTCTTTAGTTCTTTTAGTTCAAGGAATGCTGAGTATTTTTCTCACGTGTTTTCTAACTTCTGATCTTTGCACTTTTAATTATATTTCTTCATTTTACCTTCTTGAGATGCCCAATGAAATATGTTCAGATCTAAGATTTCATCATTTCTCCCATCAAATTAGCTGGTCTGTGTTCAAGAGCAAATTCCAGAATCTCAGCTGACATGCATTTGATTTGTTTTTCTTCCTATTCTCTCTTAAGAATGTCTCCTCTCGTCCAATGAGGCTTTTACTCTCATAAGGAGTTATAGTCTCAGTGACCGACAGCTCTATTTCGCCCAATAGTGACACAAAGCGTCAGAACTGACTTCTTGGCAGTGAGTTTGGGTTTAGGCTTTATGTTTTGTTTTTCATAGTAACCCACAGTTCATCGGGTCTTCATGCACTAGTGTTCAATGTGCCTTCTAATCTTGACATGGTCTCTAATTCAGGCATGGAGCATTTAAAGCTTTATTTTTGCTCTTGTAGACTTTTAACAATTTCCTCAGCTTCAGCATGAACTTACTATAAGCAATTCATGGTACATTTGGCATTTGCCTCCAGCCTTATCCTAACCAGTGACATTGAGCTTTTCTGTTATGTCCTTTTTACAGATGCAATCGCTTTGGTTTCTGTGTATCTAATTTGTAAGGTCCACATATATAGGCAATGTTTATGTTGATGAAGAAGGTAATTTCAATTAATAGATCAAGAACAGACAATGAAGAATGACATAGCTCCCAACTTCAGAAGAAGAAGCCACTGAAGACCTAAGGGATAACTCTGGAATATTGTCAGATACTGAAGGGCTGATGTGCGGAAACAGAACATTGTAAGAGACAGTGCCAGAAGTTGAAGATCTCTGGTTGGAAGACAATTGAAACATGATTAAGAAGGAGCAGCTTTCATCGAATGGAATCAATCATGGTGATTGGCTGTGGTAAAGCCTGTGGGAGTGGGGCCTGAGAGATCTTCATGTGCTCATGGGACATAACTCAAGGTAGACACAGCTTTCAAATCTGAGAAGAATAAATCTAAGAAAATTGGAAGTCATCAAAATTGAAATTGAATGCATAAAGATCACTATTCCAGGCCTTAGTGAGCTGAAATGGAGTGGTACTGGAGATTTTGAGCCAGAAAAACATAGGAATTACTATGCTGGGAGTAACAATAAAAAAATGGCATGGTATTCATTGTCAAAAAGGACATTGCAAAATCAATCATGAAGTGCAGTGCTATCTGTGATAGGATTATATCCAGCCACCTTCAAGGAAATACAATCACTTGACTATTATTCAAATTTATGCACCAACCACTAGAGAGGGATGAAGGATTTAAAGAATTCTTGCAATGATTTCCATCAGAACTTTATCAGACATGCAATGAAGATGTGTTGATAATCATTGACAATTGGACTGCAAGAATTGGAAACAAAGAGAAGGGGACAGTAATTGGGAAATGTGGATTTGGTGATAGAAAGAAAGCTTCAGATTGCATGATAAAATTTTGCAAGACCAATGACTTGTTCATAGCAAGTACCTTTTTTTCAACAACACAAAAGGTAACTATACACTTAGACTTTTCCAGATGACACTAAAATCAAATTCACAACATGTGTGGGAAGATAATTTGAAGAAGAGATTTATCAGCAGCTGAAACCAGGTCGGGGGCTGACTGTGGAACAGAACATCAATTGTTCATATGTAAGTACAGGATAAAGCTAAAGGAAATGAAAACAAGTCCATGAGAGCCAACACACAACGCTGAGTCTATCCCACTTGATTTGAGAACATTTCAAGAACAGATTTGACACCTAGAACTTTAATGACCACAGAAGACCCGATGCGCTGTGGGAGGACTTTAAGACCACCATTCATGAAGAAAACAAAAGATCATTAAAAACACAAGCAAGGATCAAAGTGGATGCCAGAAGATACTCTGAAACTTACTAAAACAAATGGAACATACGATGAAGTCAGAGTTGAATAGGAAATTTCAAGGACAGCTCAAGGAGACGATACCAGATATTACAATGAAATCTGCAAAGACTTAGATTTAGTAAACCAAAAGGGAAGAACAGGCTCAGTATATCTAAAACTGAAAGAACTCAAGAAAACAATTAAGCTTCAAATTGCAATCTTGAAAGAATCTATGAGAAAACATTGAATGATACAGGAAGTATCCAAAGAAGATGGAAAGACTATGCGGAGTCACTGTACAACAAAGAATTAGTTGACATTCTGCCATTTCAAAAGGTAGCATGGTGCTGACAGAAGTTCAAGCTGGACTGTAAGTGTTAGCAAAAAAAATGCTCCAGGAATTTATGGAATAACAACGGAAATGTCTCCACAAGGTGATGAAGCACTGGAAGCGCTCCCTCACATCACTCTTGTATGCCAGGAAATTCAGAAAACAGCTACTTGTCCAACTGACTGGAAGAGTTCCATATTTGTGCCTATTCCAAAGAAAAGGAGCCCAACAGAATGCTCAAATTATACAGCAATATCACTGATATCACATGCCACCAGATGTTCAGGCTTGATTCAGAAGAGGATGTTGAGCAAGGGATTTTATTGCTAATGTCAGATAGCACTTGGTTCAAGCAAAGAATGCCAGAAAGATGTTTACTTGTGTTTTATTTACTATGCCAAGGTATTCAGAATGTGGATCATAATGAACTGTGGTTAACCTTGAGAAAAAAACGGGAATTCCAGAACACTTCATTGTGGTTATGTGGAACTTGCACATGGGTCAAGAGACACTTGTGGGAACAGAACAAGGGCATCCTGCATGGTTTAAAATCAGGAAAGATAGGCATAAGGGTCATATCTTCTCATTATACTTGTTCAAGCCATATGCTGAGCAAATAATCACATGAAGAGAATGTGGCATCAGGATCAAAGGAAGGTTTATTAATGACCTATGATATGCAGATGACACAACCTTGCTTGTTGAAAGTGAGGAAGACCTGAAGCACTTGATAAAGATCAAGGGTTGGAGCCATCAGTATGGAGTACAGAAGACAAAGATCCTTACAACTGGACTGATAGATAACATCATGATAATTGTAGAGAAGGTTGAAATTCTCAAGGAATTCACCTTGCTTGGATCTACAATCAATGCTCCTGGGAGCAGCAGTCAAGAGATCAAAAGATGTTTTGGATTAGGTAAATCTGCTGCACAAGACCTTTGGAGAGTATTGGAAAGTATTGGAAAGTAAGGATGTTACTTTGACGATTAAGGTGTGCTTCACTCACGCTATGGTATTTTCCATTGCCTCATATGCATGAGAATGTTAGACATTGAATAAAGACCAAAGAAAAACTGAAGCATTTGAATTGCGGTGCTGGATAAGAATAATGAAAATACATGGTTTACTAAAAGAGAAACTGATCTGTTTTAGAAGTTCCAGTAGAGTGTTCCTTAGAGGCAAAAATGGCAAGGCTTAATCACGCCCACCCTGGGGGGTGGGGGGAGGGATAATTTTCATTTATTCATGAAGTCCGTTGAATCACAGTACAGCTTGATGCCATATTGGTGTCGCACTCTGCCAGTCATCCAAAGATTATGCCAACCTTCCTTTCCAACTTCTTTGTCTACGAGTGCATCACTGGACCCAGCCAGCAGCTCACCCAGACAAGTTCAGTAACAGATTTTGGCTCTCTGCACATAATAGATGAAAATCCTTATGAAGTATTCAGTTTTGTCTCATGGATTTGACCCTGCTGCAAATGTCACATCCTAATTCTTGAACGGATTTTTATCATCAGGGTCACCCAAAAATACAATAACTAGCACTGAGCATTTTTTGTTGCAAGCATTGCACACCTAACTTCCTTAATTTTCACAACCACCTTCACTTGTTTTTTAGGAGTCTCTGGGTGACACATGGTTAAGTCTGTACCTAAATTATGAGGTCTAGGGATCCTGGAAGTACAGTGGTTACGCCTCAGACTGCTAACGGTCAGGTCTGCAGTTCAAAACCATCGGCCACTCTCAAAACCCATCCATGTTTCGTTCTACTGGACAGGGGTTTTTCCTGGTGTGGGAACCAGGAAAGGCTTCATCTTACACATTTGAGACATATTTTCAAGAGTGACCAGTCCCTGGAGAAGAACATCATGTTGGTACAGTAGAGGGGCAGCAACAATAAGGTCAATTGTGAGGATGGCACAAGACAGGGCAGCGTTTACTTCTGTTATGCAAATGGGTTTGATCCAAGTTGGTGGCACCTAACCACAACAATTAATAGGATATCTGCATATGTAGACGTTTTTCAGACAATCTCAGGCATCATTTCCTTCACTAAGGGCATATTTTTCCTACTATTGATTATTCTTTGTTTCTAACTTTTACAATCTGGTCACCAATGATAATCAATCAGTACAAATTGTTTGTATTTTCATACTACCAAAATTGATAAAAATCATTTCTCCAACACTAGTTTTAGTTGTTAGTATGTAAATTTAAATAGAGTTGCATTAAGTATTTTTTCTATAAGTATATGACTATTATCCTCTCATGGACAGCTTTGTACTTCAGAATACATCTTGAAATATTCTTTTTGACTATGAATGTGACACATTTCCTCTTTAATTTGTTATTTCCAAAATAATCTAACATACAATTATCTGATTAAAAATGGTCAATAACAGTACATTTCAGTGTTCAAGATATATAGATATATAGATATATATTTGTGTAATCTATTTCAATTTTTGCAAGTTCTAATTCTTTTGAAAATCATTTTATTGGGGGCTCATACAACTCATCACAATCCATACATACATCAATAGTATAAAGCACAATTGTACATTTGTTACCCTCTTCCTTCTCAAAACATTTGCTATCCACTTAAGCCCTTGTCATCAGCTCCTCATTTTTCCCCTTCCCTCCCTGCTCCCCCCTCCCTCATGAACCCTTGATAATATATAAATTATTATTTTGTCATATCTTACACTATCCGACGTCTCCCTTCACCTAATTTTCTGTTGTCCGTCCCCCAGGGAGGAGATTATATGTAGATCCTTATAATTGGTTTCCCCTTTCCACCCCACTATCCCTCCTATCTCCCAGTATCGCCATTCTCACCACTGGTCCTGAAGGGATCATCTGCTCTGGATTCCCTGTGTTTCCAGTTCCTATCTGTATCAGTGTACATCCTCTGGTCTAGCCAGATTTGTAAGGTAGAATTGGGATCATGATAGTGGCTGGGGAGGAGCATTTAGGAACTAGAGGAAAGTTGTATGTTTCATTGTTACTACCCTGCACCCTGACTGGTTCGTCTCCTCCCGGGGACCCTTCTGTAAGGGGATGTCCAGTGGCCTACATATGGGCTTTGTGTCCCCACTCCGCACTCCCACTCAGTCACAATGATATGATTTTTTGTTCTTTAATGCCAAGTTCTAATTTTTATGGGTTTGTGTTTTGTATATTTTTTCGGTGTAGTATTTGTGAACGTTAGCAGCACTTTCTCCCCAGCTTGAGTCTTGCCACATCTGCAAATAAAGATCCTAAAACTTTCTTCCAACCGTATCATTAAGATCAATTCCACTTTGTGGAGGCAGCTCCTCTCCTTTCATATTTGAAGGCTTCGAACCTGAGGGATTCCTCTTCTAGCACTCTATGATCAATAATCCGTTGTTAATATTAAATCTTTTGCTGGCCTTTTTTTTTTTCAGAAGTAGATAATCAGGTCCTTTTATCAAGTATGTCTTAGTATGGAAATTCCACTGAATTGTGTCCATTCTTAGTGACTCCTCTGACATTTGAAACAGTGATGCCATACTTTTGCGTATCACAACAGCATCTAAGCCACAATAGTGTGATAATTGGATAGATAAGGCATGGAGATATTTTTTATTATTTTAATAAGTTTTAAAAGTTTCTTTTTAGTTTCTAGATTGCTATGGGTTTATGTAGATACATATATAGGTCTAGTTTTACCAAATATCTTACCATCACATTTTATAAGGTGCATCTACATTTTTGAATCTTTCTTGTAGTACATTATTTTAATAGACATGCAGTATTGAACCATCTATATAATAAACTCATATAGCTTTGCAATCATATTATTCTTTAAGCATACCAATATTCTCAATTTCAAAACATCTCATTAAAGATATTTGAAAGAGGAAAGAGCTGGGAGGCAAAGGGCATTTATAGAGCTCTAGATAAAGACATGTACATATACAAATATATTATATGAGGATGGGGAAATAGATCTATGAGCC
>NW_022111373.1:48909243-48964158 GCF_000313985.2 Echinops telfairi | reverse complement strand
CAATGAATGTACAAATGTGCTTTACACAATTGATGTGTGTATGGATTGTGATGAGTTGTATGAGTCCCTAATAAAATGATTTAAAAAAAAAGATATTTGAAAATATGTCCATCAAGTCATTCATTTATAGAGTCGTTGTGTAAGCTTGTACAGATATTTTCAAAGGGTTTTTATTGTCCTATAGAACACAGTTAACAAAATTTGGAAGAAAAAATGTAAGTAGACATTTTTTCCAAATTAGAAAACATACCCGAAGTATATGAGATTAAATTTAGCTGTAGATTGTGATAAATTCTTTCAAATAAACCATTTGCTTAGGAATTTTTGTAAATATTAGCTTGATTAGAAATACATATTATGGATAGGAATAAAACTGAGTGTAAAAGGGAATAAATAATGTGACCACAATCAGAGCAGTGGTTAGAGCTGAATTAAAAATCCAGACAATCCACCTCAAAGTTTGTTTCCATCCTTTCACTAACAGCATGCCTAATAAGAACAGGAAAGAGATTCAGCAGCTGTTTGCGACCTCTGTTGTTCAAAGCTGTTTCATAAATTTTAACTAATGAAATGAAGTGGTGAAGTAAATGGTATGAATATTACAAAATATGAATAATTTCTTTTACTTGCCAATGATACTTTTTCATGCCAATATAAAACAAAAGTAATTAGTGATAATTAATGGAGATATTTATCATAGTCCTGGATGGAAGAATTTAACATTATAAATACATTGATTTTATTTTCAAGTAATATATATTTATATATTTCCCACTGCATTTAGGATTTGATTGTGTGTGTGTATGTGTGTAATGAAGGAACCCTTTAAGAAATGGATCAAATTTTTTAAATTTCAAAAATGAAAATAATTGGAAGGTGGCTTATCCTATCATATATCTCTGATTCTCTAAAATCTACCTTAAATTAAAGCAATATTATACTGGCACAGGGACAAATATTTTAGAGAAATAGTTTTGAGATGCCCAAAAGATAGCTTCACACTAATCTGAAGCAGGGTTGTTCAGATTAGTGGTATCATGGGGTATTTAGTCAATAGTTTGAACAAATTCAAACATATTTGAAATAAAGGAGATTTACATGCTGCTTAACTCTTTCACACCTACACACACAATAAACAACAGATTAAAAAACTAAAAATTATTAAATAAAGGAAATATAGGACACATTTTTAATTAAGGAAGTCGTATATAAAACCATGCAAAAATAAAAAGGCAGTACGTTGAAAGAAAATGAATATTTTCCTGAATGGCAAATAAGTCAAAGATTAATTCAAAAGGCAAAGAATTGACTCAGAAAATATTTATAACACCTGTAGCTAATCAAGAGTTATGACCCACGAAATGCTAAGAGCCACTATAAAACAATAATGAAAACTAGCCCATTATAAGCCAGATACAGAATTCAGAAAGGCATTTCACACAAAGTACAAAAGTCTACTAAACATGATTAAATGTGAAAAGCGAGATGAAAATCAACCAAGCAAAACAACTTACACAGAGAAAAACAACACAAAATTGTCCCTAGCCCAATAAGTTTAGTATAAATTACGAAAACTGACAACATGTAATCGGCAGGAGAAAAGCATTTTCACACATTCCTGTTGACAGTGACTGAGGACAGTTGAGAAGCACCCATGGGAAGCTAGAAACGCAAACACCATTTGAGAAAACTATTTTTTTGTTCTTGGATTCTGTCCTAGTGTAACCTACTCCTGTGGACAAATATTAACACATAGGCATTTGTAATAGCAAATTTTGGGGAGAAGCAATCAATAGACAAATCTTTAAAACAATCTGCAGTATAATGCAGCTACTATATGTGGCAGATGCGTGATTTCTCCATGGAAGCATGTTTAGGATTTTGTTCTATAAAGGGCAAATTTGCATTTTATCCAAAATTTAAAAAATATATGAATCAGTATTATGGCATGTGTACACCTCCCCACGTATCTTTTCAACAAAAACAAAGTCTGAAAACGTGAAAAATTAAATGTAAGTAATCATATCCATGGATACGTTTGGAGCAGGTTGGAACTTTCCTTAGCTTGTATTCACTTAAAAAAGACGAAGAAACAAGTGTGAATTTCATTTAAATTTTATTTTCCTGTACTTTAAAAACCACATATTTGTTATGTGAATTAGGAAAATAAAACAGAAACCAGTAGCATAACTTCTTAATTTGAGGAAAGTCCTGGTTTTGATGTGTGAAGATGAGAGAAAATGCAGGTGCACAACCTAATTTAACCTCAATGTACAAATTGCCTTTTTCAAGCTCAAGATAGCTTCCTCTAGAAATGTTTCACATGGTCACTCTAGGGACGTTGTTGAGTTGACTTGAGAACACGTGAGGATGTTCAATCTGAAAAATGAGTATGTATGGAAGGGCCACTGTACTGGACAAAAGAACAGCTCGAAATGGCCCCACCTGCATGTCTCATTTGTATTTCCTTCTTAAAACCCTAAAATACTGCCCTGGTTGGCCATGAAATGAGGTTCCTAATGACCAGATATGAAATAATGTTAATAGTTTGAAGTTTGAGGAGAGCAGAGCCTGCACATTTGCAGCACAGACCTTGGCTGGGACACTTGTGGGAGTCTGGACTCCATTCTTTCTGGCACAAAGAGGGTCTGTGGAGTGCTCAGCGGGAACAAACAGGAATGTGGTGTGTCTCTGTGATTTCCTGTCCCCCTCCCCCTTTCCACAGAGATAGCTCCTTTGGTGGAAAGACATCTGTGCTTTCTTCTCTCTCTTCAAGACGAATGTCATGATTTAGGATACACAAATGTAATTTCCACTTGGACTGCCTGCTGGTTTATTTCATGCACCTGCTTCTGGAGGAAGGAGAAACAGGGTTTTAAGGGGCCCTTTTGGGACCAGAACTGACATTTGACCAGTTAGATCCCACCAGAACAGGAACACAAAAGCATTTATTCATAATGAGTGATTTACATGGAGGAATGCATTTGCAATTATACTCATATTTACATTTTCAATGATTATGTGCATATTTACTTGGCACCACATAGACTTGTTACTTTCCTTGTTCTTAGTATTACTTTTCTTAAACCACAAAAAATAGAGGTCAATATGTCTTTTTCTTATTTTTATATTCCTTTTATCAGATCTTGTATTGATTTATAAGTTACACATTTATATCTTGCTTTCAGTTTTTGCTTTTTTGTTCTAATATAATATTGTAATGTTTGGGATTTAAATATAAACTACCTATGGAAATGTGTAATATATCATTTCCCAGTATCTTTGAATTTAATTGTTGTTAACTGAAATATCTCTTATTAGATCTTTTTTGTTGTTGCATATCTGAGTATTAAACTGTTCCAAAGATGAAATTGTTATAAAGAGCCATCCTAAATGGTTTGCTGAAAGTCTAAAACAGCTAATAAATTAAGAATTGATTTATAAAACAATTCTTATTCTCTTTAACTATTTCCTATAATGATTGTAGTCCAAGTCAGCTACCAAGTACTTTATTTATTTGGGGAAACAAATATCAATTCTTAAAAATGAAAGTAATTAAAGAGTTAATAAAATACACTATGCTGTGCTTCATTGTTTGTTAAAGAAAATAGATTTCTTCTTCTTTGATAGTTTCAATTAAGGACTATCTGCCTCTATGAGCAGGAACTGGCTACTAAAATGATTGACTACTAACCAGAAGGCTCATAGTTTGAACCCACCACTCCCTGGGAGAACAATGTGGCCGTCTTGCAAAAGCTGCAGCTTTGGAAAGGCAGTAGAGCGGTGGTGTAAGTTGGCCGGGACACGTCAGCAATGAGCTTCCACAGTTGGTTAGTTTGGTCTCTACTATTGAAGGGAAAAAGCTGCCCAGAACTACGAATTCCTTGAAAATTCTAATGTTGGGGGTTTAAATGGAGAGAAAATGTTTTGAGAAATGATGTACAAATGCGCTTTACACAATTGATGTGTGTATGGATTGGGATAACAGTTGCATGAGCCCCTAATAAAATGTTAAAAAAAAAAAGAAAAAGAAAATTCTACAGTGTAGAAAAAAATAAGTAGAAAATCTCTGGGTTGTAAATACAAAGGTTGTGCTTTAGTGTTTTAGTGACACCATGTATTTGTTAGATTTGATGAACAGCAGATGTCCCAAGAATTGTGAAAACATCTGCAACAATCACTTGAAGGTGAGAAGACAATCTGACTAATTTCCTTTTTTGGTTTATTTGCTTTCCTGGTGAACTACTTTATTTTTTAAACAAGTAGCCTTCCTTTCCGTTGCTCTTCTATGCCATGTGATAAGAAGTTTCCAGGTTCCAGAATATGGTTAAAGATAAATGGGGTAGCAATTTGAAAACAGCAGCCACTCTGTGGGAGAATGGCGAGGGACTCAGGAAGAGTTAAAATCTCAGAAAGCCCCAGAGCCAGTTCTACTGTGTAGTACAGGGTGCTACGAGGTCGAATGGCAGCAAGTCATCTTTACATGCATTTTTCTTTTACAGAGTGGCTGGTGGGTTTGAACCAAGTATTTACTAGCAGCCAAGTATTTGACCATTGTGTCATCTGGAATCTTGAACTACAGACAAAAAGATTATGAATTTACACACATATTTGGGGAGACAAAGTTCAGCCAAAAACAGGTTTAGTAATAGATTCTCTAGTAATCTTTAAAATAGAGGCATTTACCCTGGAGTAACTGTCCATATTTAAGTATGTCTAGTGTGGGCTGACAGTGGCAAATAAAAAGAACTCAAAAAATAAGTGTTTCTTCTCTCAGGCTGAGGTGGACAAGTAAACTAAGAATCCTTAGAAATACAAAATATTAAATTCTGGTTTCTTTCTTTGTTTGTTTGCTGTCCTACTTTTCAGGGCAGCATTATCCACTTCTAAAAGTGACCTCGTAATGGTAGCCATTGAGACAAACAAGTTATATTTCCTTTAAGACCATTTCTATTTTGATTTCGTCTGTATTGCTCCTCTTTAACCTGAACAGGGCTTTGAAGAAAAATAGAGCTCATGCTGGGAAAATATATCCATTTGATACTTAAGTTTCTTTTTTATTAAGTTCATCTTCTTCTACTTCTCTCTTCCTTTTTTACTCCCTCTAACTATCCAATTCCAATGATTAAATCTTGTTTATAAGAATTATACTCACAATAGCAGGAAGATGGAAGCAGTCTGAATGCCCACTAATGAGTAAATGGCTAATTAAAATGTGTATAATGGAATGCAGCAGAATACTATGAAGCCATAAAGAATAATGGTGACTTCTCTCTCTCTCTCTCTACATATATATATATATACACACACGCACATGGAAGACATTTTGCTGAATGAAATAAGTCAATTACAAAGGGACAGATACTGTATGATTTCACTGTTATAAAAATATAGGTAAGTATACATATTGAAACCAATGGTATATGCATATAGATGTGGACCAATATAAATAAACCTGTATGCAGGCCTATATGTGTATATTTGTATTTACATATATGTGTAACTGTAGGAATCCATATATATTGACAAATACAATACAATACATAAGGGCATAAGCAAAAACATATTGTTAACTTTAAACACCTGTGGGATTGGTTGGCAGGGTCTGAGACATATGGTCATTGTCTCATGGGACAACACATTCAATGGGAATAATATGGCACATATGCTTATATTACATGTCATATTTGATAAGTAGCATTTAGGTTATTAAAACTCTTACCAGTGACCATCAAGATACAATTACTGTTCAGATTGAAAGAGAAAGACAAAAATCAAAGACTCAGAGAACAAACTAGTCGATAGGACTAATAGAATACCAAAAATATAGCCTCATCTATCCTGGAACTAGAAGAACTAGTTGATCCCTGGCACCACTACTGATCACATTGATCAGAAACGCAATAGCTAATCTTCACGTATAGGGAAGACATATGGAACAGAACTTTAAAAGTCCTATGGTACTGGATGAGATGGAAATGGAGGACCATCAAGAGCACCCTACTTGAGTTAGATTTTAAATTTTGAACCAGAACTATTTCATAAGATCAGCTTTTCACTAAGTAACAAATTGTCTTGTGGCATAAGCAATAGCATACCAATTGTCTATCGGTTTGTTTTACTGTCGTGGTTTGTGTGTTGCTGTGATGCTAGAGCTATATGACTGGTATTTCAAATAATAACAAGGTCCAACAGAGTGAACAGGCATTAGCTGAGCTTCCACACTAAGGACAGACTACAAAGAAGGAATAGGTGGTTCACTTCAGAGGAATGTTCTGGTAGGGCACAACGCTACATGAGAAGAAACAGCTGCAAAAATCTAATAATCAGAACTTTAAATGTACAATGTATGAATCTAGAGAATTGGAAGTCATCAAAAGTGAAATGGCTTTGATGCTTCTCAGCTAGATGGCCGCTTGTATGTCTTCAAGCCTTTAAGACCTTGGACGCTATATCGTATGGTAGCCGGGCACCATCAGCTTTCTTCACCACCTTTGCTTATGTTCACATTTTTCTTCAGCAATCTATTTGGGAAGGTGTGCATCCTGGAATGCCAATTTAAAAGAACAATGTGTTCTTGCAATGAGTAAGTGCTTGAGTGGAGGCCCAATGTCCATCTGCTACCTTAATAACAAACCATCTAGCTGAGAAGCATCAAAGCCCACATGGAAGAAGCACACCAGCCTGTCTGACCACTAGGTGCAGAAGGGACCAGTTATCAGATATCAAAGAACTAAAAATCAGATCAGTGGGTGCTCACCTTCCTGATACGATCACTGAAAACAAAGGTGTGTATAAGCAAAGGTGATGAAGAAAGCTGATGGTGCCTGGCTATCAAAAGATATAGAATCTGGGGTCTTAAAGGCTTGAAGATAAACAAGTGGCCAACTAGCTCAGAAGCAACAAAGCCCACATGGAAGAAGCACACCAGTATGTGTGACCGTGAGCGGTTGAAGGGATCGAGTGTCAAGCATCAAAGAACATATAAGTTTCCTCTATTTCTTTAGTGCTTCCTCCCCCCCAATATCATGATCCCAATTCTGCCTTGCAAATCTGGCTAGACCAGAGGATGTACATTGGTACAGATAGCAACTTGAAACACAGGGAATCCAGGATAGATGACTCCTTCAGGACCAGTGGTGAGAGGGGCGAGGCCTGGAGGGTGAAGGGAATGGGGGTAGAAGAGGGGAACCAATAAGTATAGCCTCCTCCCTGGGGAATGGACAGCAGAGAAGAGGGAGGAGGGAGATGTCAGACAATGTAATTTATGACAAAACTATAATAATTTATGAATTATGAAGGGTTCAGGAAGGAGGGGGAGGGGTGAGGGAGGGGGAAAAAGAGCAAATGATATTGAGGGCTAAAGTAGAGGGAAATGTTTTGAGATTGATGAGAGCAACAGGTGTACATATGTGCTTGACTCAATGGATGTATGTATGGACTGTGATAAGAATTGTATGAGCCCTCAATAAAAAATTTTTTTTAAAGAATAATGAGGGTAACAAATGTACAAATGTGCTTTATACAATCGATGTATGTATGGATTGTGATGAGTTGTATAAGCCACCAATAAAATGACTTTTAAAAAAAATAGTGAAATGGCTAATACATAAAGATCGATCTAGGCATTAGTGAGCTAAAATGAACAGGTATTTCCCATTTTGAATCAGAAAACAATATGGTTTACATTGCCAAAAACAATATGGTGATTCTTAAAACAGATGACAATATAAATATCATATGATCTAGCAATACTATTACTGGGCATATGCCTGAAACAAATAAGAAACAGATCACAAACAGACATGTGGTCCCCATGTTCATTGCAGTGCCATCCACAATAGCAGGATGTTGGAAACAGCCTAAATTCACATCAGTATAAGATTGGATTAAAAAAAAAACCCCACCATGGTACATATACACAATGGAATACTATGCATCCCTAAAAGAATCAGTGATGAAACCATGAAACACCTCATGACATGGAGGGATATGGAAAACATTATGCTGGGTGAAGTTAGCCAATCACAATAGGGAAAATATTGTATGAGCAGCAGGATAGTCACAAGCTCAGGTTTGCAGGGCATCCAGTCTGCTGATCAGGGTGGCCATAGAGCTTGGTAGTGAGCCTGACTGGTGTGAATGAACAATAAATATACCATCCTCTCCAGGTATGTGCCTTGCAGGTCACTTTGGCTAAGGGCTCCACATACCAGCTGGTATCAAATTGTTAATAGAGTGTGACACACAACTTTCCTCGAGTTCCTAAATGCTTCCTTCCCTCCCACTACCATGATCCCAATTCTACCTTTCTGGCCTGGTTAGACTAGAGGATGTGCAGTGGTGCAGGTGGGAGCTGGCAGCGCAGGGAATCCAGGATGAATGAACCACTTGGGATCAGTGGTGAGAGTGGCAATACTGGGAGGGTAGAGAGAAGGTGGGGTAGAAAGGGGAAACCAATTACAAGGACCTACATATAACTTTCTCCCTGGCCTATGGACAACAGAAAAATGGGTGAAGGGAGATATCGGACAGTGTAAGATATGACAAAATAATAATAATTTATAAATTATCAAGGGTTCATGAGGGAAGAGGGAGCAGGGAGGGAGGGGAAAAAATGAAAAATGAGGAGCTGATTTCAAGAGCCCAAGCTGAAAGCAAATATTTCAAAAATGATGAGGCTAACGAATGTACAAGTGTGCTTTACACAATTGACATATGTATGGCTTGTGATATGAGTTGTATGAGCCCCCCAAAAATGATTTTAAAAAATAGAGTGTTATGAGATATTGACTATTTTGTGGCTGCCATGCAACATTATGACAAGCTTCCACCCCAGATAGGTAGCTATTCTTATCACAAGGATGATGGCTACTGATGGGAAAGTCAAGTCACGAGAGGGGAGAAAGAGCAGACATATCTGGGAAAACACAAGTACGTGACTATTGGGAGAAAAATGAGGAGGACCGACCTCCAAGCGGGGTGGGGAGAAATGACTAAAAATACTTTTAAGGACCCTAAAGGGGGAGTTCCCCTGGTAATATGCACCAAATAAGCCACACTGGCCCGAGTTTCTGGGAACATCCTGGGGATCCAGTCCAAGCACCATAGGATCCTAAATCTTCAAGGTCCTATCCTGTCCTATCCTATCCTATCCATCTTCAAGCACATGCTCCGAGGGCCTACCAGAGAGATCTAATATGGAAAGTCCACTAGGTGAACTGAACTCTACCTCAAACACACTTGAACCTGAAAACTTAAAGATGAAAAGTCACGAAAAGCAGAAGGCAGCTATACCAAGAGTATTGAACTTTCAGTAGGTGGATAATCACTGACTTACCACATCAAATCCCTATTGCTGTATTAAGGTATTAAGATATATAATATTCTGGCAAACCTGGGATTGACATTCTCAGTGACTGTATTCTTGATTTTCCCTGACAAGCAACTTACATTATTGGTATAAATAGTGTCCAGCCACAAAAAGTTTTATTCTGTACAAGTGAATAATTCATGTATTGCATTCTAAACAAGTGAATAATTCAAGTATTATGATACAGAGTTAGCTTACATTGGCCCAATATCCCTCTCTCAACAATGTTTTAAAAAGTAGTACTAGGGCCTGATGAATGACAATATTAATGGAAGATTGTTATACTTCAGGGAGATTATCAATAAGACTACCATAAATTTACAAGGAAGTCTCTAAAGGGAGTCAAAGCCAGATTTAAAAAAGAAAAAAAACAGATCCAAGAATGGACTTTAGGTTCACAATAAAACTTAGCCCCAATTTAAGAACATTTAGTTCTTACATCATTACCCTGCTCTATACTTACTGTCAGGAAGGGAACACAGAACATATGGGTGCGATAGCAAAGTGTGGAGAAGAAATTAAATGGTGTCCAGCTATTGGATAAAATAACATCAAGAGTCTTAAAGGATTGTTTAAAAAAAAGACAGCCATCTAAATGAGATGTTAACTAAGTATACATGAAAAAAGCACACCAACATCAGTGACCGATGGATTGTAAATTATATCATCTGAAGGAGGGAATATTATCAGAGCCTAGATTGTGAGTTTCAGGTTTGCAGGAGGCTGTGGATGACAGTGGAACTCCAAGGTATATTTGTGAGATCTACACAGGAAATAAGCCTCCAGTGATTTTCCTTCATCCATAGAGAGGGATGAGAAGAAACCAGTTACCCAACACAGTGCATTGGAGAAAAAACTACTATAGGAGATCAAAATGATAAACGTGACTTGAACAATTAAAACCTTGTCACTTGATTCTCCCACTGATGCCTTTTGAGCTTGACTTGGTTTTCAACATTTTATGTTTTGTTTTCTCATACTGGGGTTTTGCTCAGATGTATTTTTTTTTCAGATGTATTTTTTTATTGGGGATAATGCTCTTGAATTTTGGTTATATGTTTTTCAGGTTTTTAGTGTATAAAACCCGGTATTGATGAACCTATAGAGACAGCAGGTAGAATAAGGGTTCCTTGGGGTACAGTTGAGGAGGGGGTGTAAAAGGGAGATGCTATCAAGGAGCTCAAGAAGGAAGAGAATGTTTTGAAACTGATCGTGGTAGCAGTTGAACAATACTGCTTGATGTGATTGAACTATAGATTGGTATGACATATGTATTAGCTTCCAATAACATGGTTTTGGAAAGAAATACCTCTAAAAAAAAAGAAGAGAATATGGTTTCTTATGCTGGGAAAGACACAATAAAGGGGAGTGGCATTACATTTCTCATCAAATGGGGCATTTCAAGCGTTATCTTGAAGCACAATATTGTCTGTGATAGGATAATATCTATGTCCATACAAGGAAATCCTATCAATACAACTATAACCCAAATAATTTCACCAACCACGAAAACTAGTGATGAAAAAAATTAAAGAATTATATCATATTTTAAGTCTGAAATTGATCAAACAAGAAATCAAGATGCACTTTGACAAAGCAAAGGCACAAATCCCCTGAGGAGCCCCCAAAATAGACTTCAGGCTAAGAGGGGCAGCTCCCAGAATTCCCCAGGACCAGTGGGGAGATAATCATAAAGGTCAGCGGACAGACGTGGGATTGTGTAATTTTTTTGTCTATTTCTTTCTTTTTTTGGTAGTTATTATTATCTCTTTTTTTCCCTTTTATCTTTTTATTCAGTCTTTTGTTTTCTTTTTGTTTAGTCTGTTATTGTTGGTTTGCCTACTTATATAAAATAGGCATGGGAAGCAAGCTAGAGGAGAAAGCAACTGGAATGATGGCTCCCGAGGGACTTGGGGGAAGGAGAAGGTGAGGGAAAGGGAGCAGTGAGCAAGCAATGCCATAGAAAGGGGAACAACTAGGGAATTAAAATGAACAACAGGAAGGATGTAAAGTTCCTGGGGGTGTTGGAGCAACAGCAATCTATCTGAGAGGAATTACAAAAAAGGTGGAAGAAAAGAGAGCATGGTGGTAGCACAGGAGGAAGATAAAAGGAAACAGAAAAAAAATCTAGGAAGCAAAGATATAGATAGAGGTATAAGCATAGATGTGTACATATATAAATACATTAATTTATTAAAAAATAGAGGTACTAGCCTTTGTATATATATTTATATGGCAATACACTGAGGTAGTGGATGAACTTCACAGCTTTGCTCATGCCCTCCCTCCATGCAAGAAAACTTTGTTCTAATAACTTGGCATTCTGTGATGCTCACCCCCCAACACAATCGCTGAAGAGAAAATGGGTGCATAAGCAAATGTGGAGAAGAAAAAGGATGGTGCCTAGCTATCCAAAGATATAGCATCTGGGTTCTTAAAGGCTTGAAGTTGAATAAATGGCCGTCTAGCAGAGAAGCAACAAAGTCCACATGGAAGAAGAACACCAGCCTGTGTGATCATGAGGTGTTGGCAGGATCGGGCAACATGCATCAGAAAACCCCAAACAAACAAACAAACAAAAAGCCATATTGTTAAGAACAAGGGGGATCAGAGCAGAGACCCAAAACCCATCTGTAGAAAATGGGACTTCCCCTTATAGAAGGGTCACAAGGAATGACTGAGTCAACCAGGGTGCAGTATAGCACCAATGAAGCACACAATATTCCTCTGGTTCCTTGAGGTTTCCTCACCCTCCACTATCATGACCCCAGTCCTAACTTTCACTGCAGGCTAGACTAGAGCATGTGCACGGGTACAGAGATAAGACTACATGACACACAAAATCCAGGAACAGAAATGAGAGTAGTGATACCAGGGAGATTGGGGCAAGGTGGGGAGAAGTGGGAGGAAGAGAGAACTGATTGCATTGATCAACAAATCAACATCACCACCACCCTCAGGGGGATGAACAACAACAACAATGGGAGAAGGGTGACAGCAGTCATTGTAAGATATGAAAAAAATAATATTTTATAATTTATCAAGGGGTCACAAGGGGTCACAAGGGGAGGGAGGAAGGGAAAAAAGAAAAGCTGATACTAAGGGCTCAAAGAAAGTAAATGTTTAGAAAATAATAATGGCAACATATGTACAAATATGCATGACACAATTGATGTATGGATTGTTATAAGAGCTGCAAGAGCCCCCAATAAAATATTTTAATTCAAAAAAATATGCACTTGGTGAGTAGAATGCAAAAGTTGGAAATTAAGAGGAAGGAACAGTAAATGGATTTGGTGATAGAAACAAAGTTAGGGATCTTATAGAATTTTGCAAAGCCAATGATTTATTCATAGCAAATACCTTTTTTAAATAACACAAAGGGTGACTAGACATATGGACTTCTCCAGATGGAATAGGCAGAAATCAAATTTACTACATCTATGGAAGAGATAACAGAGAAGCTCAACCTCAGCAGCTGACACAAAGCTAGAAGCCAATGGCGGAACAGACCATCAATTCCTCACGTGTAAGTTGAGGTTGAAGCTGAAACAATGCAAACGAGTCCATGAAAACCAAAATTATAATAGCAGTACCTTGCCCGAGTTTCAGGACAGAGGATGTCGAATAAGGGATATCATGGCTGATGTCAGATGGATCTCGGCTGAAAACAGAAAGATGTTTACTTGTGTTTTATTGATTATGCCAAGGCATCCGATTGTGTGGATCATAAACTATGGATAGCCTTGAAAGGAATGGAAATTCCACAAAACTCTATTGTGCTCACATAATTGTGCAAACAGAACCAAGGAATGCTGTGTGGCTTAATGTCAGGAAAGGTATGCATCATGATTGTATCTTTTCAGCACACTTATTTAATCTTTATCCTGAGGGAATCATCAGAAAAACTGGATTATATTAAGAAGAATTAGCCATCAGGATTTGAAGGAAGCTTGTTAACAATGTGTGATGTGCAGATGACACCGCCTTGCTTGTTGAATGTGAGGAGGACTTGAAGCACTTGCTGATGAAGATGAAGGATTAGAGCCTTCAGCTATGGAGGTGGGTAGGGACCCAATATCTACCTGCAAAATATAAAGTCAGTGTAAGCCTTAGGTCCCAGGTGAGAGACTTGACCTGCCTTACTATCACATGGAGAGTGTTGTAAACTTGATTTGGGTGAATGAAACCATGGTACAATATGATACTTAGTCCGCTGACCTCACTCTTGAAAAAAACTGAATTTGTTTTGTGCTCAAATATTTCTCAATTGTTCTATGACATAAATTTCTTCTCTGCCCTTTCAAATATTGGTGGTAGTTTTCTGTCTTACACTTTATTTTTATACTGTTATTGTTGTTGCTTTCTTCTTTCTGTGTCATTTTGTTTCTGTTTTTTATTGATTCTGTTATGTCTCCAAATTTATGAAGCACAGAGACAATAACTAATACAATGGTTTATTGGGAAGGTGAGGGTAGGGTGGGGTTAAGGAACAATCAATGAATGCGGGAGGAGGGAGGCAATATTAGAACTGGTTGTGATGATGTATACACAGCTATTTTGTTATTCTTTCATAGTCCTTTATGCACAACTTTTTAATAATGATGTAAGTCTGGAAGTATATGACATATGATTATTATATCAAGAAAACAATTTTTAAAAAAAGAAACCAAACTTGACCTATGGTTACCATGGGTGAAGGAGGAAGAGTTTTTGCTTAGGGGACATTGAGTTGATTTTAATGGTGGTGGAACAATTTGGACAGGAGTATCAATAATGGCTGTACAACAAAAGAGTATAATCAATGGCACTGAATTATATATGTAGAAGTTGTTGAATTGGAGAATGTTTGTTGTGTATGTTTTTGCCAAAATTGAGAAAAAAAACCCACAAATAATGAGTACAAGGAAGAAGAGGAAAATGTTCTAATACTGATTGTGGTAAAGATTGTACAACTCTTCTTAATATGATTGAACTGTTGAATTGTTGATATGTGGATGATGCCAATAAAACCATTAAAATAAACCTTATTGTCTCAGAAGCCCACAGGTTCATTTATACTCTGTCATACAGTCATTATGAGTCAGAATTAACTCGATTGCAGTGCATGTTTTTTATAAGTACTTTTAGTGGGGGCTCTTACATCTCTTATCACAATCCATACATTCATCCAGTATCTCAAGCCATTTGTACGTATGCTGCCATCCTCATTTTCAAAGCATTATTTTCCTATTTGAGCCTCTGATATCAGCTCCCTATTTCTTCCCCCTCCCTTTCCCACCCTCCCTCCTTCATGAACCCTTGATAAGTTATAGATTATGATTTTCATATCTTACATCATCGTCCCTCACCCATTTTTCCATTGTTCTTCCCCCTGAGAGGGAGTTATCGGTTGATCCTTGTGATCAATTCCCCCTTTCTCCCTCCACCCTCCCCTAATCATATTTTAAATATATGTGGACCTTTCTTTACTTGATAAAAATGGCTATAAGAAACCAAGAGCAAGAAGAAGAAGAAGACGAAGAAGAAGAAGAAGAAGAAGAAGAAGAAAAGGATTAGCACCTTCAGTATAGATTACAACTTACTGTAAAGAAGACCAAAATCCTCACCACTAGACCAGTAAGAAGCATCACGTCAAATGGAGAAAACATTTAAAGTTGTCAAAGATTCTATCTGGCTTGGATTCTCAGTCTTGCTTGGATTCACAATCAAACCTCTTGCAAGCAGCAGTCATGAGATCAAATGAGCCATTGCACTGGATAAATCTGCTGCATAGGCCTCTTTAATTGTGTTGAAAAATGATATGTTACTTTCCGGACTAAAGTGTGCCTGACCCAAGCCATGGTATTTATCATTACTTCATTTGCATTCAAGTTCCATTGAAAAAGGAAGACTGAAGAAGAATTAATATGTTTTCATTATGGTGCTGGCAAAGAATGTTGAAAGTACCATGGACTGCCAAAAGAACCAACTAATCTATCATGGACCTAGCAGAGCTAGAATGCTCCTTGGAGGCAAGGTAGACAAGACTCGGTCTTACTTACTTTGGACATGTCACTAAGAGAGACCAGTTCCTGGAGGAGGCCATCTTGATTGGTAAATGAGGAGTGCAGTGAACTAAAGGAAGGCCCGCTGCAAAATAGATGGGCACAGTGGCTACAAAAAGGGGTTCAATCACGAAAACTATTGCGAAAATGGCAAAGGCCAGTCAATGCTTAGTTCTGTTGTACATGGGTTCTCCATGCGTGGAAACTGACTCAGTAACACCTCACAACACACAACACCATAAACAATCGCACATGAAAGTACTGTGGTACTTTGCAGAAACAAGTAGGCAATGAGGCAAGGAAACCAGGTGACTAGAACCGAACAACCAGAACATAAATAATGAAAAAATTGACTAAAAAATTGACTACTAAAAAATAATGTAACTAATGTTACTGAATTAATTGTGTAGAAATTGTTAAATGCAAAGGTAATTTCTTTGTAAACTTTCACCAAAGCATTTCCAGTATTTCTCGGAGTCAACTCTACTCAGTATGAGGAAACAGACAGACAGATGTAACCATCTGCTTGGTGACTGCTGCCCCTTGGAAGCAACAATTGCACATCCACGGGGTGTAGATAAATGGAATGTTACGGTCTCCTCAACCTTGATACAGCTGGCGTTGGACTGCATTTCTCTCAAACATGTGCCTTAATAACAGCTGGTTTAACTACATAACTGAAATATGATCATTTAAAACCCTAAGGGGAAAGAGAGAGAGAATTGAGGCGGAACCCCTGAAGACTATTCATATTGAAATAAGAAACTAGTGCAAGTCTATCCAAGATGGTAGAATTTGCTAAACCTTCTGTGCAGAAGGTCAAATTAACAGAGTAGAGAGAAAAAATATGAAACATTGTTTTAGTAAGCAAAAGCAGACAAGTATCCCAAGAAAAAGGCCTCTTGCTAAGAGATAAGTGAATGCTATAGCTTTACCTGGGGGAAGTTGAGGGACAGTGAGCCAAAGGTATGGAACAGAGCTCAATGTAAGGAAGACCAAAATTCTCACAACTGGACAAATAGGTAACATCATGATAAATGGAGAAAAGTTTGAAGTTGTGAAGTAATTTGTCTTCTTTGGATCCACAAACAATGATCATGAAAATAGCATTGAAGAAATCAAAGTATTATTGCATTAGATAAATCTGCTGCACATGGTCTTTTTAGAGTGTTACAAAACAAGGATGTTACTTTGAACACGAAGATGTGCCTGATCCCAAGTCAAGGTATTTTCCATTGCATCATATGCATGTGAAAGTTGGACATTGAATAAGGAAGACTGTAGAATTGTGTAGACTTGAATTGTGGTGCTGGAGCAGAATATTGAACTTACTAGGGACTGCTAAAAGGACAAATGAATCTGTATTGGAAGAAGTAACAGTAGAGTGATCCTTAGAGGCAAGGATGGCAAGACTTCATCATACATACCTCACACATGTTGTCAAGACACAATGCTTGGTAAAGTGGAAGGGCACTGAAGAGGAGGAAGGCCCTCAACAAGGCATCAAGGGACTCAAGCATAGGAGCAATTGTGAGGATGCCATGGGACCATACTGTGCTTCCGTCTGTTGTGCATAGGGTCCTTATGGGTTGGAGCAGACTCGATGTCACTTACCAACAACATGACTATCTACCCAGAACACATTAGTCATTAAAAATAATTAAATACTTATAAGATAATCTCCTGAGGAAGCCTGCTTTAAAACAAACATAAGCTTTCTAAATTAGGAGCTTCACTTCATGTTATATATATATGTAATCATTACTTTAAAAATAGCCTGCTTCAAACTTAAAGACCCTGATATACAGCATAAAGACACTGTCAAACATATCCAAAAAAAGCACAAAGAGTAGAAGACAAGCTAAAAATTAAATACATTTGCAACTCAAAGACTCCATCCAAAGAGTCAAAAGATAACCTAAGGACTGGGGGAAAAAATTGGCGATGATATACTAAACAAAGACTAATTTCTAACCAGTAAATAATTAAGGTATTGTGATATGTAGGTAGCCTACACTAGTCCAACATCTCTCTCTCAACAGTGTTTTAAAAATTAGTACCAGGTGCTAATCAATGACATTAACAGAAGATCCTTATGCACCAGGGAGATGATCAATAATATTCTCCACCATAAATTAACAAGAACATCTCTAGGAGAACCAGAGGCAGATAAAAAAACATAAGTCCAAGATGGGAATTTTGGCTCACACAAAAGTCTACATTTTAAAAACTACATTTTAAAAACAATTAGTTCTTACAACATGGCCTTGCCCTCATAAAGGAATTAGAAGATATGTGTTGCTATAGCAAAATGTGGTGAAGGAATTAGATGATGCCAGTCTATCAGATAGAAAAGCATCTTGGGTCTTAAAGGCTTTTTTCAAACAAGCAGCCACCTAAGTGAGATGCCAGCTAAATCCAAGTGGAAGAAGCACGCCAACATCCATGACCCAAAGGTTGTAAGTTACATAATCCAAAGCCGAAGGAGGAAATTGTATCAGAGCTTAAACCGTGAGATTCTGGTATGCAGAAGGCTATGGAGATCAGTGGAATATCAAGATATATTTGCCAGATCTACACAGGGAATAAGTTTCCAGTGACCACCTTCGAACCATTATTGAGGGGTAGGAATAAATTGATTACCAAACAGAGAGTATTGGAGAGATGACTACAGGAAGTCAAAATTATAAACCTGAATTGAAAGGTTAAAACTTTGTTACTGGATCCTCTCTCTGACACACTTTGGACCTGATCTGGTTTTCAATATTTTATGTGTTTTTTTTAAATTTAGGGTTTATCTATTATGTATTTTAGCATTCTGGGTAGCTTTCTTGACTCATTGTTAAGTGTTTTCTTTTTTTTTTTCCCTTCAACATGTGAAGGCCAGGTTTAAGGATCCGATAGAGACAAGTAGGATAAGGATTCTTGGGGGACAGGTGGAGGAAGGGGGTAAAGTAGAGCTGATATTAAGGAATTCAAGAAGGAAGAAAATGTTTGAAACTGATTATGGTACCACATTGATTGATGTGATTTAACTGTGGAATGGTATAATATTTGCATTAGCTCCCAATAAAATGGTCTTGAAAAGAAAAAAAAGACTAATTCCTAAATTTTATAGAAAGTTCTGACAAATCAATTGAAAAAACAAACAATCCAATTAAAAGATGGGCAGGGGAAATGAGTATGCATTTCACTAATGAAGACATTTATTAACTTGGATGAAGACAAAGACAGCAATGTAGTCAGGCCAAAATGATCAAGGCAAAGGAAAGATTTAGAGGAGCACAAGCGTTAAGGGCAACAAAGATAAATACTAGTGGAGAAAGCTATTAACAATAATCTAATATTGCTGTGTATATAGATATTCAAGGTAAATAAGCATGAGAGGGTAAATGGTACTGAACCATGAATATAGAAGTTTGAAAGAATATTTCTACATATTTATATATGCGGCAAATATATCCGTGAATATAGTAGAACATACAGGGGACAAAGTTATCAAAACTCCTAAATCAAAACAGAACACTGAGTGGAAACCAGTCAGCGGGCCTATGGATCAATGATAATAGTCTCAGGGAACATCAAGATCAATTTGCACAGCATAGTGCACAAGGACAGTGGTCTAAATACTGCGTTGGTGAGTAGCAGCTGGGACCTTTAAAGGTTTTGAGTGACTGGGTCCTCTAGAGAAGCAAAACCAGGGGATTTATATCAAGGAAGGGCTCACAATGTTGTAGAAGTGGGTAAGTCCAGTCTGTTCAAGTCCATCAGTCAGATGGTGTGTTAGTCTGGGTAGACTAGAGATACAAAGTCATAGACATTCATATGTGTTTAGGAAAAAGCTTTATATACAAGAGCAATTGACTATTGAGAAAACATCCCAGCCCAGTCCAGATCAAGTCCATAAGTCCGATATTAGCCCATATGTCCAATACCAATCTATAAAGTCCTCTTCAGACTCACAAAACACACGCAATGACGCTGAATGTAGGAAGATCACAGGCCAGCGGGTGGAAAGCCTTGTGGATCCGGTGGCAGTAGAGGCATCTCATCACTGCCAGGAGTCTCCAAGTGACTCTTCCAGCCCAGGGCACTACCATAGTTCCATGTGTCTTGTCAGCTGCAATGTCCCAGGGAGTGAGCACAGAGACAGTGTGTCTCCCGCTTCTAAGGAGGAATACCGGAGTTCCCAGAGTCCTCAGGAGAAGGGCATGCCCACATAGAGGCCTCATTGGCTATGACCTGATGAACAGGCTAGACTCCACCCCTTCACTCTTAATCCTTTCAAATTGACAAATGATTATATAACTACCACAGATGGTAAACTGGAGGCTTACCTCAACTCATACAGCTAGGCGTGGGAAGGTGGGGGGCAGGGGTGTGGGGGCTGAAGATCCAGCAAGCTGGAAGACCACATGTTGGTATACGGAAAAAGAATGAACCCAAGTTCAGCAGTCAGATGATGACTCCTGGGATTAGCTGGAAATATGGCAGGAGGTCAGTAAACCACATGCAGGATTCATATCCAGCAGAGATGAAGCTTACCCAAGGAGTTTGCTTAAAAAGAAGAGCAGACCACATCCATGAATAGTGTTTCTTTCTACTACATCAAAGCTGTGACTTCATCAAGGGAGCTGCACTCCATCACAGATGCTGGTTGCTCACAGAATTGCTTATGCTGTGTTAGATCCCAACACAGAGTTTATAACATCATGTGAAAGCACCTCATGGGAGATTCCTGCCAAACTACTGAGAATCCTGGTCCTGCCAAGTGGCAGCAAAATCTAACTATCACAGCAGTTTTCTAAGACACAACTCTTGGTTTCTTCTTGGCTGGAGTGAAGAATGAAGAAAACCAAGATGCAAGGAAGCAATTATTCCAAAGGCACAAAGGGACCACATGCTTCCCAGATGTCATAACCCTGAAATCAGAAAAATCATTGGTACCATACCCAAACTATCTGAAAGTAAAACAGTACAGAGTCCTGAATACAGTGTGAGGAACATATAGAATGAAACTCAAAATCATAACAAAAAATAAATAAACAGATCAGGCTTACTGTTCTTACTGAGACTGATAGACTCTTAGGGAGCCTTCAAGCCTGGAACTGAATTTATCCCCATCACTCAACTTCCAGCCAGGTAATACATAGGCTATAAAGTGATACCAACAAGCAAGTTTGTATTCTTTAGAAAATAAATGATTCAATATCAGAAAGGTAGTATTTGTCAAGGGTTAAATCTCAGAAGGCAGGAAAGGTGAGGCGAGGAGGATGAATAGAAAGAGTTAGCACAGAAAGGAAGTGGGAAGAGGGCCATTATATTATAGAGCTTACAATTAATGCTATAAAACAAAATGTGCATAAATTATTACACTAGAAGTTAATTTGCTTTGTAAAGTTTACCCAAATCACAATAAAAATCTAAAAACAACCCTAACAACAAATATCCCATTCATAGTAGCAGAACTGTAAACTGAGGGGCATTGCTTTTAACATGCCAAAAGTCTCTATTATAAGAAAAAATATTATTGTGATATAAAGAAAGACTTAAATAAATAAATCTTGAAAACCAACATACTGATTTTTAAAAATCATTATATTTTAAGCCAGTGTTTTCAAGAAATGTTTAAGTTCTAACCAGAACCTTTGGAGAAAAGTGTAGCAAATTGATTTTTAATTTTACTGTAAAGAAAAAGTACTTAAGATTGAACAGGAAAATGAGGGAAAATTCACTCTGACAAATTTCAAATCTTCTATAAACCTCCAATAATCACAAGAGATATAACAAAATTAAAAACATCTTAATTGAGGAAAAAGCAAACAAACAACAATGAATAAATAGGAATTAAATGTGCTATAAATATATTGTCCCATATTAGTAAACAAAAAACAAACTATTAAGAATATTTCCAATCTATTCTTATTAAAAATAAATCTAATCTCATACCATCTATCATGAGTAAGGTTAAGTGGACTAAATACTAAAATGGAATCATATTATAAAAATATTAGAAAATAGGGTGAGTTATTTCTTTTTAATAATCACAAATTTGAAAAGGCCGATTAAAGCAAAATATGAGAAAAATATTTTATGAAACACAAAGAGACAAAAATAATAGGTTAAAAAAACTATGCTTTATTTTAATGTCAAAACCACTCTGAAAAAAATACAAAGAATTATTAAAGTGGTTAATCCTGGGATATGAGCAAAAAAAGTGAAATAAATCCCTTCTATTTTTATTTATATTTTTTAAATAACATGAGATTTTATACTTAAATTAAAACAGAAGAGTAAATTTATTTTAAAATTCTCATGACATTTTTAAAAGATATAAAGTAAAGCATGTAGTATTATAAAATGACTTGGTGGCCCTTTATGCATTTCACATTATTAAAAATCCTCAATTATGTCGAGAATATTTTTAAATTATGTTGAATAGAAAAATATTACACTGTACCTTTGACTGGTTGACAATTAGTAAGAAGGAGTTCTTAAGGAGATATTTGTTCCTATTACAGTGCAAAACCTCTGATGTGTTGATAAGATATTGGTTATGTTAGAGGTTCTCACGATGTGACATGAGATAAGGGAGCCCGGAGTTATGAAAATGAAAATTGTGCCCAAAACACTACATGGTATATCTATAGCATTGACAATCAACTCCTTAGTTTTAGAAATGATAACTCCTAAGGAACATCTTAGAAGAATAAATACAAAGTGAATCTACTTATAGATGAATACAAAGCATGCCTACAACAGAGGGGGGAAATACACAAATATAAAGGAATCAGGCTAATAAAGAAGGAAAACAGAATACGTGACTTTGAATTATGGTGTTAGCAAAAATTAATACATATACAATGGACTGCCAGAAACACAATTCTGTTTTATAAGAAATATAGCTAGAATGTTCCATAGAAGGTAGGATGACACAACTCGTCTCATATACTTGAGGCATGTTATCAGGAGTCCTTGGATAAATATATCATGCTTGATAAAACTGAGGGTAAACAAAAAGGAGGAAGATCCACAAAGAGATGGATTGATATAGCTGCTGCAACAATAGGCTTACATAATGCAAGGTGACAAGTTTTGTGTCACGTTGGCTGTGCCTGTAAGACTATATGGGTAGCATGCAACCCGTCGATGAGGTCTCAACTAGATGACAGTCACTTGGGGTATGGCCTATTCGATATCCATAAAAGATAATGCTTTGGAGAACTCTCCCTCTCTTCTTCCTCATGCTCATTTGGACCCTGTGTCTGGCTCCTTGAGACTTGACTCCGGCCAGAGGCTTACCGTGTGGACTACCACACCTGGCAGTGGTTAGAAGTCTGCTATGTTGCCTGTGTTGGACCCACACAACTATGCCACCACCAACCTGCATTCTTCCCAATTCTGCTCCATCTTTCTGCTTCCTGTTTTTGCAACCAGCAGTTGGGTGAGACAGGAAAGTTCTCAAGCTGAGATCATACTCACAGACATGAGCCACATTTGGTCCGCTGCTTTTTTGCAGCGGTGTCGGCTGCTTTTTTGAGATAAATTTCTTTCTTTTTTTTTTTTTGTGGGAATAGAATTTTATTTTTCATTAATCATTTTATTGGGGGGGGGCGGGAGCTCTTACAAATCATATAACAATCCATCGTGCAACTGTATTAAGAACACTTGTATATATGTTGCCATCAACAGGAAGTGGAATTTTGATTTCTCTCCTGACATCATTCTTTTTTTTAAATATCATTTTATTGGGGGCTCTTACAACTCTTGTTACAATCCATACATCAATTGATCTGAAATATTAGTACATATATTGCCATCGTTCTTTTCTAGACATTTACTTTCCATCTGACATCAGCAATGATACCCATTTTTCTATGTCCTCTTCTGAATCAGACCAGAACCTTAGGAAGTTCCTTGTCAAAAACTGCATCATCCATTGTTGAATGATCTGCAACACAATTTTACTTGCATGCAACCTCTATCATTGATAGTATTCTAGTTTGAATGTTCTGTTGGATCATCTTTCTTTGGAATGGATACAAATCTAGATCTCTTCCAGTCAGCCAAGTAGTTGTCTTCCAAATTCTCGGGCAAAGATGATTAAGTGCTTCTAGTGCTTTGTCAGCTTGTTGAAACATTTCAATTTGTGCTCCATCAATTCCTAGAGCCTTATTTTTAGCTAATGGTTTCAAAGCAGCTTGAACTTCTTTCTTCAGCACCATCAGTTCTTGCTAAACCTCCTCAAAAAGTTGAATATTGACTAATTCTTTTTCCTATAGTGACTCTGGGCATCCTTTCCATCTGTGTATCATTTCCACCCTTTACATCATTCAGTATTTTTCCCAAAAATTGTTCAATATTGCAACTCGAGGCTTGAAATTTTTCTTGAGTACTTTCAGCTTAAGGTATGCTGTGCATGTTCTTCCCCTGTTTGTGTTTTTGTCTTTCTAAGCCTTTTCACATTTCATTATAATGTTTGGCTTTGTCGTCTATGGTTGTCATTTGGAATTTTCTATTCAGAGCCCTGACTTCACCCTTTCTTCCATTTGTATCAGCTATGCTACAATTAAGAGCAAATTTTAGAGTCTCTTCTGATCCACTTTGATCTTGTCTTTCTTTCTTGCCTTTTTAATGACCTTTTGCTTTCTTCATGAATTATGTTCTTAATATCTTTCCACAGCTCATCAGGTCTCCTGTCATTATGTTTTTTAATCATTTTACTGGGGGCTCATCCAACTCATCACAATCCAGCCATCCATTGTGTCAAGCACATTATTCAATGCATAAAACCTGTTCATGAGAGGTTCTCAAAATTCAGGTGGCATAGACTCAAGGTCATATGTTGGCTCTGGTGGTTTTTTCATTTCCTTCAGCTTTATCCTGAACTTGAATATGAGTAATTGATGGTCAGTTCCTGAGTCAGCCCCTGGCCTCAAGCTAGCTTCTCATATTGAGTTTCTCTGTCATCTCTTCCCACAGATATGGTAAGTTTGATTTTTGTGCATTCCATCTGGGTAAATCCATGTGTATAGTCAACTTTTGTAATGATGAAAAAAGGTATTTGCTATGAATAAGTCATTGGTTTTGCAAAATTCTATTATGTGATCTCCAGCTTCATTTCTATCAACAAGTCCACATTTTCCAAATACTATTCCTCCCTTTCTAATTTTTGCATTCCAATTGTCATAGATATCAATGCATCTGGATTGCACATTTGATCAATTTTGGCCTGAAGTCATTGGCAGAATTCTTCCATTTCTTCATCACTAGCTTTTGTAGTTGGTGCATTCATTTGAATAATAACTATTGATTTGAATTTACTTAAAGGCAGCCTGATATAAACTATCACAGAATTATTCTTCATGAGTTATTTTCCAGTGTATTTCTTGACAATGAGTGTAATGCAATTCCTCTGGATTGTGTTATTCCTGGAAAGTAAATCCTATGATTTTTCTGGTTCAAAATTTCCAATACCAGTTCATTTCATCTCACTAATGCCTAGTATATCAATATACATGCACTCCATTTCATTTTTTACCAGTTCTAACTTTCCTTGATTCATTCACACATTCCAAATTCTGATCATTAGCAGATTTTTCCAGCTATCCCTCCATATCTTGAGTCATGTTATAACAGTAAATGAAGAGCCAGAATTCTCTGCTCCCACAGACTTTACCAGACTCCTGTCACCATGGTCAAGTCCACTCTGATAAATCAGCTCCTCCTCAGTCACATTTCCAGTGCCCCAAACTGGAGGGGGCCATCCTTTGGCACTATGTCCAACAACATCCTGCTTCCATTCCTTAGGTCTTTAGTATATGACAGTGTTTCAAAGTTATGCATAGGGTGTCAGTGGCTCCTTTTTCCGAAGTGGGGAGTTGAGTTTTACTGTCTTTTCTTAAACTCATATAGAATTCTTGAATTGAAAGCAGTGATGATCAGGTTTCTATCAAGTTTTTTAGGGTAATTTATTAAACAATATATTTGGAGATTTTTTATTTTAAAAAAAGTAAAAGCAGAAGAAATGTTACTTGATCCAACTCACAAAACTGTCCAAAGTTTGGGAGAATATACAGAAAAGAAGCAAACATTAGTTAAACCTGAGAAGAGTTGCCTTGAGTTGTGATAAATTGTTTCTCATTTTAGGGTGTTCAGACTTGTTGGTATCAGCCTTGTCCCATTTATAATATAGACATTAAAGCAAATTTCCCAGTTTAAAGTCTAATAGATGCCGCCAAAGCACTTTAGGTAGACTGCATATCTGTAATCTAGGTGCCTCTCAAGGATTAGTGCTGAAATCGGAATTGTAAGGACTAGCCACTGGCATGTCTGAACTGCTGTCAGGGAAACAGAGTCAAATAACATAATGCACTTTTATATAAATAAACATCACAGTAAATGTAAATCGGGGCTAAGATATTGGGAAATGAAGTGCAGCACAGGCTGCATTTCAATTTAAGAGAGCTGTCACATTGGGGATTGAGTCTGCACAGTACTGAGAATTACAGTCAAGAAAATGTTCCCTGCTATAAACCAATCAAGAATGAAGAGAATCTTTATCCTATAGATTCCTGCAAGCATCAAAGCTCAAAGAAGATCTGATGGTTTTGAAAAATACAGTTGACCTTTCAAGCACCTTCTGTATGATAATATGGGCATTACAGTCTTTTATCTGACCCTTTGTGCAATCTCCTAGCTATAGTAACACAATAAACTATATGAACAAAAATACTATTGTAATCTTGCTAAATATCCATTTCTAATTTAATTCGTATAGATTTTCCCCCTTCTTATCTACGTGTTATTAACCATTAAAGGGTGTTGCGACCATTAACATTGTGCTGTTTCAGCACTGAAGATATGGACCTTTGTGGATAAGGGCAGTAATACTGTCTGCATGCCAAGAAATAAAAATTACTAGATTTTATTCCAATTGCAGTAGCAATGGGACATAAGTTTGTATCTATAAATTCTGCATGCAAGATATTTAAATATTTTCCTAAAAATTCCAAAATCAATTAAAAAAATATTAGTCAATAAATTCCATAAAACTCATTGACATGAAACTACTTATTTTTATTTTGGGGATCATAATCATATGTCCTTAATTCTCCTGTACATTTTCAAACAAACTCGTTGTTTTTATTTTTGCTGTTGTTTAAATTTCACTCTTTAATAAAAGTTCTATACTCTTAGTTTGGGCAGAGAATTTGGATATTACCAGCTCCCTTTAATTGAAATTTTACTAAACAGTGCACAATTAACATTATAAACCAGATAACCATATGTTGGGGTTGCATTATTGGAAGTTTAGCATCATTGTGGGCCTCTATCCACTTGATTGCAGTAATGTGGCCCAAGGTGTCACAACCAGAGATTGCCAAATGTCTTCTGGAAAAAATCAACCTGGGTTGAGAACTATTATTCAAAATCTTAATCAAATAATTTTTATCCAGAATCTGCTAAACACATTGAGTAATGAGAACACTTCTATAAAATGAGGTTTCCAATTAAACGTTCATAACTTTGAGCTGCATTCAAATGTGGGTCGCTTAGCATCCTCTATTTATATCTAAAAATCAAGCCAGGCACCTTTCAAAAGTCAAATTAACAATACAATGATCATGAAACTGTTTCTGGCCTTTGTTCAAACCTAGTAGTGGCATTCGCTCCCAAGTGTTTTCACTCAATCTGCTTTTCCTTTCCTTCTTCTCTTCCTTTCATTCCTTCCTCTTTCCCTTTCTCCACCCCCTTCTCTTTCTTCCATCCCTAGCTTCCACCCTTCTCCTTCTTTCCTTTCTTCTTCTTCTCTCCCTTCTGTCTCCTTCTCTCCCTCCCTCTCTTTCTTTACTACTTCCCCCCTGGATCCCTTCCTTTTTCTGCACTTTTGTTTTCTTAACATCATTTTATTGGGGATCTGATAGCTCTTATAACAATCCATGCATCAATTGTATCAAGCATATTCATACATATGTTACCATCATGATATTCTAAACATTTACTTTCTATTTGAGCCCTTAGTATCAGGTCATCTTTTTACCCTTCCTCCACACCTCCAATCCTCGTGAACCCTTGATACATTATAAATTATTGTTTTCATATCCTACACCATCCACTTTCTCCCTTCACCCAAGTTTCTGTTATTTGTCCCCCTCAGGGTGGGGGCTTATACATTGGTCACTGCTATCGGTTCCCCCTATCTCCTTCTTCAACCCCTATCTTCCCACTATCCTAATGGTAGTGCTACTCCCATTACTGGTCCTGAGGGATTTATCTGTCCTGGATTATGTGTGTCAAAAGCTTTTTTCTGTACCAGTGTACATACTCCAGTCCAGCCAGAACTTAAAGGCAGGACTGGGTTATGATAGTGGGGTGGGTGAGGAAGCCTCAAAGAACCAGTAGAATATTGCATGTTTCATTGGTGATATAATGTGGCCTGATTAACTCATCCTTCCTTGTGACCCTTCAGTGAGGAGATGTCCTATTGTCTACAGATGGGCTTGGGGGTCTCTGCTGCAACACCCCTCATTCCTAACAATTTGCTTTTTTGTGTGTGGGTCTTCTGATTCTTGTTACCAGATCCTATTGACATCTCATGATCACACAGGCTGGTGTGCTTAGTCCATACGGCTTGTTGCATCTCTGCTAGATGGCCACTTGCTTATCTTCAAGCCTTTAAGACCCCAGACACTACATCTTTAGATAGCCGAGAACCATCAACTTTCTTCACCACTCTTGCTTATGCACCCATTTTGTCTTCAGCGATTGTGTCAGGAGGGTGAGCATCACAGAATTCCAGGTTGTTAGAACAAAGTGTTCTTGGGTTGAGGGAGGGCTTGAGCAGAGGCCCAAAGTTTGTCCACTTCCTCAATGTGTTGTCATAAAAATATATGTACCTATGTCAATACCTCTGTTTTTATGAATAAGTATATTCCCATGTGTACACACCTATATATACATGTTTATACCTGTATCCATAGCTTTGCTTCCTAGATTATTCCTCTGTTCCTTTTACATTCCTCTTTCTCCACCATAATGCTCGCCCTTTTCTGTCTCTTAGTAATTTCTCTCAGTTAGATTGCTATTTCTCCAGCACCCATAGGATCTCTACATCATCCTCATCATTGATTTTAATTCCCTAGTTGTTCCCCTGTCAATGGCATTGTTTGCTCACTGCTCCCTTCCCCTGCCTCCTCCACCCTACAAGTCCCTCCAGAACCATTGATCCCATTGCTTTCTCCTCTGGCTTGTTTCCAATGCCTGACTTTTATAAGTAGGCAAAACAACAACAGACACAAAACAATAGCTTGAATAAGAAGAGAAAAAGAGAAGAAAGAAAACTAATGAAAAAACATACAGAATTCCAGGTCTGTCTGCTGACCTTTATGACAATCTCCCCAGCAGTCCTGAGGGGTTCCAAGAACTGCCCCTCTTAGCCTGAAGTCTAATTTGGGGGCTCCTAAGGGGCTTTGTGGCTTGGTTTTGCTCCTGTTGCTGATCTGTTAGGTTCCCTGCTTGGTTCATCCCACTGTGAGGACATTCAGACTGGACTCATCCCCCCACCGTGTGTCCCCAGTATTATCCTCTGTCACAGTATGCTCCAGTGAGGGGACATGATGTCTCAAGTTGTTGTCAGCCCTACAGTCTTCTCTGCCTTAGCAGCTTTCTTCAGGGACTGGCTTGGTGTGCCAGTAGGTGGTCTAGTCCCTCACTCTCTCTTTTTCCTTCTTGGTTTGCTTCTGTGTGGAAGTGGCAGGCCAGTCCCTGTCCCCAACCTGAAAGTTTAGTGTTGTCCTCTGTAGCGCATACTTCTAGGGAGGGAGTCAGTTTGGCTCTGATTGGAGCTGGCCCTGTAGACATCTCTGTTAATGAGCCACTCCAAGTGGTTAAGTTGCCCGCAAAGTTTGGCACGCCATGGGAAGGTCTGCACTCACACTCCCATTTCTGTGGAGACATAAACAATACCCTCCCCCTATATGGAGTAGCTCCCTGCTCCCCAATGTTATTGTCTCACTCTTTTTTTTTCTCTTCTCTTGCTTCCCTACCCCTCCCCTCTTCTTTGTATTGGAATGACATGCACATCCTTGGGTTTGGCCTGTCCCCCTACTGGATTACCTGTACCTCAATCCAAATAGTGTGAGAAAAGTGGCTTTTCTTCTATACATACTGTGCTGATTATACTTACATCTGTGGACTCAGGTTGTTCTTGCCCTTTTGCGACTGGCTAACTTCACTTAGTATAATTCCCTCCAACTTTTCACATGAGAAGAGGTGCTTCATGTGATCATCAGTGCTTTTTCGTGATACGTTGTACTCCATTGTTTGGATGTGCCAGTCTTCTAATCTGCTTGTATATCGATGGAAATTTAGTTTTTTTCCAATTCTTTGCGACTGTGAATTGATAATGATGGATGATGTTTTATATACTTTTGTATGCTATTGGCCAATATTTTATTAATGGTTTTTGCACATGTGTTCATTAGAGATTTCAGGCTGTAGTCCTCTATTCCTGTGGGATCCTTACCCTGTTTGATATCAACATTATACTGGGTAGGTTATGAGTTTGGGAGCTTGCCATCTTTTTCTATGCTCTTGAATAATTTGTGGAAGATCTGTGTCAACTCTTCCCTGAATGCTTGGTAGAATTCTCCTATGAAACTGTCTGGTCCAGGAGTTTTATTCATTGGTAGTTTTTTGACAATCAACTTCTTCTTTTGCTATGGGTCTGTTGAGATTCTTGACCTCTATCTGGAATAATCTAGGGAGAGATTGTTTTTCCAAATGATTTTCCATGTCTTCTACATTGTTGAATTCATTAGAATTCATTAGAATACAGACTTTCATAGTACTTTGTGATTTTTTTTTTTTAATCTCTTTAGGGTCCATGTGATTTCCTCAGTTTCATGGCTCACCCTGGCTACTGATGTTTGCTGCTTCCTTTCCTTAGTTAGGTTTGCCAGCAGTCTGGTGATTGTGTTGTTCTTTTCAAAAAAAATTTAACTGTATTGTTGTTGTTTTGTTTGGGGGGATTTTTTTTTCTTCATTGTTCTCTTGTCTTCCCACTCATTTAACTCTGCCCTGATTTTTATTATTTCCTTTCTCTGCTATTCAAGGGTTTGTTCTGTTGACTCTGTTCTATTGCTGGAGGTTTTGTGATAGCATATCAGTCCTAACTCTCTGTTCCTTTTTCATATATTCATTAAATGCTATCAAACTTTCTCTGATATATCCCATAGGTTTATAAACTTCCTAATTTCCTCTCTAATGTGGGTCAGTACCTATTTTTGTCACAGAAGATCATTATTCATTCACCAATTGTCTGCCCTTGTTTCTCTTTTCATACTTTTGTTGATCTTCTGCTTTATGCTGTGGTGGTTCGAGAGGGATGTCTGAGTGTTCTCTATAAGTTGGAATTTATTCAGGCTCAACTTTTGTCCCAGAATGTGGTTTAACTTCAAAAATGAGCCATGTGTATTTGAAAAGAATGTGAATTGTTTTATATTTGCATGGAGAGCTCTATAAATGTCTTTCAAGTCCAGTCACCTAATTGTAGTGTTTAGCTCTATAGCCTGTTAGCTGAGCTTCTTTCTCAGTGATCTCTCTTTCTCTGATAGGGGAGTATTAAAGTTACCTATCATGATTGTTGAGTCTGTGATTTCTTTTTGCGTCTTTTGAATAGTTTGACAAATTTCATGGGTCTCTCATTAGGCGCATATATATTTATTATGCTGACTGGTCCCTGGTCTACTGATCCTTTGAGCATTATATAGTGCTGATCCTTGTCTCTTGTAATGGTTTGCACCTTGATGTCAATTGCATCAGTGATTGGGATCACAGCCCCTGCTTTTTTTAAGTTTCTGTTTGCCTGGTATATTTTTCATCAGCCTTTCCTCCTTACTCTATTTTTGTGTAGGCAATAGATTCCCGGTTAAGTTTTTTTCTGAGATAGTCTGCTAACTTTGTCTTTTAATGGGAGAAATCAAGTCATTGACATTCAGAGTTATTACCACCATCTGTAGATTCATTGCTGTCACCTTAGACCTTTTATGTTGGGTGTTTTCCTATCGCCCTTCATGTCAGTGTGCTGTGTTTATGTGGGGGGATTCATTCTTGCCTTATTTTCCCTCTGAGCCAATGTTATCTTGTTTTCCGCACATTGACTTCTGGATGAAGTTGCCTATATGGTGGTCTCCTGTTTGTTCTTGGTGGATGTTGGTCTTCTGACCACAGTGAGATAGCAAGGATTGTCTGCAGGGTTAGGAGTCATATGACGTATTCTTTGTGTTTTCGCTGTCTGGGAAGACTCATAGCTCACCATATATCTTAACAGGTAGTGTGGCAAAATAGAGAATTCTCAGGTTTTCTTTCAACTTTTGGAAGATGTTACTCTGTTCTCTCCTCCTCTTCATGATATCTGCTGATAGGTCTGAGCATATTCCTACCTGAGCACCATTGTATGTGACCCACCTTTTTTTTCTCTTGCTGCTATAAAAATGTTCTCTTTTTCCTCAAAGTTACATAATTTAACTATTATGTGCCTTGGTGAATTCTTCCTGGGGTTTATTCTAATTGGTGTCAACTCTGCTTCTTGCATGAATTTCTGATTTTCATTCATTGAGGTGGGGAATTGCTTGCAGGAATTCCCCCATTAGTTTTGCTGTTGGTTTCTTCATTGTGTCGTGTTCTGGTAGATCAATTATTTGAATATTGTTCCTATTTTTAGCATATTTCATTGTTCTCAGGTTCTCTTCCTCTTCTTTGGTTATCTCATTTGACTGTCTTTCCTATTTGTTGAAATCTGTCTGATTGTCCTTGAAATTGCTGATTCCTTGCCTCTGATTCTTTGCTTCTCCTAGTCTGTTGGTGAGGTCTGCTGTCTTGTGTTTTGCTTCTGTTACCTCATCAATTCTTTCTTGTAATTGCCTTTCATACATGGACTTCATCCCTTCTATCGTGGACTTCATCTCCTCCATTATCGTGTCCTTTTTCTGTGTTGCTTCCCTCACATCCTGTATTACTCTTAGCTGCATCCTGAAGTATTTTGTAGTGATATATCAACATGTTTTTTCGATGAGCATTGTTAGGTATAGGACTTCCTCTACTGTTGAATTTTGTTTTTCTTGTTTTCTTTTTGAGGGTGTTGAAAGTTTGTTGATGTCTGCATGTCATTTTGGAAGAACTCAGCCCTCGGGAGACCAAGATGCCCTGAGCTCTTTCTCTCTGTGACTGGTAAGAGTGGTTTTGGGGATACCTGTGTCCAACTATGGTGGTGGGACAGACTGCTGTGTAGGTGAAGTGCCATGGTGACTCAATGGCCAGAATCAATGTGGGGGCCTCAGAGGGTGGACTGAGGCCAGTGACTGTAGGTGTGCCACTGGCCTGGATTGAGCTGGGCCTGCAGCACGGGCACAAGCTTGATCTGGAATGTCTGGCCACAATCTTCAGTCTTTAAAAGATTCTCTGTGGAGCTCAAAACTGGTAGAAACAGTTTGGGCCTTCAGCTGTGGCCTTGAGCACCTGTTGACTTTTGCTATTGTGTTATGTTAAAATCCTAGGCTTTGTTCGGGGGATTAGAATTCTTCGTGTCTTTTTGTGTTAATGCTATGCTAATGTACCAGGTTTCTGGCAGCTTCCATTCAAACTTACACAAAGGAACACTGTCTGGTATTGAAAGCGTTTAAAATTTGTTTTTATTCCTTTTTATAATGGGTTTGTGGGGTCACCTGTTATTAGGGCTGTCCCCTAGGGAATGGGGACCTGATTAGCAGAGTGGGTTTGGGGCTGACAGGATCTGAATTCTCCCCAGGCTGCACTCCTGTGTCACTCCCTGCTCTCTCTGGGACAACTCTGCAGGCTGTGCTCCGGAAATCTGTTTTCTGTCACAGGTTAATATTCCAGGGACTCTTAAATTGCGTCAAATTATCTCTTGTTACCCATTTTGTCAGGCATGGAGCTGGGGAGAGGGTGAAAGAGGATGGCCAAAGTAGTCACTCCATTCCTGGCTGAGGAGGGGAGATACAAATCCCAATAATGCAGGATCAGAAAGGATAGCAGAGAAGGGAACTCCAGTGTGAGGTCTTGTGGCTACTTTTCGAAGGCTGTCTATGAACCTGGGATTATGACCACCTTTAGATAGCAGTCTAGGGAGACTACTGCACACTTCATGTTTGGGATGTAGGGCACAGGAAGGGGTGGCAGATGTCATCCCACTGGACCTTGGTAGGGATTAGCAGAGCCCAGGGGCAGACACAGTGAATTTAGCGCATTTCAGCGAATTCTTGAATCACTCTGTGGGCGAAAATTGCAGGAGTTATACATTTCAATTATGGTTTTGGCTAATAATATTGAAAGTGTTGTGGATTGCTGGAAGAACAAACGAACATGTCTTGGAACAAGTAGAGCTAGAATGTGCTTTAGAATCAAGAAGAGTGAGACCATGTTTTAGGTACTTTGGACATGTTAACAGGAGAGACCAGTCCCTGGAAAGGACCTCATGCTTGGTAAAGTAGAAGGATCGTAATACAGTGGAGGACCTTTAATGTGATGGATTGATGCAGTGGCTGCAACAATGAGGTCACACATAACAACTGTGAAGATAGTGCAAGTTTGGGCAGCATTTTATTCTGTTGTACAAGGGGGCCATTATGAGTGGTAGTGAATTTTCAATGGTAGCTAACAACAGCAGTATTAAAAAGGAAGAAAAATGTCAAAGAAAGAAGCCATGGAGACATCTTATCATGTGCATTTGATGCTCCTTCATCCTGGCATGCTTTTATCTCAGATAGCCATGTAACTCCAATCATCACCTATTTATTACCTTTACACACACCTCACTTGTTTGGTGAGGCCTTGAAAATTTTCAATAAAATTAATTTTGCCCTTTTTCTTTTTGTATTTCTATTTTTACATCTTTATAATAGTACATAAATTCTAGAAGTGAATAGATTATTTGAGGGGGGTGTTTTTCACTCTAGAATTTCAGAGGCTTCCTGAAGCTTAGTGGAAATTTTGTATTGTTTTGATAAGTAAAAAGAAAGTACAGAGGAGGAGTCAAGATGATGTTCAGGTAGAATCACCAGATGCTCCTGTTGTTAGATCAGAAAATGAATCAGTTAGGAGGCCAATATTGAGAGGCTGGTGCTAATAATAGATTCCGTGTAAAAGGTCAGTTTCAAAACTACTCCTGATGTTCCTTCATAAACATGACTCAAAAAACTTTTCCAAAATACCAATTCCTATAATGGGGTATGCAGATCCCAAAGAGAATATGTGATAAATATGTGCTTGGCTCCTGCTCTTATGTGAGGCATTCGATAGATGTTACAAAGCATACTAAAACACATTAAAATGCCTCTTTCCTCAGATAGCTTCAATTTGCTGTGTCACCTGAAAAAAATAAGTCAAAAATCTCATTACATAGGTCGAGTTGAATTCTGACTCATGGTGACCCTATAGCACAGAGTAAAATGGCCTGATAGGGTTTCCAAGGTTCTAAATCTTTATAGAAGCAGACTGCTGCATCTTTCTCCCACAGAGGAGCTGCTGATAAGTTCAAACTCCTGACCTTTGGGCTAGCAGTGGAATGCTTAACCACTGTGCCTCCAGGGCTTTGCCAAAGGCAGTCTAGGTGCAGATGAAAGTGAGACTATATCCAAAAGAGAATGCTGCTATGCTGTTGCACTGATACATTTATGTATTCACGAAGATTTGGTAACAAATGGTAAAGAATCATTAGTTTTACCTAGTTACATCATGGCATGCGTAAAATGTATTATAACATATAACATACTTTCACATTTGATCCACATAATAACCCTTACCTCTTATTAGAGTCCATGTTCTCATCCCTATTTGAGTGTTACAGAAAACTGAGGACAGCATTTTTTTTTTTTTACAGAATGATTATTCAGAAAAATAATCCTAATCTCTATTATTTTTATGGTAGGTGGATAAGGATTCCCGATACCCAAATGCTCCCATTTTTGCCTTCTCTCTGTAAGTTCCTAGTTGCTGTTGAAATTAGAAATAACTGCATTAATTTCTTTGTTCTGGTTCCCTGGGAAACACACTCTGAGTCAGGTATACACATGCAAAAGGTACCGTAGAGAGTATCTTTGGGACCAACATCTGAAGGGGATCTCAGAGAAGCAGGAGCATGCAGAGAGAGTTGAATTTAAATTACTTGCTCCAGAGACTGGAAGCTCTTTCTTCAAAGCTGTTAGTATCAAAGCAAGTTACTGAATGCAGGGTGTCCTGTGGTTACATTGTAACTTGGGCCTTCCTTCAGTCACTCCCACCCCCTGCCTGAGAGTCAGTTCTGCCACCACCAGGTTCCTTTCCTTCAGTGGCTATGACCACAAGGTATTCAGTGTAAACAATCAGCAGGCCATAATTGGAAATGTGGGTTATACTTCCAGAAGGGAGTTCTAGGTGGTACATGGCAGATTTTGTAATAAATGCTCAAGAGGATTCGATAGAGAGTAGGATTCAGGAGATCTGAATCCTAGATCCTAGTAATCATTCCACACACAAAAAATAAAATAAAATAAAATTGTGCAGCGACTCTGTTTATCTGTCAACTAGCGGCCCTGGTGGTGTAGTGGTTACACGTACTGGTGCCGTACTGGTGCCATCCACATGACTGGCAGTTGGAAACCACCAGCCTTTCCCCAGGAGGATGACAGGGCTTTCTACTTCTCTAAATGGTTACAGTGTTAGAAACTCTAAAGGGGCGGGGTGGGGGCGGTCGCTAGGCGTCAGCATTGACTGAATGGTTTCGAAGTGAAAAGGAGCAGAGAGCTGTTCAAAACTCCAAACTCGCTGCCATAAAGTCAGTGGTGACTCACAGCCACCCTACCAAACAGTATAGATCAAAATAGGCGATGTTGATTAAATTCAAAATGCCAATGTCTTAGCATGATGCAGTTTTTTATCCTGGTCACAGGATATACTCATCGAACATCACATGACTCTTCTGTCTAACTGTCCTTCAGGCAAGAATCTAGAGATGTCTGCTGTTTCTATCTATATTTTTGCCATTTCAGTACATGGTCACTGCCTCAATCCTAAAGTCTCACATCATTTCTACTCAGGGATTATTTGTCAGAGTTAGCCACATGGCTCTTGAAGAGAGCTGGGATGCATGTGTTCCTAAGAGCCTCTATGGTAGTGGAGAACCAGTTACGGTTGTGCTCTAAATATCTCCACATACACTTTTGGGATACCAGAGTAGATTACAGGAAAATACCAATCAATGCATTACTTGTGGGCCACATGTTAAGCGAAAGGATGATGGATCAGTAACAAGAAGCAGCAGTCGAGACATAAAATGGCATTGGACACATCTGCTGCGAATGAGCTATTTAAAGTTTGAAAAAGCAAAGATGTCACTTGGAGGACTAAGAAGAGCCTGAGCCAAGTGAGGTTATTTTTAATTGCCTCATTTGCTGTGAAATGAGGTACTGAACAAGAATACCAATGATGAAGGCATGCATTTGAATTGGCAATGAATATTGAAATGGGCTGCGGACCTTGCCATAAGAACAAATAAACCCGTCTTGGAAGCACAGCAGAATGCACCTTAGAGGTGAGGATACCAAGACGTTATTCATACACTTTAGGCATGTTATCAGCAGAGACTAGCTCCTGGGAAAAGACAGCATGCTTGGCAGAGGACAGCATCCAGGAAAACAGGAAGGCTCTGAGATGGATTGAAGTAAACTGTTCAATGGCTCAAGCCAGCAAGACGTGTGAGGATGGCAGAGAAAGGGACAATGTCTCAATCGATTATGCATAGTCACTATGGATGGGAACTGGCTTGATAGCACCTAACAGTAGCATCAATACGCTTTATCTAATAGGGCTATAAAAAGAGCTTTGACAATTATAACAACAAATAATAAAAAGAGCCTAAGTGGGGGAGAGATAAGCGCCTCTGCAAGATAAAAACAAATTATTGAAAGCAGGATTTAATTGAGAATGGAACCAAGTCTATGGCAGATGAATGCTCTAAGGATGCTGTGAAGAGACATCAGAGAGGGAGAAATGAGAAAAGCATGAGAAACAATGGTAACAACTGAGTTCGGTTCTGAAAACAGATGAACTAGGACGAAAGGCATGGTGATCCAAAGAGATCCAAAAAATGATCCACTGAGAACCATCTGGATAAAAACAGTTCATTCTGCAACTGACTGGTAATGGCACAGAACCGGGCCATAGTCCTGACCTGTCATACATGGCGCTTCACTGGGTCTGAGGCAACTAACAACAACAGGAACAACGAAAACAAGAACAATTTGCCTCCACAAGTAAAATAGCAATTATCTCATGAAAATCATTTAACAATTGTTTAAGATGGTCCTTCCTTGCAAAGTCTCATAGTCTCAAGTATATGTTATGAAAATTCCTGCAAAAGGACTTCCTAATGTGAAGGAGGACATATGCATGATGAGCCAACCTTTCATATCCAAAGCCAATCTGTTGAATATCTAACATCAGTGGGGTGAAGATGTGCTCCTAGCAAAACCCACAGTGCTAAAAATTGCCTGCTGAAACACATTCCTTCTGTTTCAATATCTATACAAAATTGCTTCACTCCGTTGCTGCCTGCAGCACACCTCTTGTACACCACCGATTTCACTGCTTTAGAGCAGGAGAAATTCCTGACAGTACTCTAGTTCCCCCCTTCCATCCCCAAAGGAAAACAATTTGAATCATCACCTTTAAAAAGAAATGACTCTGAGCACATAGGAAGATGCCAAACACCAATTTTTTGTTGTGGAAAAGAGAACTGAAATACAATATACTTAGTACCTGCCACGTGGCAGGTATTTACTGGCTCTCACTAAATCCTCACAATCTTTGAAGGTAGATAGTGGGATCTCTCTTTTCTATATGATGGCGTTGAGACTTATTGAGGTTAAATTGCCTTTTCCAAGGTTGGAGTTCATTAAATTGCAGACCCAAAGAGAAATTCAAACCTATATTTTTCTCATCTTTAAATTTTCTCAAACATACTGATAACAGGGAATCAATAATTGGGTCAAAATTAATCAATATAATACTCCAGCTTTATTCCAGAAAGTTTTGTAAGGGAACCCTATTTTGGAATTTAAAGCAACTTAATTGCTGAGATCTCTAATGAAGTATTTTTCTTATGTATCTACACTTTATGGTGGTCACAGGCCACAGACACTCGGATGCCATACTATGGAAACTTAAATATAATTCACTCTGGGCATTGTCAAAATTTACTCTACGTAATTGGAAATTAAATCAAGACCACCCAATTTGTTGGACTAATCCTTCAGCTGTTTCGGACTTGGGTCATATCTATACCAGTGACCATATGGTAAATCATGTGCTCCAGTCTCACCCGGATGAACAACCCTGTTTTTTTTGAACACTGAAAAGCATGTGTTCTGAAAGCATCTGCTCACATTGTTCTGCAGCAGCGATTTTCAATGGACCATACTTGCGATGAATGGAAATTCAGGATATGTCTATCACAGATAGCAAGGCACCAGAGATGAATGCGACCAGATGTTCCTGGGAGTCAGAGCGAAGGAACAATGGAATGCTTCTCTGCTCTTACTGCTGTTCTTGTTTCCTTCTTGTGTTTTCTGCAGCAAAATATATAGTGTAATCTGGCAAATAAGTGTCACTACTCCATGTAATTCAGAATGGGTTCTCACCATATGTTTGCATTCTAAATCAGGTGACAACAAAATTATATCTGAGATGCTAAGTGACCATGTAAGCAATCTGCGGCCCCAGGGACGTGTTTTATCAATTCACTAAATAGATTAAAAATTACATAAATACATAATGATGCACAATCCACATATGAAGAGTTAAAAGGAGAAATAGCCCATTTGACACAAAGCACAATTGCATGCATTTTAGAATCTCCACACTGAGAAGAAGGGCACTCAAACAAGACTAAAGAGTTTGGGACATTGAGAAAAATTGAAAAATGATCACCCCAAGTTTAGAGCATTGTTTGTGCTTAATAGAGAGCTGCTTTGATAAATCCCCCTGTTCATGTGGCTTGTTCTGGAGAAAGCTATTCCAAAATTCCCAGTGAGAAGCATCCTACTCCAAAATGCCAGTTCCATCCAACACAAAACTATACCGAAAAGGGTTGAGTCATGAAACTAAAAAAATTTGCCTTTCCATACTCTGCATATCTCAAAAAGACAAAGAGAAGAGCGAGTAGATGAGAGGAAATGCAATCACACTTCTCACCATGCCGATCTAAATCCTCTCTGTGGTAATCATCAGGCAACTGCTGGGAAAAAGAGCATTTAATCTAAATGTAAAACAGAAAGTACTGCTGAAGGCCTGGGCTTCAGTCCACTGATGGGAAACATGTCATCTTCTCTACCTTTTTCTTCCCTGGAGATGAATCGATGTGTTCAGCTTTGAAACTCATCAGCACACTCCTGTTTTCACTTTTCCCTCAAATAGATCAGAAGTCTGTAATTTTTACTGGGAATGACACACTGCAGACATGATGATTTGTGAGAGCTAAGGCAATTGGTTCCAACAGTGTGATATGAAATCACAAGCAACATAAGCAATCAACCTGCATGATAAAATGCCTTTGAGTAGGACACTATTCTTCTGCTGTGTCCCTAAGACAGAGTTTGAACAAGGCAGTTCTCCCCATGAGCAATCAACTCAAATGAGACTGTTCATTTATTCATAGCATCACTGTGATGTTGTTGTGAAGGTGCTATAAAGTCCGTTCTGACTCATAGCAACTCTAAGTACACTGGAAGGAAACAAACAAACAAACAAACAAACCTGATTCTACATCATCCTATTTTTGCAGCTACTGTGCCGACCCATCTTCTTTATGGGCTTCCTCGTTTTCACTGACTCTTAAATTTATCAATCATGAGACTAGTTCCTCTTGATGATCTGTCCAAATTACAATAGACAAAATCTCACCATCCTCACTTCTAAGGAACATTCTAGTTATAATTCTTCCAAAACAGATGCATTCATTTCTTCTAACAGTACATGGTTATTCAATATTCTTTACAACATCGTAACTGAAATGCACTAATTCTTCTTTGTTCATCTTTATTCATTTTCAGCTTTTGTATGCATGTGAAGTGGTTTCAAATGCCATAGCATGGGTCAGGCACACTTTTGCCTTAAAAATGACATCTTTTCACTGTAACACTTTAGGGAGGTATAAGCAACAGATTTTTTTTTAATGTAATACATCATTTATTTGTTTCCCACTGCTTCTATAAGCACTAAGTGTGAATTCAAGTAAAAGGGAATCCTTGAAAACTTCAATCTTTTCTTTGCTTATTATAATGCTGCCTATTGGCCCAATTATGAGGGTTACGGGGTTTTTTATACATTCAATTGTTATTTATATTGAAGTGTGTAGTTTTGACCTTCATCAGTCAGGGTTTGTAGTCGTGTCGGTCTTCAGCAAGCAAGGCTTTGTCAACTACATATTGCAAGTGGTTAATGAGCCTTAGTCTAATCAATCTTGTGCCATGTTCTTCTTCATATGGCCCAACATCTCAGGTATTTGCTCAGCATACAGTTTGAATACATTTGATGAAAGGATACAACCCTAACACATACCTTTTCTGATGTTAAACCACTCAGTATCCCTTGGTCTGTTCCAAAGATTGTCTCTGGGTCTACAGGTAAGTTCTTCAGGAGCACAATAAAGAGTTTGGACATTCCTATTCTTTGAAAAGTTATCCATAGTTTATTGTGATCCACATAGTTAAATACCTCTAATCAGTAAAAGTACAAGTAAACATCTTTCTGGTATTCTTTGCCTTCCAACAAGATCCATCTGACGTCAGCAGTGATATTGTTTGTTCAATGTCTTCTCTTAAATCCAGTTAGAATGTCTGGCAGTTGTCAGTCTAAATATTACTTCATCTAATTTTGTTTTACCCATGGAAAAATTTTACTTGTATGTGATATTAATTATATTATTTTATCATTTCTGCATTCCATTAAGTCACCTTTCCTTGGAATGAATATTCCAAGTGGGCATCTCCCACTCATCCAGGAGCTGTCTTCCAAATTTCTTGACATAGACAATTGAGTATCTTCAGAAGTACATCCGTTTTTTGAAGCATTTTAATTGGTTTCCCAATTCCTGGATCCTTGTTTGTTTGTTTGTTGTTGGGTGTTTTTTTTTTGCCAATTTCTTTAGTGCTTCTTGAACTTCTTTCTTGAACACTGTCTGTTGTTAGTTAGATACTACTTCTGAAGTAATTGAACATCTTTCAATAATTGAACATGTCTTTGGTGTATTGACTCTGTTTTCCTTCCATCTTCCTATAATGCATCCTGCCTCATTAATTGTTTTGCTCATAAATCCTTCAGTATTGAAATTTGAGGCTTGATTTTTTCCCCCCTCAGTTCTTTTAGCCTTAGAAAAGCTGAGTATGCTCTTCCAGTTTGGTTTTCTAACTCCAGCTCTTTGCACATTTCTTTGCTTTCCTCTTTCGTCTTATTGAGCTGCTTTGAAATTTTCTTTTCTGCTCTTTTACTTGATCATTTTTTAATTTATTGAGTTAGTTTATTGTGCCAACCTGGCCGATAAACACATGTGGGATTAATTGAAAGGCAGAGGGATAAATGGCTTGTTAAGCCTCGCCTTTTGAGTTCTCGGGTCTCTTGTTTGTGATGGTTGCACCAGGGTGCAGCTGCCTTAGCAGTTCCCTGCTTCAGCTTGCAAGACCGACTTCCTACAAGACATCCCCAAGAAGAAGCCACATGGACCTACCCCAATGCAGCCCTGGGTGCTGGAGCAGCCTTGTGGAGACCCCTGCCAGCGCTGAGATGCTTACACATTCACTGACTTGGCTTTCCTCCTGCAGTCGGCACCATTGCGTCTGCTTTGTGAGATGGAGGAGGACTTTGTGGATTGGTGTTGGACATATGGGTTAATGGGTGAATATTGGACTTGTGGGCTTGGGCTGCACTGGGTTGGGATGTTTTCTTGATGCACAGTTAACCTTTATATAAAACTCTCTCTTTTACACGAGTTTTTGTGCATTTGTTTCTCTAAAGTACCTAGACTAATACATTTACTTTAGTTATTCTACATTCAAGAGCAACTTTCAGATTCTCTTCGGACATACTATTTTCTATATTACCAAACTTTCTAATGAGTCTTGTTTTCTTCTTATATGATGTTCTTGATGTCATCCCACAATTTTTCTGATCTTTATTCATTAGTGTTCAAAGTGACAAATGTGGGGTGGGATCAAGAACATCATACAGATAACCTTCTGGTGCTATTCAAAAGGCTTTTAATGATTAATTTTTTCAAACGGTGGCTATGTCTTCTTTCTTCTTCATCTTTGTTAGTCCGGAAGATACACTGACACCCACCTGTCCATCATGGGTGCCCCTGCTACTCTCAGAAATCCTGGTGGCAATGTTTCCATCACCACAACAATCCACAATCCACCACAGTATGCCAAACCGACCAAGGAGTGTTATTGTGATAATTTCATCAAAATCAGCAGTGGACTCAGGTAAAGTCTAAATTTCAGTATGTAGATGCTATGGGAGATTATGCAAGGTATTAGCAAGGGAAGATGAATTAGCAAGATGAAGATGACTATGTAAACATCGCAGCAACAATGTTATGAGCACAACCTACTTTTTCGGCACCTTGGTGATTTTTCTAAAATATTGTTTTACTGTGACGTTATGCTCACATTACAAGGTTTCTGTATTACTTTTCTTCTGCTTTGTAAATGACAATGTCATTGGAGAAAATCTTCTCCCCAGTCCTCAGGGTTCCTTTTCTAGAATCCAGTGGTTTGACAAACCACACTCCTCATCCTCTGTTTGAGATACATGATGGGCAAAATTGAAAAATAGAAACTTAGACATTTCTCTTATTAGGGCTGAGTTACCCACCAAGGGCAGATATTTCCGTCTCATCTCCATTGTGCTGCACATATCAAAGCCAGTCCCTCTAAATACAGAGGTGTGTCACCTGAGTAAATTCCCATGACTGTAAGAATAGCTCCTCTCTGCATTCTCTCTCTTTACATCTCTAATTTTCCATCCCTCTCCACCTCTCCATCTATGTTCCTGTCTGATTTGCCAAGATCTTTCTTTCCATCCCCACCCCACCAGTTTTCCACATGCAATAGAGGTCTCTTATACGACTTCCAGGGACAGGCCTATCAAAGGCATACCCAGCACTTCCATAGCTGCTTAAAGTTACCTATTTCTAGAATACAGAATTAGGAAACCCATTTAGTTTCACCATAGTCTACATCATTTTTAGTAATATAGATACAATTTGAATCTGCAATTTTTCTCATTTTTCAATTTATGAGACTTTTTCAGGGGAGATTGATTTTATGTATTGTGATCCAAAATTTTCCGAGCATCACAGCTCTCAGATCTCTTGGAATGAGAGGAGTTACAATGAAAACCACATGAAAACTCTGGATACGAAATTTGTGCTGAGAAAATAATTTGCTTTGTTTTATTTATTATTGTTGTTGAGACTAAATGCAGTAGAATATTCACTAATCCAACAATTTCTACCTATACAGTTAAATAACAATGATTCCTTTCTGTCTCAGCTTCCATGTCTGTGTTCTTCCTGACTCACAAAAACTCATTGATCCCTAAGTGTTTTTACGAAATTGAATTGCTATTGTCAATTTTCCCCATATACTTAAAATTTTAAAGAACACAATTCTCAAAGCAGTTGTTTGCTATTAGTCAAGGTAAACTATTGTTTGGCTTTAAGATGACTGCAGGGGCTATATTTGGTGTAAGGTTTACCGATTATCTCTGGAAAATAATTTAGGACACTCATTCAGCATTCCTGCAAAACCCAAACAAGCTCACTGCCATCAAGTTAACTCTGACTCATAGCAACCCTGCAGGACAGAGCAGAAGTGCCCCTGTGAGTCTCCAAGCTTCTCTTTCTGGGAGCAGAGAGTCTCGTGTTTCCCCAGCAAAGTGACTTAAGGTCATAAACTGCGAATCCACTAGGTGACCAAGACACCTGGATTCCATGAGAACTTGGAATCCTGCTCTCCATTTCCTTTCATTCGGTCAAAATTAGTTATTTCCTTTTGATTTCCATGCTCAGTAATGGTAGCTGGGCATCATCCAGTTGTGATCTCATGTCCAAAGTTGTTCATAGAGACAATTGGCCATACATTCCAGTTTCTCCTCCTATTTCTGGCTCTTCTTCTTCCAATACTTCTGGATAATAAGCATTAATAGTTGTGAGAAAGTTAGATATTTAATTAATAATATTTTATTATATGTGGTCACACATCATTTCTCTAGGTTTGCTTTGATTTTCGGTACTTCAGATCATTGCCATATTGAGAACAATGGGAATTGTGCTGAACACAATTATGTAAGTAGAATGGACATTTAATTCAACCTAGAAATTTGAAAAGTAGACGGTATAGACCAGGGATATCCCAGGAAATGAGGCCTAGTATACGTTGGTTATAAAGGGACTTCCCAACACGAAAACTATATGAAGTCTCTACTATCGCCTGTGTTCCTATAACTTTCCCTCTTCTCCTAATGAAGTTCAAATGCAGCTGCCTACCTTAAATAAGAAGAATTTTAATTAACTTTTGAATGTGATGCAAGTAGATTGAAATATCTGAACCATATCTATGCCCAAGCATTTGATTATGTCCCCCACTTTTCCCTATACAAAATCTCTAGGACTGAGCACTTTGCTTGCCAAAAGGAACATTTTAAAGGTTGGAGGTCCCAGGTGATAAAAATAATTAAGGCCAAATTAATCAGCATTATCTGGAAAGCTGCCTCAGTTCTCCATTTTATTTTAAAATTGACATAACCATTGTGTGTGGCATTGAGGACATCTGTTCCCATGATTCCCAAGGTGAGAATGTAATAAATCACTGTTCCCCAAAAGATTTGCATTTTACTGAACATTAACTTCAATTTTATTTGAGATTTTTAAAAAGTCCCAAAAGATATACTAAAAATTCACTTTTAGAATATTTGCAGCATACAATGTTTTGTGGCACAGGGATTGACAAGAGTTTCCTTTTGACTTCAAGAAAGAAGAGCAACCAGAATTTTCCACACTAGCAGCATATTATCCAATTCTCCCCTCACGCTCACAGCACTCAAAATGACTTAGAAAGCTCCCAGAGAATGTAAAACTCATAAGTTACTTTCTACTATCAATGTAGTTCCAATGGTTTCTTTTAAGCCAAACTAGACATCTTCAAAAGAAGGAATAGCCCCTTAATATCATCATGCCTCTGAAAAAATTATTTAATAAAAATAAGATTTGTACCTCTATCTAAAGGTTGGAAATCAAATTATTTATTCCATCTTTTTGGTAAGTCAGGGAAACTCAAGTTAAAATTCAGCCATAAAGCTGCTCCTACATGGAGGCTTGTTTTCTTTGTCAAAATTAAACCACAACCCCATTTTCATTTTGGAAAATCTTTTTCAAGTTTCAAAGTGTAAAAAAAGTAGAAACAAATATAAGCCAAACGAAACACTGAGGATGTAATATCACAGTGCCAGTGCTGCCTTGCAAATCTAGAAACCCAGGGAAGAAACAAGCAATTTTGGTCAGAGAATTCAGCTGCAAGGATCAAATCATCTTTTGGTAGTGGGGTGGGGATAGAAGAGCATGGAGTTCAACAAGCTGATCAATAAGTTAGCCATTAAAATAGACTCTGCTAGTTTAGCATAGAAGATCAAAGACATAAATTTGACGTGAACAATTAAAACGTTGTCTTCAGATCCCCTATGATGCAGGCGGGCCCTGATGTGTTTTCCAAAACGTTCTGTATTTTTGCTTTGTATTGTTTGGCTTTTTTTTTTTTTTGCGCATATTAAGGGGTATCTAGGTAATTGGGGTCACCATCTTTAAGCTGTTTTATTTTATTTTTTTCATTTATCAACATGTGATTGTGATGCAAGCATTGAGTCTTTTCTCTGCTTATCATGATGTCACTTAGTGGTGTAATTTTGAGGATTTTGGTCTTCTTTACATTGAGTTATAATCCATAATTAAGTCTGTAATCTTGATCTTAATTAGCAAGGGCTTCAAGTCTACCTGACTTCCAGCAAGCAGGTTCTTAAAAAACCTTCTTTCAGTCCAGATACCTCATTCTTCATATAATCCCATTTCTGTGATTATTTTCCCAGCATACATATTGAATAAGTATGGTGACAGGATACACCTTTCTTACACACCCTTCTTGATTTTATAACCCACAATCTCCCCTTATTCTTTTTGAACAATTGCATCTTGATCCATATACAGGTTCTGCAACAGCACAATGAAGTGTTCTGGAATTCCAGTTCTTCTCAAAGATAGATGTATTTCGCTATGGTCCATACAGTCAAATGCCCTTGTTTCCTTTAAGCAAAACTAGACATTTTTAAAAAAAGGAATAGTCCCTTAATATCGTCATGTCCCTGAAAAAATACTTTATTTAATAGAAATAAGAATTAATAGAACACAAGTAACCCTCTTTCTGATATTCTCTGCTTTTAATGAAGATCCCTCTGACATCAGCAACAATACCCCTTGTTCTATATGCTCTTCTGAATGTGGCTTAACTTTCTGGCAACTCCCTATCAACATACTGCTGTTGGATGCAATGCTTGTTGCACCCAATGCAACTGTTGTTGGATGATCTTCAGCAAAATTTTACTTTCACATGATATCGTTCAAAATTTGTGAGCATTCTGATGGGTCACCTGTCTTTAGAATAGGTACAAATACTCTTCCATTTTGTTGGTCAAATAGCTGTCTTCCAACTTTCTTGGTAAAGATGAGTGAGTGTTTTCGGTGCTTCTTTAGTTTGTTGAAGCATTTAAATTGGCATTCCATGAATTTCTAGACATTTGTTGCTGGCTAATGCTTTCAGTGCAGCTTGAACTTCTTCCTTCAGCAGCAATGGTTCTTGCTCATATGCTGCCTCCTGAAATGGTTGAATATTGTCTAGTTCTTTTGGAGACAGTAAGCCTGTTTACTCTGTCCATCTTCTTTTGATGCTTCCTGCATCATTCAATATTCTGCCCACAACTAAAAAAAAAAAAACCTCACTGCCATCAAATAAATCCTTTCATAGCAATCCTATAGAACTTCCCTCTGGGTTTCCAAGACTGTAACTCTTTATGGGAGTAGAAAGCCTCATCTTTTTCCTGAGGAGTAGGCTGGTGGTTTTAACCGATACCTCGTTGGATAGCGGCACAACGCATAACCACTATCCCACCAGGGCGCCTATGCCCACACGAATACTAGATGTGTCTTATCGTGCTACCTGTGAGAACTAGAACTCAACAGAACTGTCTTTTGTGTCCAAGTCTTGCAGAATTTTTGCCTTTGACAGATTGTCATCTTAACCACTTTTAATGGTCTTTTTAGTGGGAAATATTTGCGTTTTTATTCACTGTGGTTTCCAGCTTACACAGAGTCTACCTTTTGTAAGTTTTACTATATTACAGGAAAAGTGTGAGAAAGTTCTTAAAGAGGAGTTCTCTACTTTCAAATGTTTATGTAAAACAAAACTCACCCACCCACTATCATAGAGTTGATTCCAACTCAGAGTGACCCTTTGTAGAGTTTGTGAGCCTGTAGACATTTGTGGGAGCAGATAATCCCACCTTTATGCTGAGAATGGCTGGTGGTTTGGAACTACTGACTTTGCAGTTCTCCATCCACCAGTGGCACCAGGGGTCCTGTAAAACTAAAACTTCTCTTAAAAAAGAAAACAATGAAGTCTGAAAAATTCCACTGAAATATGTTTAATTAAATCCACCCAATGTGATCTCTTTCTGTTTTGAATCTAAAGACAGGCTTTGAAGTCTAATTTTCTAGACACACAAGTTTTTATAAGTAAATGTGGTTAGCATAAGAAGTAGTGTAAAGGTCACTTGTTGCTTTTAAAATACTATAGGCTATAAGTTTCAATATTAAAACTGCTGCATTATGAAAGATTTTAACACTCCGTTTGAAATTTTAAAATAGCTTTTAATCATTTGGGGAGGTAGAATAGGGGACAATCACTATATAGCCATTATTTCTAATTGTTAACAATGACTCAGAAATGTGTCATCAGCTGACTCTAAATATTGAGCCTAACAGATAATGCAAGATCTCACCAGATAGCCCCAACTGCTAAAAGATATAGTTTGGATAGGATTGCATGTCTGATCTAATAACTTTTCCCTACTATATACTTAATATAGTAGGAGCCTTTCTTCCCCAGGTGATAATAGATGCAAATGACCCTAATAACAATTCATGACTGAGATTGGGCACTATCTAAGATATCCAAAATGGATGGAAAGTGGTTACAGGGAAAGAACATAGGTGACCTGCAAATAGAAATGGCAGCGCAATTGTAGACATAGTAACAGCTGTGTTGTAATCACAAACCCATGTCTTCTAGAAAAGAGACAATGTGGTGATTATTAACGGTCTTTATTAGTTGTGGCTATTGACTCTTCACCAGCAAATTGTTGGGTAAGTCCTGAGACGAAAAGCTATTAGAGGTGATGCCCCTCCGCAAATTACTTCAGAAAGAGAAGAACGGCATGAATTTGAAAAGAAAAGCCTAAATAGTGTTGAGGAAACCATAAAACTTTTCTCCCACGATCCACCTTCAAAAATGTGCTACCAAACCCATGAATCTCTTAAACTATCAAAATAAGCTAGAAAGAAATCATTTAGTTAAGGGAAATAGGATTACTAAGCTTAATATAGCTATCAGGAAATAGTTTGTATTATATCAAAACTAAATTCTGAGTGACACAATCTTATAGTGAATGAAGTTATATCAAATATATGATCAAATTATAATTCTATAGCTTCACAGAACATTCTTATTGGCACTAATCATTCCTAACCTACACTCGATCCACTTGATTATTTTTAAGGAAATAATTTGTTGCAGTGAATTGGCATCTTGAAGTTTAAATCTCCAGGTTGAGCTAAGGGTGCTTCTTCTGAGGCACAGTCAAGGGCCCTGTTACCTTTATTATTTTATGCAAAGACTGCCAACGTTATCTGTTCGCCGCTCGTACCATCCATTCTTCCCACGCTCCTCCACCCACAGCCTGCAACAAGACCGTCTTCTCACGTAAAGCCTATGCACTCTCCATTTTCTCCGCTGGTGTTCTTTGGCTAATGCAAATTTAAACTCTAGATAGATAGATGGATAGATAGATAGATAGATAGATAGATAGATAGATAGATAGATAGATAGATATAGATATATAAATCATTTCATTGCGGGCTCGTACAACTCTGGTCACAATCCATACATACATGCATTGTGTCAAACACATTTGTACATTTGTTGCCATCATCATTCTCAAAACATTTGATTTCTACTTGAGCCCTTGATGTCAGCTCCTCATTTTTCCCCCTCCCTCCCCATGACCCTCTCCTTCATGAAACCTTGATAATTTATAAATTATTATTTTGTCATCCAGGGGTCCTCAAACTTTTTAAACAGGGGCCAGTTCACTGTCCCTCAGACCCATTGGAGGTCCGGACTATAGTTTTTAAAAAAAACTATGAGCAAATTCCTATGCACACTGCACATATCTTATTTTGAAGTAAAAAAACAAATGGGGCAAAAACACTCGGCAGGCCGGATCAATGTCCTCGGCGGGCCGCATGTAGCACGTGGACTATAGTTTCAGGACCCTGTCCAACGTCTCCCTTCACCCACTTCTCTGTTGTCCATCCCTCAGGGAGGAGGTTATATGTAGATCCTTGTGATCCATTTATATTTGTAAAGAATGCTTTACAAGTTGTAAAGGAAAAATAAATGAAGATACTGGCTACTGTTGTGGGCAAGTATTGCAAATAACCTATATTCACAGATATATGATGCAGACTATAATTTTACTAAATGTGAACACTTTACAATGCAAAATTATTATTCAGAAATAATGCATTTGAAGTTTTTATTAAAGCTTTAGTTTGCATTATTTTTTGAAGAAAATTTGTCTTACTATTATGTACTTATAGTGTAGTAATTAATGTAAAAGCCCAGCAGATGTACTTAGGGCCAGTACATGCAAATATACTTCAACTTCTCACTATTAACATGGGTAGGTTCCAGAAACTAATATACAACTACTTCTCACTATCAACATGGGTAGGTTCCAGAAACCCGGGTGTTATGTGACTAACAGTGTTCTGCAGAAAAGAATGGTCACACCAGGCTGCAAAATAACAAATGGTTACATTATTATAAACCTGCCAAATTACATCATTACAAGTTTCCAAATTATATCACCATAACTGCCAAACCACTGAGAATCATGGCCCAGCCACGTTGTCACAGAAATTTAACCATCACAACCTGCATTACTCTCATGTGGAACATCAGTGTTCATTATGGCCAGGAATATGTTTTTAATGCACAGAATACTTGCATAGTAACTTTCATACTGTTGTAAATACAAAATGGCAAATAATAAGTGTCAATACATGAGGAGTATTCTTCTTCCAGAGTATGAGTCAGAGCAAAAATGAGTGTCACAATATGGAATTTCAAAGTGATGAGTAACTTTAGAGGGAAAACAAAGTAAAATTGGTAATTAATGAAATTAAACTTGGTGATCCAATTTGAAAGTAGAAAAAAAATCAAAATGTTTAAGTGATAAATAGATATAATGGGGTATTTTTCCAATTCTTTCTACTTTGTGAATACTTCAAATACATAGTACAGTGAACTCTCGCCACAGCACAGGCTCTGTCATTACTGCCACTGATTGGCTCATACTGTACACGCTTGATGCCAAAAATAATATAATAAATAAAATGTTAATTGTAACGTCCAAAATGTTTTACTGTATTTTCCCTTTTTCGTTTAATAAATTGAGTAATACGAGTGTAATGGCGACTAAAGGGTGTTTTTCATGTCCTCTATGCTCTAACTACAAAAATATTTGATTTACAAATAAGGAATCCTACTTCACGGAATTTCATTTATCACGGTAGGTTCTAGAACCGATTAACCGCGATAAATGAGGGTTCACTGTACATTTTAAATTAGAAAAAAATAGTTCATTGATGAAAATTGTCATTTTAAAGTTGTTCTAGAATGAGTTTTTTTATCTAGAAATCTTGGTGCTTAATTTAAAGTCTTGTTAATAATGATATCAGTAAAGCTAATATACTTGAAAAATGCAATAACATTTCTCTACATGTTGCTATTGTTAGATACCTTCAAGTTGGTTCCAACTCATAGCAACCTATGTGCAAACCAGTGAACCATTGCCTGGCCTGGTGCTATCACCATGGTTACTGTTGTTGAGGCCTTTGTGCAGCTCGGTGGTAATCCACCTTATCGAGGGTGTTCCTGTTTTCCTCTGGATGCTTTACCAAGCTCAATGTCCCTTTCCAGGGACTGGTCTCCCCTGATAACTGCCCAAGTCCGTGAGACAAGTCTCCCTCATTTTGAAGTCGAAAAAGCACTCTTCAGCTTTAGTCTGAACTTGATTCTCTGTCTTATACTTGATCCCTTTCCTTGTTTTGGATGATAATATTGAATATCTCTTCCCACAGATATAATCAATTTGATTCCTCCATATTCCATTTGACAAAATTCATGTATACAGTCATTTTTTAGGTTGCTGAAAAGGGTATTTGAATGAAGGTGGTGTTGTTGGCAATATTCTATCATTCAATCTCCAGCTTTGTTTCTATCATCAAGGACATAGTTTCCAACTGCCGGGCTTCTGTATTTCAAATGTTTGCTTTCCAATCATCAATAATTATTAATGCCTCTTGACTAGTTTTAGATCGATTTTAGACTGAAGTTGGCATAACGCCTCAATTCCTTTATCACTAACTTTATATATTGGCTCATAAATTTGAATAATTGTTGTATTACATGGATTTCCTTGTATATTGGCCTATCACAGGCAGCATTATACTTCAAGATAGATGTTGAAATGCTCTTTTCGATTATGAAAGTTATGCCACCCTTCTTGGGTTGGTCATCCCCAGCATAGTAAAACATATGATTGTCCAACTCAAAATGGCCAGTGTCAGGCCATTTCGATCCACTATTAGGGCCTAAGACACCAATCTGTATGGGTTCCATTTTTGATGACTTCTTGAATTCATACAACCACTTTCCAATTATTAAAAATGATTACAGCTATTTCTTCTCATTGTGAATCATGCCCCATCAGCAAGTGAAGGTTCGAAACTTTACTCCAGGACCAGAAAGTTTTCTGCTCTGTTGTTGAAAGGTCACTGTCAGTCAGAGCACTCTCAATGGTACCTAATCACAACTGCTTTGACTGGGCACTCTACCCGAGGCATATTTTGAGTGTCTTCCAACCTGAGGGGCTTATCTCCAAGCACTATTATCTAACAACTTTCCATTGCTATTTATAAGATTTCCTATGGCTAATCCCTCAGAATTTGACAGACTGTTCCTTATGCAGTCTTTTCTTGGTCGGAGAACTGTTGAAATCTTTAGACCATGAACAACTCTGCTGGTATTAGAAACACCATTGCCATCGCTTCCAGCAACACACAAGCCACCACAATGCAAAGGAGGCATGATGATTTCTCAACATAGAAACATGAATTTGGTACATAGTGATTCATTAGCATCACAAAGAAAGTCCTGGTCCCAAAAGGGATTTAGATTTGTCTACAAGTATAGGTTCTAGAATTTACAGCACATGGTTTAAATAGGATACATTTCAATCCATAACAACTCTAAAGATCTAAATTAGCTAACGATGGAAAAGTGACAATAATAGCAATGGTAGCACTAAGTCCATAGACAAATTGGTAGACAAAAGAAGGTTCTCCAAAATCTATGATAGAAAATGTCTTAAATGTGCTAAAATTAGTAGCCACGTCCTACATGCATTTAGAGTGCATATGACTGTATGTTTATTCTCTTACTTGTTATCATTAACCCTAGTCTTAAAAATGAAATTCTTACACTAGAATTGAGAAATTTCTTCACTATTTAAATGAATATACTGACATATATAATTCTGAGATATACTTCAAATGAGTACCATTTCTGCTTGTAAGCATCTGAAATTAATTACCATAGACCTACCCCTGATATTTCTGCCTCCTCTTTTAGGCTTTGCTTGTTCTCCTCAGCACAAACATTGTCTTCTTTACATCTACTTAATCCCAGAGACCCAGAAGATGGAAAATTGTAAGACTTGTTAATGCATTAGGTGCTTTAATTTTACCCAAATAAAATATTTACATGGAAAACAGAGAGGAACTGAGCAAAATATAAATAGATACATACCCATTAAAGCCATGAGTTCTCTGACCACTGTGCCATCCCCACCCCCCACCACTCCTTCAGCCAACTTATTCTGCACGCTCACAGATTTCGGCCAGGAGAACATCACAGGGGAAGGCCAAGAGTAATGGCTGTGTTGAGGCTGCTACAGCACATCTGGTTGCCTCATGTGAACTATATTTTGGAGACATTAAATGACATCTCACCAAGAAAAAGCAAATTCTTCTTAGAATAAACTTTGTGAAAGAGGAATAAACCAAAATCCATTGTTACCAAGTTAATTTTAATTCATAATTCTGATATACAATTTTTCAAGTTAATTAATTACATGGCTGCTACTGATGAGCTACCTGATCATTTGGTTAGCGTGAAAAGCAAGTCATCCCTACAGTACAAGACTCTACCCACCATCTATTTCCAGGACGGTGAAAAGGCTTTAGAAGTGAACTGCATTGGATGAAAGTTGAAACAGTCACCGAGTCTGGGTTTTCCTTCATTCCACATTTTAAAAGAATGGACATCCACATTAAATTTTCTGGATTCTAACATCCGGATACAATTTCATGACCCGACATGCTCATCTGTAACACAATTAATTTTCCCAACCACAACACTTCTCAGCCTTCTCACTTCTTTCCACATGAATTTTGTTTACCAATTGCATCATCATCATCATCAGGCAAGTATTTAATCACAGCCTAAGAAATAATTTGGGATGACTGGACAAGGTTAGAACCATTTACAACTTAAAACCAAGATTTTGGAATTTACATTATTTCATATGGTTTGTAATAAATCTATAGAGGACTTACTCTGAGGCTAAATAATCAAAATGTATGCCTTGCCTCTGAACAATATTATCTTAATTTTAATTTTAAATCTTGTATCATTACATAAAATAATTTCCAATGATATAAATCTCAAGAAATTATCTTCAAAATTAGTTCATTGGACCACTGACAGCTCTCTTGACACATTTTTTTAATTCAGAGGTGAAGTATTTGTGACATTCACAAATAAGCATTCTGTGTTTGTATGCTGACTCCATTTGTTTGATCCTGATTAATGAGAGTTCTCCAGAGAAATAGACTGAATAAAAAATGCCATTATCTTTTAATTTTATTTTTCCCCAATCTTTTTAAATCTCTCTCTCTCTATCACACACACACACACACACACACACACA
>NW_022111373.1:48907962-48908978 GCF_000313985.2 Echinops telfairi | reverse complement strand
GACAACAACAAAAATTCACTACCATTGAATTGATTCTGACTCATACGAGTCTATAGGACAGAGTAGAATTTCCCCTGTGAGTTTCTGAGACTAAAAATCTATGGAAGTAGAAATCCCGGTCTTCTTCCATCTAAGAGGCTAGTGGCTTTGATCTCTTGAGCACTTGGTTAGCAGCCGAACTTGCAGTCACTATGCTCTAGGATCCCTCGGGCTCACTACAATAACCCAATTGATCACAATAATGTAGTGTGTCAACATCTATGAATAAGTTATATTGTGGTAGTGGTGGTTAGTTGCCCTCAGTCTGGTTCTAACTCATAATGACTATATGCACAATATAGCAAAACACTCCCTGGTTCTGCTCCATCCTCAAATTGTCCTTCTATTTGAGCCCTTAATTGTAGTCACTATGTCAATCCATTTCATTGAGGGCCTTCCTCTTTTCTGATTCCCTTCTGCTTTACCAAGCACAATGTCTTTCTCTATGAACTGGTCTGCCCTAACAACGTGTCCAAAGTACTTGAGACGAAGTCTCACCATCTTTACCTCTAAGGAGTATTCTAGCTAAACTTCTTCCAAGACAGTAATGATTCTTATTTTCACAGTCCATGGTATTTTCAGTATTACCCACGGTACCATAATTGAAATGCATTGATTCTTCTCTCTTCCTTAGACAATGTCAAACTTTCACGTGCCTATGTTGTTGTTGTTAGGTGCCATTGGGTTGGTTCCCACCCATAACAAACCTATGCACAACAAGCTGAAACACGGCAGAGTCCTGCGCCATCCTCATAATTGTTCCTGTGTCCATTGTTGCTGCCACGGTGTCATTTCATACTATTGAGAACCTTCTTCTTTGTCGCCGCCCTCCACTTTACCAAGCAGGATGCCTTCTCCAGGGACTAGTCTCTCCTGACAATATTTCCAAAATATGTAAGACAAAGTCTTTCCCTTCTTGCCTCTAAAGAGCATCCGGCTGTCCTTCTTCCAAGACAAATGTCTTTGTCCTTTGGGAA
>NW_022111373.1:48906470-48907735 GCF_000313985.2 Echinops telfairi | reverse complement strand
CAAAATTCTTGACAACTTCAACTTTTTCACCATTTGTCATGATTTTATCTATTGGTCCAGTTGTGAGAATTTGGGTGTTCTTTACATGGAATTGTAATCATACTCAAAGATTCAATCCTTGATTTTCATCAGCAAGCGCTTCAAGTCCTTCTCACATTCAGCAAGCAAGGTTTGTGTTTGCATACGGGAGATTGTAAATGAGTCTTGCTCCAATTCTGATGCCACATTCTTCTCCATATATCGAAATGCTCTGGTTATTTGCTCAGTGTAAAAATTGAAAAGTATGGTGAGAGGATACCATCCCAATGTACACATTTCCTGATTTTAAACCATGCAATGTTCCCTTGTTCTGTTTGCACAATTGCTCTTGATCTATGGACAAGTTCCTCATGATAACATTGAAGTATTCTGGAATGCTCATTCTTCTCAAAGTTATCCATAGATTTTTATGATCCACACAGTTAAATGCCTTGACATAGTCAATAAAAAGCAAGTAAACAACTTTCTGGTATCCTTTGCTTTCAGGAAAAATCCATCTGACATCAGTAATGATGTCTCTTGTTCCACATCCTTTTCTGAATCCAGCCTGAACTACTGGCAGCTCCCTGTCAATGTACAACTGCAACCATGATAGATGTGTTCAGCAAAATTTTACTTGCATGTGATATCAATGATAATGTTCTACAGTTTGCACATTTTGAGGGGTTATCTTTCAATGGAATGGGCACAATTATGGATCTCTCTGAGACAATTGGTCAAGCAGCTGTCCTACACATTTCCTGGCATAGATGAGTAAATGCTTCCAGTACTTCATGAGCTTGTTGAAATATTTCATTAGCATTCTGTCAATGCCTGGAGCATTGTTCTTGGCTAATGATTTCAATGCAGCTTGAAATTTTTCCTTCAGCACCATTGGTTCTTGGCCATACACTACCTCCTGAAATGTTGGAATGTCCACTAGTTCTTTTTGGTACAATGACATAAAAAGTTATGATATTAATGTTAGCTTAATTCCATTAGACATCCAGATTTTCAAAAGTCTGAAAAAAAATAATGGCTAGTATAAATGGATACATACTCATACATTTGTAGTTGTTTTGTTGCTTTGGAAGAGTTAAACATCCCCAAACTGAAGGTATCCACAATCTAAAATTTAAATGCAAAGCTTAAATTTAGAATTAATATGTAACATTTCTTTAAGATCACTGAAGACAATGGGTATACAAGCAAATGTGGTGAAGAAAGCTGATGGTGCCTGTGTTAGA
>NW_022111373.1:48903617-48904781 GCF_000313985.2 Echinops telfairi | reverse complement strand
ATGTACAAATGTGCTTGACACAATTGATGTATGTATGGATTGTGATAAGAATTATATGAGCCCCTAATAAAATGATTTAAAAAACACTTTAAAATGATTTAAGAAGCTATGTATGAAAGATAAATAATGAGAAGAAGTTAGGGGATTGGGGGGAGTTGTGCTGTAGAAGACTGTCTTAGGTATTTAGAGTTATTGTGGCAGAAATACAAAATGTAGAGGAAAATAGATTCTCTCAAAATTTAGGAGGCTAGAAATCTAAATGTAAGGCACCCAAATATAGCTGGTTTTAACTGTCAGTTTGGGAGAGGGACCTTTTCTCAACACAAATGTCTGTCTCAACAACATCAAAATTAATAATAATTATTGGGCTAGAAGAGTAGACCACATTATAAACTAAATATGCTTTCCACATTTTCTCTGAATCCTTTTTATTTCTCATATTACTGTGGTTCTCAACCTTCCTAATGCCACGACCCTTTAATAAAGTTCCTCATGTTGTGCTGACCCCCCAACCATAAAATTGTTTTAGTTACTACTTAATAACTGCAATTTTGCTGCTGTTATGGATCAGGTGATCCCTGTGAAAGGGTTGTTCGCCTCCCAAAGGGGTCTTCACCCACTGGTTGAGAATGGGTGCTGTAATAAATTCTCGAAGTTGTCTAGGGGAGGGACCAGACTGGGAGTTTTCTCATAGATAGTTGGTTTACATATATCCCTAATCTTCACGACTACCCTGTGACTGAAAGGTGCATGTCTCAAATTTTATTCATGTAGGAACTGAGGCTCAGAGAATAACAATACGTATCCAACACATTACTTCATTATTGTGTAGAGTCCATATTTCTCCATTAAAGTTGTCCATCAGATTTCAGCAGGATTCTGAGTGAATATTATTTAAAACAAGTCCATTTAGAGAGGGGAAATGTCCAAATTCTGAAGAGAAGAGCCAACATGCTATCCTAGTCTAGTCTATGGTTTTTGGCTTCTACAACCCCTGAATTCTGAAATAAGGAGACGGAGAAAGGGGCGGATGAGATGAAAAGCCTATATTCTTGGATGGCTTCATTAAACACCTGTTGTATTCACGACATGCTCTTGGCACCTAACCTCAGAAAAACAACAAAAACAAAAGAAAACTGCCTAGGGAGAAAGATCTGCAAACAC
>NW_022111373.1:48901799-48903258 GCF_000313985.2 Echinops telfairi | reverse complement strand
TAGAATTCAAAGTAGAGAGATAAATTAATCTGTAGTAATAATTGTGAGAAAAAAATGACCCATAAACTCCACTGTCATTTAGTTGACTATGATTCTTAATGAGCCTGCATAGAGTTCGTTAGACTATAAATCTTTACAGGACCATCTAGTCTCTTTTTCTGATTTTTCTCCTGCAAAGTGATTGGCGGACTTGGACTGCCAACCTTTCAGTTAGTAGTCCAATACTTACTTGGCAATGGCACCAGAGCTCCTTAGTAAAAGATAAGGAGACCAAAATTTTAAAACTCCCTGTCATAAGTGGATTTTAACTCATAGCAACTCTTCAGGACAGAGTATGATTGCTGTCCCATTTGAGTTTCCAAGCTAATAAATCTTTATAGAAACAGAAAGCCTCCTCTTTCACCCACTGAGCAGCTCATGGGTTCTAACTGCTGGCCTTTTGGTAAATAGATCACAAAATTCAACCTTAATTTATTCACACCTGTAACTCTTCCTCTATCAGTTTTACAAAAATATATGCGGTCAGAAAAGTGTGTTAAATGCTACAATGGGATACTAAAATCAAGAATGTGAGAAAATCTATAGTATAAACAAGTATGTTACTTTGATACATAACATAACAAAAAGAAGGGGAAATAACCTATGGATTAAAATATGTTGTTGTTGTGGTTAGGTGTCATCAAGTTGATTTCAAGTCACAGACACCCTATGTCCATGTACACCCTATGAACAACAGACTGCAACACTGCCCAATTCTGTTATTGTAATGTTTGGTCCCATTGTTGTAGCCCTTATGTCAATCCAACTCATTGACAATCTTCCTCTGTTTGGCTACTCTTCTAAACATGATGGTCTTTCCCAGAGACTGGTCTTTCATGATACTAGCACAAAAGACAAAATCTCACTATCCTTGCTTTTAAGGAGCATTCTGGCTGTACGTCTTTCAATACAGACCACTTTGTTCTTTTGGAAGCCCATGGTGTGTTCACTATTCAGTAGCCAACCAAACTTCAGATGTATCAAGCCTTTGGGGTCTTGCTTATTTAAGATACACTTCCACATGCATATGAGGCAACTGAAAACTCTATGGCTTTATTCAGACTCACCTTAGTTCTCAAAGTGGTTCCTCTTTCCCTTCAGCAGGTCAAAGAATTTTGTGCAGAAGGTTTACCAAGTGTAATGTATCATTTGATATCTTGGCTGCTGCTTCCATGAGCTATAAGGAAATTTCTAGAAAGAAGGAAGCCACAGAGAAAGGAGAAGAAAATCTATATAATATTTTCTCTCCAATTACTGACAGAAGATTGAACTGCTTATTTTTAGGATAAGATTCAGAATCCAGCAGAAAGCAGAAAGTTTACCAGTCACCACATTCTGTGGCATATAGCCTTGTTTTTAAAACATATCGCGTTAGAGAAGCTTGTTAAAGACCTTAGGTTTTCCATGGAAACTCCATAAG
>NW_022111373.1:48899295-48900325 GCF_000313985.2 Echinops telfairi | reverse complement strand
ATCATTATAATATAATCTATAATTCTCCATGCATCTGAATCCAAATTCTACCAATTTATAGAATCTCTAAAACTGTATTAAAATTGCTAAGTGCTTTCTATCACCTCAATCTTTAAACTTCAAGGTTTCATTTACAAATGAAAATTCACTTCAAAAGACATCACACCGATGGTGCCATGCCTCAACCACAGAAGTACATGAGATTGAAGGACAGTTACAGCACAGGGTAAGCTCTATGACAGCCGGAAGGGTTGTAGACTTATGAGAGAGTTTTGCATGAAACCAAAGAAAGCCAAAGTAATATACTCTGTTTTAAGTGATACATAAAATTCATAACTGAGAGAACCATTCAAACTCCATGAAAGACCAACCCATGGCAAAGCTAAGTTTATTTAGATCTATATTAAAATTCTCAAAAGCATGGGTTTGGTATAAAAAAACACACCATAATTTTCTATAAGCCATATGAAAAAATAGGACATTATGTATGACATTCATATCATAGAAAAGTCATATTTCTGTGATGTTCATAGCAATGTGATATATAGATATATCTGATGGCTAGCTAAATATAATTCATTACATGTATATTTTTCTCAGTTGTCACTTGTAATAAAAATTATTAACCATTCTTTCATAGATCATATTCCAACTTAAAAATCTAATTTTAGTATCCAAGCTCACAAAACACTAATCCTATGCCCATGAGAAAATGTTGATGAAATCTGAGGAAAATCTATTACAATTTTACATAAACTTACAGCAGATTTATTGATTTAAAGTATACAGTCATTGAGAATGTTCCATCTCATTAGAAAATAATTTATTTAAAATGTAGCAATGAGAAATTCTACTAAATGCTAGTTCTGATATATAGAAACATGATTTATTGCTATATTTACACAGTGCCAAATACATTTATTTATTTTTAAAGGATTATTCAGGGGATAACATTAATTGATTTTCTTGTCTCTCTCTTTTTTTAAAATAAATTATTTTATTGGGAGCTTGTACAACTCTTATCACAATC
>NW_022111373.1:48888146-48897141 GCF_000313985.2 Echinops telfairi | reverse complement strand
TGACAATATTTAAAAGCTATAGATATAAACTTTATCAGGTAATAGAAGGACACAACAATAAACTGAATCAGTTTCCAAATTGAATAGTGAAAAAGCCCTGTGTCCTGAAACAAAGAAGTGATTTATGATATATAGGAAGATAGAAATTGTGTCTTTTGTCTTTATTCTCAGTCTCGGTGAAGAGGTCTAACCCTCCTGAGATATTCCCTCTCACACTCAGTGTGAAAAAAGGTTACAGTTGATCTTTTTATAGTTGCAAAAGCTCAAAAGAATTACAACTAAGAAAAATAATGCTAAATAAAACTACAACTGAGAGTAACAAAAAGAGCATTGTCTGAGAAAAAACAAAAACCCAAAACCCTGTTCTTTGCATCGCATTTGTAGCTGGCTAGATATAATTTATTTATTCTCTCTAATGGGGTCCGCTATCTCACAGCATATCGTTTTCACTTCACATGCAGGATCTAGAATGAAACGCTATGAGTTTTGCCTACCCTAGACTGAACCAAGAATGCCTAGAGGAGGCAAATCAGAATCAACATGAGGTAATCAGGGTAAAATTATTGGTCATGAGTCATTGTTTTCAAAGAGGAAATATATAATTAAGTAGGGTAAGAAATGTAAGATCTAGTCATGGATGACCTGTTCAGCAGTGAGTCCTGGTTGAAGGGCTGAGGAAGGGCTAGGAAGGAATAGGTCAGAGAAAGTTATAAAGTATTCTGACAGGGTTACTCAGCCCAAGAAATCTGAAAATTATATAGAAACCTGCAAGATTTTCCCTAAATTCCAGAAAATTTGAATCCAGAGGAAAGAGCTAAATCCCTACTAACGCTGTAACTCTGTGAACCTAGTGGTGCAATTATGTGTTGGGCAGTTCAAACCCACCAGCTGCTGGGTGAGAAAAAACTAGGGCTTTCAACTCTGGTAGAGTTGAGAGTGACCCTGATAAAGAGTTATGGTCTCAGAAACCCACATTGAGTTGATGCCAACTCATAGTGACCTTATAGGAGAGGGTAGAACTGCCCCTGTCCTGTTTGAGCCCATTGTTGCAGCCATTGTGTCGGCCAACCTATCTTCTCAAGAGCCTCCTTTTTGCTGACCTACTTTACCAGGCATGATGTCCTTTTCCAGCTGCTCCTTGTAACATGTCCAAAGTAAACAGAACTTAGTTTCACCATGCTCACATCGAAGGAGCATTCTGGCTGTACTTGAAGAACTCTCAAAGTAATCCTAAGATGAGAAAATATACATGTATTTCTGTATTATGCCTATATAGTTATTATAAGTATATAAATTTCCCTGGTGATGCAGAGGGTAAGTACTCTGCTAATAATCAAAAGGTTAGTGATTTGAAAGTCCCAATGACTCTCAGTAGAAAGATGATGTACTTCGCTCCATAAAGATTTACAGCCTATTTAAATCTTAATTTAAATTCAATTTTCCATAACTTTCTGAAGCCTCTGCATATATAAAGAGAACATTTATTTTAAATTTTATGGACAATTACTAACTATGGGTGGTACCAGAAAAAGTTCAAATATATTTTCCCAATCTTATTTGATGATCATCATGATGATCACTATAATCATCATAAGAAAAATAGTTATTAAATGCAGGCCAGGAGTCAAGTGTTCTTATGTGTGCTTTCTATATTAACTCATTTAACCCTCATCATTCTGTAAGGTAGACTGCACTAATTCTATTTTATAAATGAGGAGGTCTAATGATTTGGCCAAGGTTACAGAGCCAATAAATTAGAACTGAAATCCAGGCAGAAAGATTATCTCAGAAATGATCTTGCCTTATTAAAAAGAAGTAAGCACAAACTATGCATGGGTGTCCATAGCTGTATTAGTTTCCTTTTTCACTAAATCAGGAATGATGACAGACAGATGTATCTTGATATTTAAGAAAGATGAAATATATGTGAGTCCCAAGTTGATAAAATTAGGCACCCCTATTTATTTTTCATTTAGGAGACCAAGCTTTATAACTTGGGATTCCAGTACTCTTACCTATAATCTCAACTCAATAGACCTGGATGGATGTCTTTGTCAACCACATGTTGTTTATTGGCAAACCTGTGGCAAGAAAATCCTGAGCAGTAATCATGCTTAGAACTGGATGATGACAAGAGTGCTCAAATTAGCGATATTATAAGAACGTTGTCCTTAGAGGAGTAGAGCAAGGACTTACCGTAGTAGTCAGACCATTTGTTGTTGTTGGAGCTCTTCTTCTGAAAATATCCTCTTTCTTCTTTGCTTCCCCAGATGTCCTCACAATACACCCTGTGACATGGAGAACATGTGTGTTCCTCTTCTTGTGAGCTGAAAGATGATCAATTAGTACAGATCTGAAGATGACTATTTCAGTAGAATACATCCATTTTTCTCAAGGAAATGCAATTTCTTCTCGGAATAAATTCATTTCTGTAGCCAATTTACAAAACTGCACACAACACACTAAGGAGTTTTGGTGGTTAACAGTGTTTTAAGCTCCATGCTGCTAGTCAAAACGTCAGTGGTTCAAACAAACCAGCCACTCCATCAGTGGAAAAAACCTAGCAATCGGCTTCCATAAAAATTCCAATCTGAGAAACCCTGGGGGACATTCCTACTCTTGCAATAAGAAAAAAAATTCACTGCCATAAAGATGATGCCGACTCATAGCAACCAATAGGACAGAACAGAACTGCTCCTGTGGGTTTCTGAGACTAACTCTTTTATATCTTTAATCATTTTATTGGGGGCTCATACAACTCATCACAGTCCATACATACATCAACTCTGTCAAGCACATTTGTACATTTGTTGCCCTTATTGTTCTCAAACTACTTGCTCTCCAATTAAGCCCTTGGTATCAGCTCCTCATTTTTTCGAAGTAGAAAGCCCTGTCTTTCTCTCACCAATCAATTAGAAGATAATGAGTTTTGTTTGTTGTTTTTTTCTAGTTTGAGGCAGAATGTTCTGGGCAGCCACAACAAAAGGAAATAAACTGAAATATTATCCAAATAAGAGATAATAAACAAAAGGAGAATGGAGTTTTAAAATGTTAAGAAATAATGTCTAAAGTTTCCTCAAATTTGGTAATATGCACTTTTATAAAAATGATGAATGTCAAGTCCCCAAACAGCATAAATATGAAGAAAACTATGCCTATACATGTCACACTCAGATTGCTAAAACTAATAAGAAAAAAATTTTGTGGCATAAGTAAATAAAAATTAAAAATACATTACATATAGGGAAACAGAAACTTAAATAACTACAAACATTCTCATCACAAACTAGAGGTCAGAAGACAGAGAATAATAATAAAAATAAATTTAAAAACACAAAGGAATAGAGCTATTGCCCCAGAAGTCTACATCAAGTGAGCAAATGTATCCCTTAAGCTCAAAGTGAAGTGTCAGATATTTCAGATAAGGAAAAATTAGGAAATGTGTCTTACCAGACCTGCAATATTTAAAAATGGTATTAAGAGAAGTAATGCAACGTCAAATAGAAAGCATGAGAAAATTTTAGGTTTATTAAGTTATACTTCCATAAAGTTTAAAGAAAATAAATTTAACAGGGAAAATGGCTAGGGTAAGATCCTGATATAATGACAAAAACTGGAAGAGTGGAGGACAAGTATGTCAAATGGTGTGTGTGTGGTGTTTCTACCAAATAATTCAATGATGTTGAACCTAAACACAAATTCTAAGCTTTCTTTGATTTGTTAATTTTGAAAGAAAAATCATTCTATTATAAGAAATAGCATGGAATTTGAAATGATTTTTATAACTGGATTATAGACAAAAAATGAACCTTTTTGGAGAGGTTTTCAAATCCCAATAGATTACCTTCTGGTATGGAATTAGAAATAAGTTGCAGCAATGTGATATTGCCTAAACAAATTCTAGTCTTTTGCCTCAATGAAGAGCAAGTAAGACATAAATTGTTGGACATAAAGTCCACAATTGTTGTGAACTCACTAGGAGAGAGAAAAACATAATCTTTAAGGAATTGAACCATATAAATCTGATTTTGCAAACAATTGCAAAAAGCTTGGAAGAGTAATTTAGAAGAGTGCTGAAGAGAAAAATGGAGAAATTAAAAATACATTCTGACTGGCAGAGAGCGTGAATTAACAAAGCACTATGAAGATAACAAAGAGTCCTGAAAAAGCTAAAAACACCCCTCCTGCCGTCAAGTTGATTCTGGCGCACAGAACAGAACTGCTCCTTTGGATTTCAGGAGGAAACGACTCAAGGTGACCAGTGAGTTCACACTGCAGACTTTGAGGTTAGCAGTTCAATGCTTACCACACAGTGTCACCAGGGATTCTCAGATGTTCTTGGATTGGTGCAAATAGTTAAGTGCTGAATCACTAACCCAAAGATTGGTGGCTCAAAGCGACTCCTGGCCATCTTCTTCCTAATGATAAAACAATAGTGCTAGTAATTGTAATTTACTCAGTGGTCACTGTATATTCTGATGAAGCTAAAGAAGGAGCTCTGGGGGTGCCGTGAGTTAAGTAAAGGACTTAACAAAAAGGTCAGTGTTTCAAAACCCCTCTGAGAGAGAAAGATGGGGTAGTCAGCTTCCATAAAAATGTACAACTTCAAACACCCTAAGGAGAAAGTCCACTGTGTCCTGCACTATATGGCCAACAATGAGTGTAAGCATAACCTTTTGAAGAGAGTGCAAGATCAGGCAGACACTGATTCCTACTGCTGCCCATAGGATTGCCATTAGGCAGAACAATAACAAATGAATTCAAATTGACGCACAAGCAGTGGGTTCTGAAGCCAGTGAAATTGGCTCAATGTCTCCTTGCTAATGCAATCATGAAAAAGAAGATCATCCAGGAATGGATTGGCGCTGTGGCAACCACAATGGCTCGGCACCACAGCGGTGACTCTGGCACAGGATCGGGCAGTGTTTCGTTCTGTTGTACATATGGGTTGCTATGGATCGGAACCAACTTGACGGCACCTAAAACAACAAGAACAACCATTTAAATCACAAATTTGTTAAAAAATAAATGTTTGCTTGCTTGGCATTTCAGACATTTTGCTCAAATGTAACAAATTAAGTTTCCAAATTAAGTTGCGGAGCACTTTTGGATGGGAATGACTTTGTTCCATTATGTTTTGAATGAAGTAAGTTAGCTCTCCATTTGATCAAAGGCATCTATGGGAGACCAATATTTACAGTTCATTTGCAAATCTTTACACCTCCCAAACAAGCAAATAGACTGTGTCCTTGCGAAGCCAGCTTTCACAATTACATCACCAAAATGTTGGACTGCTCACCACAAGGTCGATACTGGAAAACTATTAGCCACTCTTAGGAAGAAAAGCGAGGCTATCTTCCTGAAAGATTTACAGCCTCAGAAACCCTAAGGAGGGTTTCAATGAGTCAGAATCGACTCAATCTCATGGGGTTTTTGGTTTCTTGCCCCGTAAATTCATTGATCCTATCTCCTTTATTATCTCCTCCAGTGAGATCAATTCCTATTTCACCTCAGTGTTGCCGGGCCCAGCACCAGTGCTTAGTCCTGAGATACACAATCAAGATTGCTAAGGAAATTTAATTCTGCATCTAGTTTTGTAGTATTAGCTACATGATTAGGAACCCTTGGGGTGCAGGGATTAAGCATTTGCTTGCTAACCAAAAGACTGGTGATTTTAAACCCACCAATCACTCTTCAGGAGAAAGATGTGGCAACCTTTCATAAAGATTACAGCCTTGAAAACAGTTCTGCTATGTTCTTTCAGGTTGCTGTGAACCAGAATCAACTGAATGCCAGTAAGCACTTTGCTTGGCTATGTACTTTTCAGTGTGCATGAAAATATGAGGCCCTTTGTTAAAAATATATTAAGCGTTTCAGAATGGCAACTGCTGAGCATCAAAGCCCCATTCCTCTGGGTGTGGGCGCTGTGGGAGTACTGTAAATGTTTTCACAAACCTGTGAAGCTGGGAAGCTGTCAATTACCTACTAGCTGCCTCTTCTGCTTTTAGGTAAGAAGTGCTTTAGAAATGATTCCATTTCATAACGGTTTATTAAACCAACCAGCAAACAAAAGCAGCTGCTTCTAGCCTGTTACAAATCGTACGAGTAAAATAGAGTTTGAGTAGAGGAAGCAGGGGTCTAACCATTGAAAGGTGGCAAGTTCCCAACTGAGACTGGACCTGCAAAACGGTGCAAAGTGCAGAAGGAAAGTCAATCGAAAACCCACACTCATTGATGTCGCGTCTTCTCCGATTCAAAGGGACCCTACACGGCAGGGTAGAACTACCCCACAAAGCCTACAAGGCAGCAGATGGCTGCCACTCTCCACCCCCCCAGAACAAGTTTGGTGAGTACAAAATATAGCCCTTCAGATTTATTCTTCCTAACTCTGTTTTGTTCAAAAGACACTTTCGCATTTAACCAAATATTTGATTTGTTTAAACAATTTAAAATTTTTTTTAGGTACGTTGTCTATATTCACATGTAATCGTCCATTGTCAAATATTTAAAACACAATAAAGGGTCACTGATAGCAAACCCATTTAATATTTATGGCAGGACCCAAAAGATCCTTCGGGCTCTTTGGGGCTTAGTGTTAAGAAACAGCCTTGCCCCATCAGCCTCAGGTGCAGCAGTTGAGCTAATCAGACTACAGTGCATGGCATATTATCAACACTGGGTCATATAAAAAGATGACTCCATTTTATTTATTTAGCCCCTTTTAATTCCTTCCCTGTGTCTGTCTCAAATATACTACTCCCTCTCCAGGAAGCCATTCCATTCTGCTTAAGATGTTACTTTCTGCTTGTGTGTCTTATTATACAAATGTGGTTTTTATTTTGCTTTGTTTTGAATAAATGGATGTAAATAATGGACTCAAATATAATAATTCTTCCAGGGAAATTGTTTTTTGTGTTAATAGGTTCTTATTTATTTAATTGAGCACTATTTTTAAATCAACCTGTATTTGTTATATGAATATAATTCGATGTTTCTAACCATAACATTGTATTCCATAGTACATATCCACCTCATTCTATTATCTGCTGTCTTAGTAAAATGTACCCAACTTAGTCCCAATTCCCATATCATAAATAATACCACACTGAACATAATTAGACATGTCTTCCAATGTATCTCAGTGATAATTTCCTTGAAATATATAGTAAGGAAAAGGATAGTTTAACATAAAGTATGAACAACTGCATTTTAATAATGTCAGCTCAGAATGCTTTCCTGCATATCTGCATTGGTTTTCACTCTTGCCGGTGATCAATATGGATCCTTGTATCCCTCCAACCCTGTCAAGGGCTGGCACTGCCCAGCTCTCTCATTTTGCCAGGTGCATCATAGAATTTAAAACGATAGCTCTTCATTCTTTTAATTTGCATTTCCAGCATTACAAATGAATTTCAGCTTCTCTCTGCTTGTTAACTTCTTGAGTTTTCTCTTTGTAAATTGACTTTCAAATCTCAGTGCACATTTTCAATTGGGTTTTCTGTCCCCTTGTTAACTTGAAAAAACAGAACAAAAACTTTTCTATTCTAGATATTAATCCCACGTCAGTTGGACACATTACCAATATTTCTTATATTCTGTAATTCTGTTATCTGTGCATTTCATTTCTCTACGACGTCCTGGGGGAACGCTGGTGGCATAGTGGTCGGACTGTTAACGGCAAGGTCCGCAGTTTGAAACGACCAGCTGCTCCCCCGGAGAACGACCAGTCTTCCTTGTCCTGTAAAGAGTAGCTGTATCCTGCCCTGCCGAATCACTACTGGGGGAAATGCTCACTCACCATGGTAGTGAGTTTGGTTTGGGTTAGATTTCCTTCTTTGAACAGAGTCTTAGGCTTTCTGTAAAAAATCACTTTCCTGATTGTAAAAGATTGTTGAAGAAATATTTCTCTAGCCTAAACTCACAAAGATATGTTCTACATTTTGAATTCTATTTTTCACAGGTAAGTATTTGATCGATTCTGAGAACTGCTTACATAGAAAGCAAGTTTCCCTGACACCAACAAGCAATCTATTCTTTCCCATAGATTTTTATCGCAGCACAGAAATATCATTGTGTTCGCAAAAACCGAGTGTTCAGGCCCACTAACTTAATCTCAGATAAAATAATGTTGTTTATTAATCTCAGATAAAATAATATAATAATATTGTTTTATGGTTTGCTTCTGAGAAATGAGGAAAGAATTATGAAAGGAAATATTTACTCTAAGAAATGAGAATTTGAATAACAATGTGAAATGTTCAAAAATAGGGAGATGAACTGTCAGGAAAGGGAGCGCCTATCACTGAAAGTGTGAGCAGAGGTAGAATGTCTGCCTCGAGGGACCTTATGTAAGAAGTGGATGCTAATATCCTGGACCTCGGTTTTCACGTGAGTGAAATAAGAGGATCCAACCGCCCACTGTTGAGGAGCCTTCATGAAAGTAAATGCAATGATTCTGTAATTCTGAGCTGCCTAAATTACCTACTAACTTGAAGAGCCTGAAAATTGTTTCAATGTTAGCCTTCTCCCCTTTATAGAATATTGATACATTTATGTCAAATACCTTTTTCCCTGGAAATTTATGAAGCCCTTATGTGCATATCTTCATATGTAAAATACTAAAACACCTTGATGACAACTCCTATGTAAATGAGAAGATGAATTATCTTCTGTCCCGGTACACATCACACTTTCTTTCCTTCACTTTCCCAAATTCCATTACTATTTTTTTTCATAAATAATGCATCTCTTTGCAAGATTTACCAAAACATTATAGAACTGTCCCTATAGACATAAAAAATGAATTCCTATTCACAGATTTATTTAAAGAAGGGTATTTATTATTATAATTTATTAGAAACTGTAAACATATTTATTAGAACTGTATACCTATTAATTTCCCAATTAATATCTTTACTTTCTACTACTCTTCAGCTGTTCTGTTTTGTTTTGGTTCTGTGTGTGTGTGTGTGTGTGTGTGTGTGTGTGTGTGTGT
>NW_022111373.1:48880681-48888028 GCF_000313985.2 Echinops telfairi | reverse complement strand
CAGGGGCAGTTCTATCTTGTCCTATAAGGTCCCTATGAGTTGGCATTGACTTATGTCAGTTAGTTTGGTTTGGTTTGGCATGCAAAAATGTTTTAGGTGGTGGCAGTAAACAAGTCAGCAAATTCTATTTTCAAATCTTATTCCTAGACTGGAGAAAAGGACACCTCTTAATAATTTACAGCACTCATATCAAGGGTCATGCCAATGTCTTAACCCATTCTTCCTCCCCAAAAGATGTGTCTAATATAAATATTGAAAATTAACATCCAAATGAAACCCAACATCATACTTTTCCTGCGTGAACCCTCAGAGATACAGCTCGAGTCAAACTTGCACATTTGGAGAAACCCATGGAAAAGTGACATTTTCAGCTAAATGTAAGTGGGAAACTCCAAGGGAAGTGAACTCATTACTAATGAATAGGTGCATTTGCACAATAATTGTGTTGAGAAGGTTGCATTATAGCAATCTATTACTCTCTGGCACTATTTGAGCAAGGGTTATTAAATTGCAATGAAACGACTAGAACAACAGCAAAATGCTGTTTGATTTTCTAATTATTATTGAAGAATGCCTCCTGAGCCCAGTCTCAGAGGCTTTGCTTTGGAATCATCTGCAGTTCACGCCGCTGCTCATGCATTATACATTAAACCCATATGGCCTGTTGTGGTGGGGGGCCTCTGGAGGGAAGCTCCATACTGCTCTGTTTCACAGCAGGAGGGAGGAAGGTGGGAAAACAAGAAAGAGGAGAGAAGGCTGGCTTAGTGAGATGGAAGAAGGAACACCATTGGGCAGAGTTGAGAATTCAGGCAAAGGTGAGTCAAATTAATAAGCATTACAAAAAGATGGAAACCCCTTCCCAATAATATACTGTCTCCAAGTTTTTGTTGCAAATCTTGAGAGAACTACTGAAAACTGTAGCTGGTTCTCTTTGAATATTTCATTTTCTAATAACTACTCCAATCCTATCGTTTCCTAAGATGAAAAGAACTGGAGCTATTTGATAAAATAGAACTATGCAAATAAAATTTGATTTTTGTGGAATCATGTTAAATTGATAGTTAAAAGACATCTATGTCACGCAATACATACTGCAAAATCTCTCCTAGATTTGATCAAATACTGGTATAATGGAACTTATTTCAAAGGAAAATTTAAGAGATGTTGCTATATGCTCAGAACCTTCCCCTTTCCCAGGTTCTTTGATAATTATTAATTCCTCAGAAATGCAATGCAAAAGTAATTCCTTCAGTCATTCTCAATAGACTAATGCACCTAAACTCCAATTTATTCGTGTCTTCAAAGTTACATCTATTTTCATGCTATCTCTGACCTGGAACCAATTGCATTCTTCAGCCTCGGTTGGCTTTCAAGATAACCTAATAACTTGGAATAAGTATTTAGCACTAACTATGTGGTAAGCATGATGCTTGGCATTTGAAATCCATTATCCTGTTTATTCTTTATAACAATTCTTTCAGATAAAGATTCATATTACTCATTATTTTCACAGTACAGATGAGAAAAAATTAAGACTTTCTTTGTTTATTAAACATTACCATTTAAATATTAAAGATTAGAAAATACAAACTGTTCTTTCTCTTTATACACAGATGAATACAATCTCATTTTTAATATGGATAATCATTTTCCTACAGTAATGTATGCAAGCTTGAAACCTGGTAGGTCATTTGGTTGGTACTTTCTTTATTATGAGGAGAAAAGCAAAACCGAGGAGAAGAAACTATATACGTTGAAATATTAATGACATTCAGGTCAAGGAGCTGTTAAATGTCATCCACTCATATGCTAATTATCAAAACGTTTTTCACCTTACATTGCGTTGTTTCTCATCTGCAAAAGATTATTTTCCATTTGTGTGTATATGTGTGTGTGCCTAGAGTAGAGGAAGTTTAGTAAGTTAAAAGTTGATTGAGGAGAATCATGATAATAAATATGAATAGATCCTCCTTATTTATTTGAACTGAAGCAGAAATCCAACAAGTTACATTTTACTCTTCCCATAGAGAGAGTGTTTTTCTTTTGAAGGTTTTGGCTTCTCACCTTTGCCTTTATGTTGTTAAGATCCAATAGAAATAACACAGATTAATGTCTTTGACAAACATAAAATATTAACTTCCCTAGTAAAAGCCCTTAACTAGGAGTATTGTCTGTGAGTTCTATGTGGCATTACAATGGCTTATTGCACCCGGCATAGTTACAGAGTGGTGTGAGAGGAACAGCTGGTGACAGAGTACATAAAGAACAATGCGCTCGACCTTCCACACTATGGGAGAATACATTTCTGACAAATGGAAATATAACGTAGAAGGCTAGAAGTCAAAATCTAGAGAGCGAGCTCCAGGGGAGAGCTTTCTGTCTGGGGGAAAATGGTTGGAGCTGGGGGGAAATGGTTGTCCCCTTCCAACATCTGTCAATCTGGTATTCTTTGAAGATTGACATGTGTCTTAGAATCAACCTTCCTCTGGCTCTAGAAGGTGCTCAGTGCAATGGCCTGTGGTTCAAAGAATGTGTTCTGCTCTTGGATATTCTTTCCTGCCTGCCTGCCTGCCTGCCTGCCTTCTTGTGGCTTCGTTCACATCCTCTACTAAGCCAAGAAAAAACAAAATCCAAAAGACAAACTCACTGCCACCAAGTTGATGCTGACTCATACCTAGCAAACCTATACGACAGGGTGAAACTGCCCCTGTTTCTCTTACTGTAACTCTTTACAGCAGACGAAAGCTTCATCTTTCTCCCCTGGAGTAGCTGGTAGTGTTGGACCACCATCCTTGAGTTTAACAGCCCAGCACATAACCATTGTGTCACCAGGGTTCCTAACCTCTAATACAATAGAATATAAAGATGCCCCCAAGAAAAAGGGCATGATTTGGGTGACACTCTCTATTAAAGGTAGGCTTTGGCTGCACAATGGACTGCAATCTGCGAGGTTCACAGTCCCAAATCATCAGTGTTTCCACTGGAGAAAGACAGGACTTTCCACTCCCATAAACTTTCACAGTCTCATAAACTCCTGGGGGCAGTTCTACTGTGTCTTATAAGGTCACTATGAATAAGCATCAACCTGATGGCAGTGAGGTGAGAGAAGGAATTCTATTAGAAAAGGATGCCCTCCAAATGGGGCTATAGCCACAGGTATAGAGGCCAGAAGTGCAAGACATCACCTAAGGAGTTATAGCTAGATGGGCCATATTAATTGACTACATTTCACTACCCTTGCAACTCATCATATTGTGGGTGTGATTATATCATTATATAAGTGCAAAATTAGATCATCACATAACTGCTGAACAACTAGGAATCAAGTGCTAGCCAATCAAATTGACACATTTTGAGCAGACACAATTTAATCCATGACAATGACAGAAAAGTCACTTTCATATAATCAGTCTATAACTTCAAATATGCATACTACTTCAGTTATCCTTTGCTGATCAGTGGGAAACACACATTCGCTTGCCAAAATGATGAAGGGTATGGTGATAGGTAGGTTTATTGTGCCAACTTTGCCAATAAACACATGTGGGCGGAATTAATAAGTTTGAAGTTTAATCAATGAATGGCTTAGTGAGCCTCGCCTTTCTGTTTCTTGCTCTCTGATGATCAGACCAGTGTGTGGCTGCCTTAGCTAGTTCTCTGCCTCAACTTGTGAGCTACACTACCTGTGCGACACCCAACCCATGGATCATCGCTATAGTTTGAGGTTCCTTTGAGACCTGCTTCGCCACACTGCAGGTGTATACATCACTTTAACTGGGGATTGTTGAACCCTGTCATCTGACTGACTGTTGGTGACACGCCCTGCTGTTTGCTGCCTCTAGCCAGACTACCTGTATTGCTCTACAGAAGACTCAGCCGTCTGCTTCCTTGACTTGTAACCAGTAGCCCTCGTGATTTGAAGGACTGCCAGTACATTAACTGTCTCACAGAAGTGAGTTGAACTGAACCCTCTATACTGCTCTGTGGACTAATTAGCTGTTTATTTCTTCGTGTTATACATAGATATATATGATTATATGTATAGAGAGAGTTATATGGTTTTGTTTCTCTAGAGAATCCTGTCCAACACAGATGTAAATTGCAAATTTAGTAAAAGCTTAAAAGAATCCCTTAAAATATTAAGTAACCTGTGATGCAAAATATTAAGTAACCTGAACATTTTAGTGTGAAATAATATACTCAGAAATTGTTAAAAACTTACATATCTCTAGTTCAAAATGTATGCCATTATATTAGTTATTATATAATACTACTCAGAAAAGAGTAGTCCCATTGCAATAAGAACAAACTAATTTCATATATATGTATTTAAATATTTTTCTCTCCCACGTTTAAAGTTGGACAGTAAAAAGCAAAGACCAAAGAAGAATTGATGCATTTAACTTATGGTGTTGGCAAAGAGTAATTCAATTACCATTAACTGTCAGAAAAACAAACAGATCTGTTCTGGAAGAATTACAGCCAGAGTGAGCCTTAGAAGTGAGGATGGCAAGACTCCATCTTATGTATTTGGACATGGCATCGGAAGAGACCAGGCCCTAGAAAAGGACATCCTCTTTGGAAAGCAGAGTCAGGGAAAAGAGAAGGTTCAATGAGGTAGAAGGACAAAGCTTAAACACAGTAATGACTGTGAAGATGAGGCAAAGCTCACCATCTAACAATCACCACTTTAAAAATGAGGACAGAGGAGATTTAAACTCCAGTTAATAAGCAATTGTATGTAATGTAGTCATGTATTTTTGTGTGTTTTCCCAATGGGTTGAGTCAAAAATTGGAAGCATTTCATGGACCTTTACTTACCATAAAACTTAATAAATAGTAGTTACTCAATAAGTTTAGTTGGGTTGATGCATGAATAAGATGATAAATAAAAAGAATGAATGCATACAATTTTAGAAAAGACAGCTTCAAAGGTTATTTATTTCAATAAATTGGAAAATAGATGACGTTAAAGCTAAAGAGAGAGGACGGGGGAAAGTTGTTTGTTTTTTTAGTGACAGGACCAGTACTTCATCCTCACTCATCTCAACATGCTTCCTACTATACTAGACTTAAAGAGTAAATTATATCCACGTTGGAGTGAGATATGAAGAAAATATTAAGAATAAAAATACATACGCACAGTTTGAAAGATAGAAATGTACCAAATGGGAAGACATGGACAGACATAGAAACTCAGTAATGTAGACACATAACCACATATCCTAAAAGATTAAACATGGAGACAAATTTCTATGATCTAATGTTCCTTTGTGGCATTTTTGTGTTATTCATCTAAAACTGTAAAAGTTACATTAAATTTTCGCAATTTCAAACAGCATTATTCATTAGTTGGTATACACAATTGTCTAGAGGAACAAATCCAGGAACATTCAGATATGTACAAGCAAGAACTTTATATCAAAGAGTAATTGTATATTAAGAAAATATCCCAGCTCAGTCCAGATCAAGTCCGTGAGTCCAATACTAGTCCAAAAATTCTTCTTCATCTCACACAGTCACATGGCATGATGCAAAATACAGGAAGATCACAGGCCAGCAGGTGCAATGTCTTATGGATCCAATGGCAGTGAAAGCATCTCAGCCCTGGCTCAGTCTTAGTGTGGCTCCTCCAGATCTCTGAGTGTGGCTCTCCAACAGGAAGGTGAAGCAGAGAGTGTGACTCTCACAGAGGTTAGCAAGTCTCCACAGGGATTCTCAACAGGAAAACAAAGGCAGAGATCTCAAGGAAGTTCCCAGAATCCTCATGAGAAGGTCCTGTCCCCTAGGAGACATCATCAGGCTGTGACCTGATTGACAGACTAGACTCCACCCCTTCACTCTTAATACCCTCAAGTTGAGATTATGTCACTGCTGCATACTTTGCAAATAGATCATCAGTGAAAAACAGATAGGCGCTGTACCAGATGAACTAGCAAAGTAACTACAACAAAATACTCAAATGTAGCGATATTTGTGAGAATGGCTTAGGACTGGACAGTGTGCATAGAAACACTGAGTCAAAACTGAATTAATAGCAAGTAACAACATAATATACAATGGTTGAGTCAATTGCATATACATACGCTACTATTCACCTAAATGTCATTAAAAAGACAAGAAAGGAAAAAATACATCAAAGTTGTGGTAGTTTTATAATTTCATGTACACTTGATAGATAGATATAGGGGTGGAGTCTAGCCTGTCAATCAAGTCACAGCCTGATGATGCCTCCTTATGGGTGTAGCTTTCTCATGAGGATTCTGGGAACTTCCTCTTTTTCTCCCTGGAGATGTTCCACACTCTCCCTCTGCTTCACCCACCTGTTGAGGAGCCACACTCAGAGAACCGGAGAAGACACATGGAGATCCTTGCCAGTGCTGAGATGCTCCCACCACCACTGAATCGACAAAATTTTGCAGCTATCAGCCTGTGATCTTCTTGCTTTCAATATCATGGCATATGGCTGAATGAGTCTGAAGAGGAGTTTATGGACATAGGCTAGAGTCATAGGACTTACGGACTTGATCTGGACAGGTCTAAGATGTTTTCTCAATATACAATTGCCCTTTGATATAAAGGTGTTTTTTATACATATATGAAGGTCTCTGAATTTGTTTCTCTAGTTAACCTGGTTTAACACAAAAGTGAACATCAGAAGATGTACCGAAATTTGCTCTTGGATGTAGAATAGCTAAAGCAAGTGGAAGAAATGATGAAGTAAAAGAGCTGAAAGATGTTTTCAAAGAGTCATTAGAGAAGTCAAAGTAAACTATTCTAATTAAGTTTTCAAAGACCTAGATTTAGGAAGCCAAAAATGAATAACATGCCTAGCTGAAAGAACTGAGAAAAAATTCAAGCTTTGAGTTGCCATGTCAAAGGATTCTATTAGCAAAATAACATTGAATAATGCAGGAAGCATCAAAAGAAGTGAAAGCAATGCACTGTACCTTGTCAACATTCAGCTACTTCAAGAGTACAGATATAATCAATACCTGATATTATAGAAAGAAGTCCAAGCTTCAGGGAAGATATTAGTGAAAAATAAGCCTTCAGAAATTCATGGAAGATCAATAGAAATGCTTTACCAATTTGATAAAGCACAATTAGCACTCATTTATCTATAAAATGATATTTGGAAGACAGCTAGCTGGCTAACAGACTGAAAGAAATCAATATTTCCATATTTGTACCCAATCCCAAGAAAGATGGCCCAACAGGATTTAGAAATTTTCAAACAATATCATTAACATAACATGCAAGTAAAATGTTGCTGAAAATAATTTAAAACGGTTGCAGCATCACATCAACAGTGAATTGCCAGAAACTCCAGCCAGAGTCAGAAGC
>NW_022111373.1:48876555-48878102 GCF_000313985.2 Echinops telfairi | reverse complement strand
TCAGGGCACTAGTATAGGTCCATGTGTCTTGTCAACTGTTATGTCTCACAGGGAGTGCACATAGAGAGAGTTTGTCTCCCACCTCCAAGGTCCTCCTTGGAGTTCCCAAAATCCTCAGGAGAAGGCCATGCCCACACAGAGGCCTCATTGGCTATGACCTGATTGACAGGCTAAACTCCACCCCTTCACTCTTAATCCTCTCAAATTGACAAATGATTATATAACTACCACAGTATACAATAAGAATAATGAATTCGGTATTCCCTTGATTGTTGTTCTATTCTGTGATGTTTACATAATTGCGTGTCAACTTGCTATATAGATGTAGAGGTGGAACCTAGCTTGTCAATCAGATGGCAGCCTGGTGGTACCTCCTCGTGGGTGTGGCCTTCTAATAAGAAGGATCCTGGGAAACTCCACCTCTCTCTCTGCCTTCACCTTCCTGCTGTTGAGTTACTCAGAGCCACACTGAGACCTGCGAGCCCTGTGATGCACTCACCGCCATTAGATCCATCAGAATGCACCCACCATCCTGTGATCTTCCTGCATTCTGCATCATTACATGTGGCTATGTCAGTCTGAAGAGGGATTTGTGGACTAGTATTGGACTTATGGCCTTGTTCTGGAAATTGGCTGGGATGTTTGCTTAATATATAATTACTACTTGATATAAAGCTCTTTATTACATATACATCAGTGTCTCTGGATTTGTTTTCCTAGTCAACCCAGCCTAACACATACTCTAAGGGTTTTTGAGTCACTTTATAGACAAAATGGAAGGTTTTGTTCTATAGTTTGTGAGCATTGAAGTTATGAATATATATAAAGCAATTTCACCATTATTCATTCACACAATATATTTTATCTTTTATCATAAAATCGTACATGACTACATGAGTGAAATTTGTCTTTCTTTAATCTATAAACTTAGTTCCCATGTAAGAATGAAATTGTCATAAATGTCATAAATTCTCCATAAATGTTATATTTAAGATAATTATGGTAAGCTTGTACTAACTTCTTGGATGGCCTCATATATTCTTCATCAGTTATAGCCACATTATTTAAGAAGGAAAATCTATTTGAAAGAACTTTATACACTTTTGTTTTTCTGCTAATGCAAGATTCAAATGTGTCAATAATGGTGAATATGCGGTTATTTGAAGTGAATTTCTGGCACTCAAAATTTCTGAAGCATTTCTATCATTTACTTGTTTAATTCTAAGGCTTTCGCTGTGGGGCATGGCTTGATAATCAGTATTTGTTTTATAGTATTTTCAAACTTTTCTAAACCTTCTCTTGATATTCTATTAATGAAAGGTTTAGATTCTGTGCATGTCTTTAAATTTACTCTAAATTTTGGAGAGCTTAACTTATTAATAAAAATGCTTCAATATATTATTCTATATAACCAACATAAATACATACTCTAATATTTACAATTTGTTGTTAATGTTTTCAGCTTCTCTTTTGATACTTTCTGTTTGTGTCTTGTCTGAACTTTAGCAATATTTTCTAATCCATCTAGAATCTGAGTGCACGGTTCC
>NW_022111373.1:48871192-48876113 GCF_000313985.2 Echinops telfairi | reverse complement strand
ATGTGTCTGAAAATAATATTTAGCTAATCTGTATTAGCAGCATCAGTAGTAGAATCAACAAACTTAAAAATTAAGCTATACTTATTTCACTGAGTAGTTAATTGAACTGTTTATATTGCTAATTCAATTTCCTAATTCTTCATATGTTGTTTCAGACATATATAATGGCTTGATTTTTTTCTTTGTTGCCATATTTTAAGATGTGATCGGCAAAAATGGACAAAACTAAGCAACAAGTTCAAGTAAAACCAAAAAAATTCTATTTTGTGGAAACCCAAATGCGTATTTCTTCCTTGATACTATAGACAACATTCAACACTTATTATAACAGCAAGCTAGCATTGCAAAATGACATTCCAGTACTGATGTTATTCACTAATTTGTGTTTCCAGTTCAGGGAGTAAGTCAAAACGATGTATTGTGTTTTCATATGACAGTATACAATTTCTGTGAATTGAACTGATTTCATACTTTTCGATCATAATTGAGTTGTGCCCATTACAAAACCCATCTGTAGTAAATCAAGAATTAAATGAATGAGGAATGAAAATTTACAAACCAAATAATGCATAGGGTCAACTGATTGAGAATATAATAGTCGTTACCTTGTATAATCTTCACCAGTAATTTTGCATTCCAGAAATATATTCTGGCTATAGAAACTTGCTTTTAACCAATTACTTTCAGGTTACTTGATTGTAACCTGAAAATTTTGACACAATTCTAAATAGTCCCCTGTGATGGCAATCACTTGTACATCTTTTAATCCAATAATTTAATAATTTGAAGAAAAACTAATCTACAAAACAGGGTCCATATTCATGTTATTTATAGACCTTACTGCTATAATAATTTCATATTCTACAATTGTCTACACAATTAGTATTATTTTTACTCTAACAAGAAAGAAATGCAGAATTTAAAACAAATTATGTTATAATCATATTACTGCTAGTAATTTCAACACTAGTGTTACTAGTACAATAATTTGCATGCATTAATTGTTGAATTTAGCTGAAGAAGTCTCTTGATTTCATATGCTTTGAAAAAGAAATTAATTTTGGAATTGTGCAGGAATTCACTTTTTTTTTTTTTTAACTCTTTTGGCCATTCATGTTTCTATTCCATTTGGTTGTAATTTCATTTTACCTGAATATAAAAATCAAGTCACTTTTAAATTTCATTCTTCAATAGCAAATAAATTTGAATAACTGAAAATAAATAAAATGCATAAAACAAGTATTTTTTATAAAATAAAATTCCAATTTAAATTTGAACAGTATCACAAAAACATATTTTAAAAATATTAGTTAAAGAAAGTTTAATTGGGACATGTAATTTTTTTTCTTTAGGTCTGAATCAAAAGACATAATACCTTCAAAGCATTTGAAATAAATTCACTAGTTTGTTGTGTGACATTTCTTGGCAGATACAAGGTCTCCAAGAAGATGTCCAGGAAGGTATTTTTGCTTTGAAATAATCCTTAAGACCTTGCACATTCTCTTTCTGTCCTAAGATGCTGTGTCTTTTCAAGTCCTTGGACAACTGCTGCTACCGGATGAGGGCAAGAGTAATTGCAAAGAGCATGATACAAATCCAAGGGTATTCTTAATCTGGGGATGTGCTGTACTTTGGTTCATTTTATGCAACACAGGGACCAGATTAATCATGAGTCACATGGCTATAGTGTTGCTTAGGAGGTCAATGTAAGAGAAATGAGTATGAGGTTAAACCCAAATAGTCTGAAATTGAAAGAGAATATGTGATTATTATATACAAAGTGCAAAAAATTCATGTTTTATTTCTTTGAGGAATTGTTCAACTCCCATATTCCAAGCTATCACATGGCTTCAAAAAGTTCAAACTTTTAATTCTATTTGTCCCCAAAGTTTTTGAAATCCTCTTTTATTTACATATTTGATGTAGCTATAGTACCACTTCTCAATACTCAAGCTTGTTTTTCCAGTCACAACAACTATCAATCAATTTACTATAAGAAAATCAATGTGCAGGGAAATGAAAAATAAAATATTTATACACTTCTTATTATATTTATATTCCTTCTTTTCTCAAGGACTTTTTCTGTTTCCTTACGCAGAGATATGCAAATATATTAATAAAATATAAATGTAATGTTCTGTCGAAAACCCTTTGTTTGCTTTCTTTGAAGATGAATTCAGAAACACACACAATGGTTTAAAACAAAAGCATATTTTACATGTTAAATAAATACTGGATTCACCTCCTGTCTTGCTTATTATCACACATATAGCAGCATCAGATACTGTGTCATGTTGCAGTGGTTATGTGTTATGCTGCTAATCCCAAGGTTTCTCCCCAAGAGAAAGATGAAACTTTCTGCTCCCCTGTGTAAAGAGCTACAGTCTCAGAAGCCCACAAAGGCAGTTCAACCTTGATCTATAGGGTCACTACGAGTTGGAATCCACTTATTGGTAGTGAGTTTAGTTTTTTGGTGTCCCATAAAAAAATAAAATTGCTTGATGAATAAATTAAAATGTTTTGTATTATATAAATGTTAATATTTCTAGTACCTTTATACATTTGCTAGGCTAAGATATTAAATTATTATCCATGTTAATATTATATAAAGCATATGCTAGAGTGTTTCTGCATGTCTGCCAAATATATTTTGAAGTTAAAATTATAAATATTTTTATTTACAGAACTTAGGACATAGTTCTGTAAGAGATGCCTATCAAAGTGACTTGATTGAATTTATTGGGAGGAGAGACTTCGAGATGGTGACCAGGTGAGCGGCCCATACGGGGACCTCCAGTGAGTCTGGTGTCTGGAAGGTCAAGTGGAAGTCTTCTGGTGAGTGGCAAGGTCCCCAGGAGGGCCCCTCCCTGTCCAGGAGGTGGCCCTGCCCCTTATCTGTTTTCTCTCAAGTACCAGAGATCTGGGTTCTTGTAGCAGGGATTTCCCGCTGGCTGTGCATCCCTCGTGCACCTCAGTCACCACCAGCCAGTGCCCCCTCCACAATGGCCTGGTCACCACCCCAGGAATAGCATGACTATTATGTAGAACTCCCCAAGGCCAGGCCTGACCACTACATAGCAGCTGTCAAATGCCAGCTCCCACCCAGGGGAGCTGCGCCCATCTCCCACAGTTCCTTCCTGAGATAGTTAGATTATGGTGCTAACCTGCCCGATAAACACATGTGGGGTTAATTGAAGCACGGAGGGATAAATGGCTCAGTGAGCCTCGCCTTTCTAGTTCTCAGGTCTCTTGATTTCTGCTGGTCGATCCAGGTGCAGCTGCCTTAGCCAGTTCCCTGCTTCAGCTGGCAAGGATCACTACCTGCAAGACATCCCTGGGGAAAAGCCACATGGACCTACCCTGATTCAGCCCTGGGTGCTGGAGCAACTGTGTGGAGACCCTTGCTAGCTCTGAGATGCTTACACATTCACTGACTTGGCTTTCCTCCTGCAGTTGGCATCATAGTATGTGTTTTGTGAGATAGAGGAGGACTTTGTGGATTGGTGTTGGACATATGGGTTAATGGGTTAATGTTGGACTTGTGGGCCTGGGCAGCCCTGGGTTGGGATGTTTTCTTGATCTCACTTAACCTTTATATAAAACTCTCTCCTATACATATGAGTTTCTGTGGATTTGTTTCTCTAAAGTACCCAGACTAACACACCTCCCTCCACAAGGCTAGGCAGTGATTTTGCTTGCAAGCTCTGGTCCCTGCCAGCAACCGTCCAGAGCCCCAGAGCCTAACACTTACCATTTTGATTGCCTGCATCTGGGTGCACCCAGCACCAATGCCTGGGCCACATCCACTTCCCACACAGTCGCATGTGTCAATGGGGCACAGCCCCTGCCACTTCCAGGGCTCCTCAGCTCATCATAGCCCTGGCTCTCATCCTCCACATGGAGTGGAGCCCACACTTCCCACCCACCATTTCCTGGCACTGCAGCTTCTGGCAACCTCTGTGCCTCCCAGGCCAGAGGACTCCACCAGGCCCTGCCTAGTCCTAAGCCATGGGCAATCAGAATTGAAGACTGGGGCCTTGGAGGCCCACCATGTGCCACCTCAGTCTGAGCCGTGGTGCCTTGCCTGGAGCCATAGGGAAACAAAAATTCAGAACAGAGCCTTGCAGGCCCACCTTGTATTGCCTTACCCAGAGTTTCGGACCAGGTCCTTGCAGGACTGCTCAGTGAGAGACCAGTCCCAGGGCCCTCAGATAGGCACTGTCTGGGTCTATCTCAGCTCTGGAATCATCGCTGCCCCGTCCCCTCCCAGCTCACACAGCAAGTGGAAGAGTGAAGAGTACAACCCTAACCCAGAAGGCATCCTTCTGTCAAATCTAGCCTAGAGCTAGAACCCAGGGGACCAGCGACCCAGTTCTGGGAGCTCCCCAGCTCATGCTGGTCGCACCACTTTAGACCCCAATGGGGCCATCACCAGCCTATTGGTCCCCTACAACCCTATCACTGTACTGGGAACTATCCACCAGTCAAACTGATTTCTTCACAGCTGTCCCCACTGGTGTTCTTAACCTTTCATCACTGTTGACCACTGAGTCACCATGGCACCTGCCTACAAAGCAGCTTGACCCACCTCCATAGTAGGCGACAGGCAATTCTTGAAAACACTGTTGCCAGTCACACAGAGAAAGAACACAATGCCTCTTGGTCTCCCAGAAATATGGCAAGAAGCTCTTTGAAATCATCACGTAAACAACAGCATACCGATTCACTCCCAACAATAAAACAAAAAATAGAAACCACAACAGCAGAGATAACAACACTCATAGAAGAATCTAACATGGATGTGACACAAAAATAAATTTTCAGAAGGCTGCTTGGAGTAATACAGGAAATGCGGGAAGCTACACAGATTAAGGATGGAACAATACAGGATATCAAGTCCACAAAAAGGGGATGAAGTCCA
>NW_022111373.1:48867294-48870670 GCF_000313985.2 Echinops telfairi | reverse complement strand
GAAACCATGAAGAGGAGGAGAGAGTGGAATAAGATCTTCCAAAAGCTGAAAGAAAAAATATACCTCCTCTAGAATCCTTTACCCTGCCAAATTATCTATTAAGATGGAAGGAGAGATAAGGGTATTCTAGGTAAACCTAAAGAATACGCTGCAAGACACCCAACCCTGTGGAAGAAACTTGCCGACTCACTATGGCCAGAAGACCAACATCCACCCACCACAAACATATAGTCCAACTCCAACCCGAAGCCAATGACCTGATAACAATCCCCAAGATAACATGGCCTCAGAGAGAAAAGAAGGCAATAAAATGGCCCCCCACAAAGACACATCACAGTGATAAGAAGGGTGATAGGAAAACACCCACACAAAAAACCCCAGATGTCAGCAATGAATCCACAGATCATGATAATAACTCTAAATGTCAACAGCCTTAACTCCTACTCTAAAATAAAAAGACTTACAGACTTGCTTGGAAAGCCTGCAGGAAATGCATCTTAAGCTCGCAGACAAGAATAAACTAAGAACAAAAGGCTAGCAGAAGATATACCAGGCAAAGAGCAACTCTAAAAGAGGAATTGCAATCCTAATCTCAGATAAAACTGATCTCAATGTTCAAACCATAAAAAAAGATAAGGAGGGGCACTATATGATGCTGAAAGGATCACTTTACCAGGAACCAGTGAGCATAATAAATATATTTGCGCCAAATGAGAGAGCTGTGAAATTTGTCAAACAAACTGTTCAAAACATGAAAAAAGATTTCACAGACTCAACAATTATAGTAGGTGATTTTAGTATACCACTTTCAGAGAAAAATAAATCATTGGGAAGAAAGCTCACAATTAGACAACTAGACATATTTAGAGCTTTCCATACAAATGCAAAAAAATCACATTCTTCTCAAGGGCACATGGCTCATTTTTGAATATAGACCACATGCTGGGACACAAGTCGAGCTTGAATAAATTGATACACATACAGATTACTCAGATGTCCTTCTTGGATCACCATGCCATAAAGCTGGAGATCAATAAAAGTACAACCAGAAAAAAAAGGGCAAACAATTGGAGGATGAATAATGATCTTCTGTGACATGAGTGGGTACAGACCCAGATTAGTGGGGAGATCAGAAAGTTTCTAGAAGCTAATGAGAACAAGAATACAATGTATCAAAACCTATGGGATATAGTGAAATCAGTCATCAGAGGTAGCTTGATAGCAATAAAGGCATATATGAAAAAGGAAGAGACTTATGATGGATACCCTCTCACAGAGCCTCCAGCAACTAGAAGAGAGCCAACAGAACAGTCCCAACAATAGCAAAAGAAAGAAATAATAAAAATCAGGGCAGAACTGAACCACTGGAAGACAAAAGAACAACGCAGAAGATTAATAGAGAAAATAGCTGGTTCATTGAATGGATCAAGAGAGTCAACAGACCACTGGCAAACCTAACCAAAGAAAGGAAAAAGCAAACAAAAATAGCCAGGATGAAGAATGAAACAGGGGGAATCACAACAGACCCAATGAGATTAAAATGATAATCACAACATACGTTGAAAGTCTGTACTCTTATGAATGTGGAAGACATGGACAAATACTTGGAAAAACAATCCCTCCTTAGACTATCCCAGAAAGAGGTCAAGAACCTAAACAAACCAATAGCAAAAGAAGAAATAGGTGTGGTTATCAAGAAGCTACCAACAAAAAAAGCTCCTAGACCAGATGGCATCAAAGGAGAATTCTACAAAGCATTCAGTGAAGAGTTGACACTGATCCTCCACAAACTATTCCAGAGTGTAGAAAAGGATGGAAAACTCCAAAATTCATTTTACAAAACCAGTATAACTTTGATACCCAAATAGAGCAAGGATACCACAGGAATAGAGAACTAGAGACCAATATCTCTAATAAACATAGATTCAAAAATCTTCAACAAGGTATTGGCCTATAGAATATAAAAGTATATAAAACATATCATCCATCAGGATCAGGTAAGTTGCATCCCAGGGATGCAGGGATGAATGAGATACAAAAATCCATCAATATTATACACCATATTGGTAAGAAAAAGTATAAGAACCACATGATCATATCTGTAGATGGAGAAAAGGCATTTGACAACATCCAACACCCATTTCTAATTAAGACGCTCAAGAGGATAAGAATGGAAGGGCAATTCCTCAAATTAATACAAGTTAGCTATGAAAAGCTGACAGCTAATATCATAGTCAATGGAGAAAAGACTAAAGCAATCCCCCTGAAAAAGGGGACCAGACAAGGATGTCCCTTGTCCCTACTTCTATTCAATATTGTACTGGAGGTTGTAGCTAACAACATAAGACAACGGAAGGACATTAAAGGTATCCAACTATGAGAGGAAGAGGTGAAAGTATTGTTATTTGCAGACAATAAATATGATTCTGTACATTGAAAATCCCCAAAGCTCCACAACTGTTAGTACTGATAGTCATATGGAATATGGAAGAGTGGCAGGATACAAAATCAACAAACAGAAGTTGATTGGTTTGCTATAGATATTGGACAAGTCCATGGAAGAGGAGATCAAGAAGGTAGTAGCCTTCACAATAGCCAAGAACAAAGTGAATTACCTATGAATTTATTCAACAACAACAAAAAACTCCAATAGAAGGAAATCCACAATACCCTACTAGAGGAAACCCAAAGCAACCTCCAAAAATGGAGAAATATCTCATGCTCATAGATCTGAAGACTCAATATAGTAAAGATGTCTAATCCTACCCAGGGCACTTCATAAGTTTAATGTTATCCTGTTTCAAATACCAACAGCCTTCCTCAAAGAATTGGAAAAACTGACCACCAATTTCATATGGGGAGGGAAGAAGCCCAGAATTAGCAGAGAACTCCTCAAGAAGAAGGACAAAATCAGAGGCCTCGCTTTACCTGACTTTCACACCTACTACAAAGCCACAGGTACTGTGGTACTGGCATAATGACAGATACTCAGACAAATAGAAAAGAACAGAAAACCCAGAAATAAAACCATCAGCTTATGGACAACTGATCTTCAACAAGGGCCCCAAAAGCACAAGTGGGAGGGTGATGCCCTATTTAACAAGTGGTAGGGGAAACAATGGAAATGCACATGTAGAAAAATGAAACAAAATGTCTACCTCACCCCATGCACAAGAACAAACTCAAGGTGGATCATGGACCTAGACGTAAAACCCCAAACCATCAAGAACATTAGCAAAGAAATGGGGACAAACATAAGAACCTTGGCCCAGGGAACACAAAGGCTAACTGTAATAGGACAAGATACACACATGGGAACCTGAAATTTACAAGTGGGATTTATTAAGGATAAAACACCTGTGTGCATCAAAAGACT
>NW_022111373.1:48864853-48866435 GCF_000313985.2 Echinops telfairi | reverse complement strand
TTGAGATATGGGGAGTCTGGAGGAGGTTGGACCAAACCCAAGGAGTTACATGTTGGCCCAACACAAAAATGGGGAAAGGAGGGAGGCAGGAGGGAGAAAGGGTGTGTGTTGTGAAAATGAAATGATGATGGAGGCCACTAACCCACCCAGGGGTAGAGTATTGGTCTCGTCTCCACAGAATTGGGAGTAGACATGCAGACCCTACCATGATGCACCAAACCATGAGGACAGCGTGGCCACATGGAAGAATACATGAAAGAGAGAACTGCAGGGCTGGCCCCAACCAGAGCCAAACTGAGCCCCTCCCTGGAAGTGGTTGTTGCGGAGAGTGGCACGGAACCTAAGGTTGGGGAGACCAACATGCCACACTCACATGGAGGCAGGCAGGGAGGTAAGAAGAGAAAGAGACAGCTGGACTAGACACCATGCTGGCCCACCAGACCTGGAGGATGATGTCCCTGCAGGGAGCTAATGGGACACAGAGGAGCCTGGGCAACCAACAATAGCACATGTCATGTTGTACCCTTACTGGGGCAGACTGAGACAGAGGACATTTCTGGGGTTACATGGTGGGGAGGTCCCCACAAAGCAGAGCAAACCAAGAAGGTAGCACACCAGACCAGCAGCTGGAGCAAGACAAAGCTACAAAGCCCCTGAGGATCCCCCAAAGGGGCGCTCCAGGCCAGGAGGGGCAGCTCCTGGACAGTCATGAAGGTCAGCGAACAGACCAGGGATTTTTGTATATATTTCTCCTCTTCTATTAATTTTAATTATTTGTTTGTTTATTTATTTATTTGATCAGTTTGGGTTATGTCATAGTCGGTGTGCCTACCTATGCAGAATAGGCATGGAAGTCATGCCTGAGGAGAGAGCAGCAGGACCAACAGTCCTGGGAGACCTTGGAGGTGAGGGCGGTGGGAGAAGTGGGCCGTGAGCAGGCAGTGCCATGGACAGGGGAACAACTGGGGTGTTGGAGTCAATAACAAGACAGAGATAGGGATCTCAGGGTGTTGGGGGGTGTGTGTCGGAGCAACAGGAAACTAGCTAATAGGAGGTACCAAGAGACAGAAATAAGGAGAAAGTGACAGAGGGGCAGGAGGAAGGTAAAAGGAAAGAGGAAGGACGAAGGAAGCAAAGCAATAGACAGATGTATAAACATAGCAGTGTACATACGTAAATGCATTAATCCACAGAAACAGAGGTTTGGGCCTATGTGCATATATTTATACTGCAATACACTGAGGTAGGGGATGGACTTCTAGTCTCTTCAAATTTCCTCCCTCAATACAAGAACACTTTGTTCTAACAAATTAGCAGTCTGAGATGTTCACTCTCCCAATACAATCCCTGAAGACAAAATGGATGCATAAGCAAATGTGGTGAAGAAGGTGGATGGTGCCTGGCTATTAAAAGATATAGTATCTGGTGTCTTAAAGGCTTGAAGTTACACAAGCTGCCATTCAGCAGTGAAGCAACAAGTCCACATGGAAGAAGCACACCACCAGTGCGATCACGAGGAGTCATAGGGACCAGGTAATAAGCACCAGCAGACACATAACGAACAAAAACATATTGTTGAGAA
>NW_022111373.1:48858094-48863972 GCF_000313985.2 Echinops telfairi | reverse complement strand
AGGGGGAGCGGGGAGGGAGGGGAAAATGAGGAACTGATATTAAGGGCTCTAGTAGAAAGCAAATGTTTGGAGAATGATGATGGCAACACATGTACAAATGTGCTTGACACAATGGATGTACGCATGGATTGTGAAAAGAATTGTACAAGCCCCAATAAAATGATTTTAAAAATCTTTAATTTCATTATCCTTTACACCAGCAGTTAGTTTGTGAATTTGAATAATACTGTATATACTCGTGTATAAGCCAAGTTTTTCAGCACATTTTTATGCTGTTTTTGTGATAAAATTAGGTGCCTTGGCTGATATTCAGGTTGGCTTATACTCGAGTATATACGGTAATCAAGGTAATTGTGTTCCTTGCAAATATATGAATACTGCCTTATCTTTGACAGTCATGTATTCAGGACAGATTTGCCTGTTTACCTTTTGTTGTAAATTAGGTAAAAGTTTACAGAGCAGATGATCAGTTTTACATTAAACAATTCATAAACATTTTTTCTCAACTCATTCATTGCAATTCCCTCAATGTACCATCATTTACCCCATTTCTTGCTTGGCTTTCCTGTTTCCAGTTCTCCCTCTCTTGTAACTCTCTGAACTCTTCCTGTGTAAATGCTGCCCTTTTATTTTGAATGATCGATTAGTCTAACATGGGGCTGAATTCTGTTCTAGATCAAAAAGTTGACTGAGGCCCATAAATAGCTTTATGGGTCCCACCTATGTCTAGCTCACCAGTAAGCCTGCTCTCTTTTATTGTCTTAAGCTTTGTTCTGCATTCTTCTCCCATTCTAGTCAAGATAGATCTTGATATGTCCTTTTAAACAACGAATGTAACACCATTTCTCTCACTTTCTCATTTCTTGCATTGAAAGCCACGTGACTGCCCCATTCAAAATGGTTGCTACCAGTCCATTTTTGCTCACTTTGCCCATGACATCAATCTCTATGTGTGATATTTCATTTTTCACAACTCCCAGTTGTCCTATACTCACATTTTTTACATTTCACCTTCTAATGATTAGTGAATGTTTGAACCTCTTTCTTCTCATACTGAGTAGTGTCACAGCAAGAATACCCAGCCTAGGGGCTTTCAAGATCACACTTTGATTTTTATAATTTTTGGAAGTAATAGTTGAAAAACACATTTTTCCTCTTTTATCTGTTTAGCACTTATTCCCCTTGAAAAGTGGTGGAAAGGGCATTTATCCTTATTTAGCATTCATATGCTAAATTCTATTTTACAATTAAGGTGTTGTTAAGGTGTGATTTTTCAAAAGCCATGGTTGAAATGCAATATAATTTAGCAAAAATATTTAATGAGGATAAGTGGACCTTTTCGTGGAAAAAGAAAAAAATTTAATAGGAAAAAAGAGAAAATTGTTATTAATGATAATTTATAAAGTACAAAAATTGAAGTGTGATCCTCAAAGTCCCAAATTTTTGTATCTTGAACTAAGCAGAAAGTCCCTAGTGGTCTGTGGAGTGACCCTCCTGAGGCTCTGCAACTGGCTATTTATCCAGGCTTTGAGGTCACTGGGTGGCTTGGTGGGCAAGTTGAATTACCTGGACTTGGAAACAGGGAGAGGTGATGGTGACAATGAACTCTCTAGGTGAATCAAGGAAGGATGTTTAGTTCCTAGATTTGATTTTCCATCTAGAACATGCCACACTCTCAGAGGGTTTGGAGAATGCAGAGCAAGGTGGTGACTGACACTAGAGTTATTTACAATTTACCATGCCACACTTGGATATTTTTGAAAATCTTTGATCCAGTGAATTAAAGGCAAAGTAGCAAATATGGACACTGAGCAATGTGATTACCCTTATATATAGCCACATTAGATTAAAAAATAATAACTAAAATAATAGCAATAGCAATAAAAATGAAAATAAAATATTAATTGAGACTTCATGTATACTATTTTTGAGCCCCCACTTGCTCCACAAGAAAATGTGAAGTTACGATCTTGGAAATTGATAGGGCAGTTCTAGTCCATTCTATAGAGCTACTTTGAATTGGAATCAACTCAGTAACAATGGATTTGTTAATTAAGTTTTAGGTTAGGTACATATCACTGTGCTAAAAGTGCTATGGATATTATCTATCCCTATCTAAGATACAATATTAGGCATTTCTAAAGAACTTAATCATTTCTTCCACAGCCCTTGCCAAAATCTACTGGGATTTATGGATTATGCCCTTGTTTATCTCTTTTTCTATATTGTACACATGTGAGCAGGGATCATAATAGCAACATGCTTTCTACTTCAGTTAAACTCAATAAATATTTGCTGGATTTTAATGAACTAATTTGTATTAAAGTGTAAATTGTTGATGTTAGGAAAACATCTACAGATTAGTGAAAAATTATCAAATGATTGTTCAAGCTCCTGGTATTTTTCTCAGGTACCATGTATTAGTTTCCTATGACTGTGGAAGTACAGTACCACAAATTGAATGACTTATAAGAACAGAGGCATATTAGCTCACAGATCTGGAGGTTAGAATTTTGAAAACAGGATGTTAGTTATGTTAACTCTTTTTCGGGGATCTGAGGGAGAATCTAACCCACGCCTCTCTCCCTCTTTCTGGCTATAGCTACATACTTCATAAAAACTTAGCCTGTGGATACACCACTCTGAATGTTTGCTCCGTCTTCATGTGGGCTTCTTCCCTCTGCGTCTCTCTACTTTTATAAGGACACCGTTCAGAAAAGGCTAGCATGTACCTACTTTGTTATGTCTTCATTTTAACTGATAACATCTTCAAACACTATTTCCAAACATGGTAATATTCAAGGTCTTGCAGAGTTAGGATTTCAACATATTTTAAAGAACATAATTGTATGTATGGGGTGTGATAAGAGTTGTATGAGCCCCTAATAAAACTATTAAAAAATAAATAAATAAATGCCATTATCAGCACACACACAAAAAAGTACATAATTTAATCCACAGCATGCCATAACAGCCATGTGGTTATAAATTTTACCCAATCTGTTCCTTCTGAATTTCTATTCTCCCATAATTTTTACAATATTGTCATCTATTTCTGTCCTGTGTAAGGTTGGAATGATCATGTGCCTGAGGTTATCTCGGTATGAAATATAGTGTAGACCACAAAGCATGCAGTTTCCAAATGGCGAGAGATGGATATGCAAGGTTGAAGATGCAGTAATTAAAGCAAAGATAAAAGATCATGGCAAGAATTTTATTATACTAAAATCATGAAAATATTACTTAATCACTCACATTTTTATGATCTCAACTTTTATTATTTTCCATTTATAGATAGTGATCTGAATTCTAGTATTTCATAAGCTTCATCTCATATAAATGTATATTTTTAGGATACTTCAGAGATGTATATCATCTATCCATATAATATACAATATAATAGGAAGCTGAATAATTAACGTGTTGACAAAGAAATATACTTAAAGAATAAATTTAACTTTCTCGACATGATTGAAACATGCTTCTCAGCAATGTTAAATATGTTACAGTTACAAAGTCAATCTAGCTATAATCTTTCAAATCTCACAATATTTTGAAAAGATATTTATTTTTCTCTTCTACTTTTGAGATGGAGGACGTCACTATAGGAAGTTTTTATATAACTAAATCAAGATCAACAATTAGATCATTATAGAGCAAAAGCTGTCATACAAACTCTTACATTGTACAAGTGTGTAACTACAGATAATTCAATAATTTGCAATAATATGTATCAACTTTGTATAGCTATTTATAAAATATCTATTTCCAAAACGTTTTATCTGAGAAGATGGAGGAAAATCAAACATCTAGCAAAAGATTACTATAGTGGGAAATCTTCAACTTAAGGATTTATATCCCTAAGTATCGGCAATTGTCAAATATGTTGACTATCATCCATTAGTTTATAAGAAATGCTTTTATGTTGTGACCCGCATTCATATAAACATAAATAAAACTTGAAATATACATTTTATAAAATGTTACATACCCTTAATAGAGGCAAATATTTTTTACTAACTGATTTATTTCATTTATTTCATCTCATTAATAAGCACTCTTTTTACAACTAATAAGTTTTAGGAATCTTTTTTCTTGTCTTGTTCATTTTTTTAATGCTGTAGACATTAGAATACTGTCAACATTAATTAGAATTCAGCTGTATTTAATTGTATTTTTTCTCTAGATATTCCTTATATTTTCAATAATTATACTTTCCAATTCCAGTGAAATTGTAAATTTGGGGGTACAGAGGTTGATACTTTGCACATAATGTAAAGGAGGCATTTATATCTTATACCTGGGCTACTTGGTATCTCCACTTTAATTTACACCTGGAGAATTAAGCAATTGTTAATTAAAGTCCCAAATATTGAGGGGTCCCCCCACCCAGAGATGAGAAATTCTAAGATGAACAGTGAGAAAGGAGACAATAAGATAAGGGAGCCTATGAAAGGCAACTGAACAAAGACAAATATAATAACGAACCTCGCTTCCCCAAGCCCCAGTAAATGGGATCACTGGGTCAGGCATCCCATTCAATCAGTACCTTTCTTTATGGAGGAAAACAAAATTGCACTGCAGACAGCCTCTGCTCGCTGTTTCAAAGTGCAAACTAGCCAGCCAGAAGATTATTAAAAGAGAAATTAAAATAAAATTATTTTCTTAAAATGTGTATCTGTATATTCAGAGGCGATAAAAATTCATTTGAAATACTTTATTAATTGTCCCTCTGCCATGAAAGTGCCTGAGTAATGCCATCTGCTGCTAAACACACTGCCACGCAGTCCATTCTGACACAGGGATCCTTTGTGCAGAGTAGTTTGCAGGACTAAAACTATTCATGGGAGGGTGTGTGTGTGTGTGTGTGTGTGTGTGTGTGTGTGTTAGGTGCTATGAAGCCTGTTCCACTGCATAGTGACCCCAAGTACAATAGGATGAAACACTGCCAAGGCCTGCACCATCCTCACACTTGTTCTAATGTTTGAGTCCATTCCACTGGGTCAGTCTGTCTCATCAAGGCCTTCCTGCTTTTCTGCCCATCGCTTTTCCCAAGCATAATGTCCTTCTCCAGAAATTGATCTCTCCCAATAATATGCCCAAAGTACATGACATGAACTCTCACTGTCTTGCCTCTAAAGAGAATTCTGGCTGTAATTCCTTCTGTTTATTTCCTTGGCAGTACACTGTATTTTGAATACTTTTCACCAGTACCATAATTCAAACTCACGGATTCTTCTTTGGTCTTCCTTATTCAATGTCCAACTTTCATATGCATATGAGGCACTTGAAAATACCATGACTAGCTTCAGGAACACTTTAGTCTCCAAAATAACATCCTTGGGTTTTAACACTTTGTGTGTGTGTGTGTGTGTGAAACATATACATGCACCCAATGCAAGACATCATTTGATCTCTTGACTGCTGCTTCCATGAGTATTGATTATGGATCCAATCAATAAGAAACTCTGGACAAATTCAATCTTTTCTTGATTTATCATGATATTACCTCTTGGTCCAGTTGTGAGGATTGGGGCCTTCTTTCCACTGAGTTATCATCCAGAATGAAGGCTGCAATCTTTGATCTTCATCAGCAAGTGAGTTAAGTCCTCCTTGCTTCCAGAAAGCAAGGCTGTGATCTGCCCAGGCTGTTAATAAAACTTCAGGGAAAAAGCTACTGTATACAAACTCTCTAGGGGTAAGGTCCAGGTAGTATGGTAGGTGCCAGACCAAATCCAGGGATACATAGGGTAGCCAAGCCCAAAGGGCAGGGGTGGTGGTGGGGGAGGAACGGGAAAGGAAAAAAAAAAGGATATGTGACCGGGGAATAGGGCACTGACCACCCAAGGGAAGGGGAAGGGTATTGTTTGTGTCTCCA
>NW_022111373.1:48843569-48855441 GCF_000313985.2 Echinops telfairi | reverse complement strand
GGTCAGACATGCCTCCACACTCCAAACTTCTTTGTCAATTCTGACACTAATTGTCTCACCCGTGACACTCCTTTCTGTTGCTTGATAATTCAGCGCGATGGCCACACGGAATTCACAGAGTATACTTACAATGAGTTACTTTATTTGAAAAGGACACAGGCTGCAGTTTAGGATGAGAAATGTCAGGATACTATTCTTTAGTTAGGACAGCCTTTTCTCAGCCATGCCTCCAAGCGCAACTTTGTCTTTAGTCCTCGGACATGAGGTCCCTTGACCTACTCCTTGATGGGGCAATGTTACAGAGTTCTTATAGGGCTGCCAATAAAAGCCTAAAAAGTACACCACTTCACCATAAGCTTCAGTCTATAACTTTAGCTAGCTTCTTCAGCAAACTCAGTTCATGCAAGCTTTGCTCACCTATTAAATGCCTGAAGGCACCCGACTCTGCAAACAAGCCTTCTACCTATAGACACTCAGCTTCACTCACTCCCTAGTCCAGGAAGCCTAACTTCTCTGTCTCATGCTAGTGGCTATTTTTTATACAAACCCTTAAGGCTACTTATCATTATAAAACTTTTATTTTGGTAGCATGGGACCTAATATTGGACTGAGTCTAGCTTAAGGCTGTTTTAGCTACACCAAGAGTCAGCTTTCACATTGGATCATCATGGTTCAAGTAATTGGAGAGGGGAATCCCTGTTTACCTCAGGGCTATTAGTATGGAATCTAGAACATTAACCTGAAAGTTGTCTGTGAATCCCTTTCAAAAGAAAACTCCCAGGGTTCCTGACCATATTTCTGCATTTTTCCTCATGATATTTGCCGTTTCTCACAATGCATTAGTCTAAAGGAGACTAGAACTATGCATCATAAAGTGTGATCCCAGCATCTTTTTAATAAGCTAAGAGTGATGGTGAAAATAGAGTTCTGGTCCCTACCTCAAGTGAGTTTAATCAGCATACAAAGAGGTGTAGCTCAACAATATCTTTGAGGGGCCATCAAAGGATTCATGGAAAAAAGGGATTAAAATAAAATGGCATGTTCCCACAAGTTTCTTAAAGGCCCTCTGAATTTTCCAAAACACTCCTAAAGTGATTTAAATGTTGAAAATTAATTGCACAAAACATTGGCCAACCATTGAAACATTAACGAAGGTTTATCTTTTAGGTAGCAGCAAAGCTAGATACATAATCCACCAAGTAAAAATGGATGTCTAGATTACATTCTGTTGGCTTTTCCTCCTTGTTGATGCCAGTAGGGGAATTAAAAGATTATCAATGAGATATAAAATGGCTGATAGTTCCAATTCATAACTGTATTATTTATTACAAAGGCCTTAGGTTGTTAAAGTGGGTCTTGATTAGTACCCTTCTAGTTTTGCATGGAATCCAAAGTTATCTCCAGAAAAGTAACTTGACTGCAGAATAATTTGATAAATGTTCTAATGATTTGTGTTTATTCCCATTGATTTTGTTCATCTTTGTGCAAAAATGGCCTCTTCTTCCTCCTTTACTTTCAGTTGTATTTATTATGGTAACCGAGCGTGTTATTGCTATTCATCTCATATAGACCTTAAAAGGGAACCAAACTATACCTTTGGGTTTCTGAGGCAGTAAATCTTTAGGGAAACAGAAGCCTCATCTTTCTCCCATGGAAGAGATAGTAGATTCAAACTGCTGATCTTGTGGTTAGCAGCCCAATATGTAACCCACTATGCTACCAGGGCTCCTCTAAGTCAGAATTTTCTTGATACCAGTGAAATTGTTTTTCATTTTGTTTTGTTTTGTTCTGTTCTGTTCCTGCAATATAAGCCACCATTAAGACATTTCACTATTTGCCTACAGTAGACCTAATCTCATATGCTGCTTCCATGGGTGTCTACAAAGGATTTGCCTCTGCAGCACACAAGAATGATCTGCATTCTGATATATCGTACATGTGTGGTTGTCCATAGTTCAAAACACCTATCACAAAGCAGCTCGCCGTAATTATAAGGTGTCCTCTGTCCTGGCGACATAGATGCTATTCTTCTCCGTGTAACCAATAGCCAGTCAGCGATAGTTGAATATATAGTGATTATTGCCTTCCATGTGGGAGATGTGAGTTTAATTTCCAGCCAATTTTCCCTGGGGAAAGCCACCACAAATAGTGGCTTATGTGTTTTTGAGATGCTGAACAGGTTTCTGTGGTGGGCCCAAGCTAAGAAAGTATTGGTGATCTAATTCAGAAAAAAACAAATGGTCCCATCTCCAACCATTCATGGGCTTGACTCAGAGCCAGACGGGTTTCATTGGGCTGTGCATGAGGCTGCCATGAGTTCCTGGCTGACTCCACAGCAACTGAAAATTCACTAGATGCCCTGAAGTCTTCCAACAATATGTTACTCTTCCCACTTCCCATTCTTATCCTCTTTTTAAAAAGTTGTTTGTTGGCATATAATCCACATACCAAACAATTCCACAGCTCAATCATATTAAGAAGAGTTGTACAATCATTACAACAATCAATTTTAGAACATTTTCTTCTTTCTTGCCCTCATTGTTATTAGCTCCCCATTTCCCTGTAACCTTTCCTGCCCTACTCCCAAGAAACCAATAATCCAGTTCCTGTCTTTATAGATTTACCTATATTGAATTTCATACACAGAAAATCATACACACACAAAAACTAACAATAATAACAAAGTAAAACAGAAAAAGATCTCAATAAAAAAGAAAGCGGAAAATATTAAAAACCAGAACAAATTTTAAATGGGCTAAAAAGGAAATCCAATGATAAGGTCTTAAATTTTAACCTAACTTCATCTGCAATAATCCACTTTCCAATGCAGTCTACATGATAGCAAGACTATTCACATCTCTGGTTTATGGTCAGAGGGGATTCACTGGAGGTTAATCCAAGTGTATTTCCTCCTCACTAAAAAAAAAAAAAAAAGGAAACAATTTTCAGATGGGTAAAAAGGGAGAGTAAATGAAATATGTTACATTTTAACCTAACTGAATCTGCCATAATTGACTTTGCAACATTTTCTTTCTGATAACAAGGTGCCCAGTGCATAGTATTCAGGACTAGCATACACTTACTATTTTAATGCCACCCTTGCTTTATTGTGACATGTATTAATCTTGCAGGTATGATTCGCCATTGTAAATAAATATTATTGAAAATTTTCCCCTATCATCAATCTCATTGTATGTGTAAATAGTATCTAGTCACTTAAGATTTTAATGTGTACAAATCAACATTTCTGTAATGTAGTTCATAGATGGCCTATTCTTGGATAATTATCTGTTCTCAACAGGTTTTTTTAAATTCTAAACCATTAGTGAAATTAATGTAACTTTCAATAGAATTAACCTCTGTCCCAAGGGGATCGTTTATAATGTTCTCTAAGATAAAATGAGGTCTCTAAAGTGAACCATGGTCATATATAAACCACAGATACATGAATGAATTTGGGGCTTACACTTCATTCCAGCCCTAATCATACAATTAGTTCTTATGACATGGCCCTGCTTTCTGCTGACCCTGTGAAGAGATATATGAAGATATGGGTGCTATAGCACAGTGTGGAAAAGGAAATAGAAAGAACCGTGTCCGGGTCATAAAGGTTTGTCTTCAAACAAGCAGCCATCTAAGTGAGGCATCAACTAAGTCTATGTGGAAGACGCACACTACCCCGTGTGATCCAAAGACTGTAAATAGTAAAATGTAAATCCAAAACAGAGTCTGGTATCAGCTAAATTGTGAACACCTGGTTTTCAGCATGGATGATGGTGGAATCCCAAAATCAATTTGTGTGGTACACATATGGGTTAATGCTATTTACTTTTTACAACACCCTAACAGAAAGTTAAAGTCAAGGTGAAAATACCCTTCCTATAGGGCTTGCAGAGACTGTCCAAAGACCTAAAAATCTTTCCTATTACCTACAATATGGTTAACCCACTTTTCTAGTGCCATGCCCATGCTTGTGGCCATGCAAACAATCTCAGACAATACACGGTATCCTTTTCATGTCCTGCCACTATTCATATAGCAGTTAATACTAATACTTATATAGCAATTTGTTCATATGACAAATGAATGCTGTACTGGGGTTGAGGATTACCAAAGAAGCCTAAAAATATACAATTCCTATTTCATAGGCCACACCAACCTGGGCATTGTTTAAGGTCATGATTGCAGGGTAATGCGATTTATCTAAGTTGGCTTCCTCTCGCTATGGTGAAATTTCCAGCTCTCCTTCGCTTGAGTGCTCATAGCAAGGTTATCTTAGCTCTCCTGTCACCTTGACTAGCTTCCTTTTCCTACTGTGCTACAGGGTTATGAATTCCCAGGTGGTTCTTATCTATGAGGTCCCCTCTGATCCTGTACCATCAACAACTACAGTAGTGCCATTTTATACTCATGCTAAAGTTCAAAGTATTGATGTCCATGGTGTGAGCATTGCCAGTCACCAGGGAGACGTCTCTTTTCCATGACAGAATCACACCCAGGTATTTCAATGCCAATTGTTCTCTAGACACTAGATCATCCTCCAAAAATTTGTAGAAATTTTTCCTAGAGGTAATTTGTTTTGTCCCAAAGAAGTCCACCAACCTGAAGCACCAAGCACTGTGCTCCTGCTTCTCCGACACTCCAAAAAGCAGCCGCCATTGGATCCATTCCAACTTGTGGAAATCCCATGTGTTTCAGAGCAGAACTGCACTCCTGAGGTTGCAATAGCTGGTTTTTCACACGTACATTGTCAATCATTTCTTTCAAAGCACCACTAAATTGACCTGAACCTTTAACTTCTCAGCTATCGGGTAGAATTTTAATCACTGGAATCACTAAATAACTAATGTCGGATACTAGGGTGTCTGGACACAGACTGTTAATTTTAAATTTGCCTCCAAATATGGAGGGGGCTGGGAAATCAGAGAACTTGGCTCGCAACTCCAGGATTGTGCTACTGTAGTTTATTAAGGGGCTTACTCACGAAGCCATAGGTGAAAGCAGGGCGGAGTCGTCCCTAGAGACCCCAGTGGGAAGCCAAGGCTTATATAACTCCAGTTCAAAATTACCAGGTGCTACTTAGGAAAAAGACAAAGCCTTCTACTACCAGAAACTTACACTTTAGCTTTACACTTATGCTTTACACTCTCAGGAACTTAAAACGTAAGCTTTACACTCTCAGGAACTTACAGGGTCACTTCTACCCTTCCTATAGAGTCACTATGAGTTGAAATCCACTGACGGCAGTGAGTGAGTGAGTGAGTGAGTGAGTGAGTGAGTGAGTGAGTGAGTGAAATAACATGGCTTCATGTCAGGGCTCCAGCCCTCCTCCACCTGAACAGATGTTACTGAAGAATGATTAGCAAATGGCAAGGGCCAGCAGAAAGCATGTGCATAGACATAACTGGCCTAAAAAAGTTTGTTTCCCCTACATAATACTTGGCTAATAGAACTAGTTCCTTTCAGCGAGTTAATTCCCAAGAGACTATTAAATTATCATACAAATATATTTTAGTATATGTGCTTCTGAAGTGAGCACTACAAATATATTTTAGTAACTGTGTTAGTCCAGGCTGATTAGGGAAACAAATCCAGGGATACTCATGTAAATGTGAGAGAGAGCTTTATATCAAAGAGTAATTGTATATTAAAAAAACATCCCAGCCCAGTCCAGAACAAATCCATAAATCCAATATTAGTCCATATGTCCGATACTAGTCCACAAATTCCTCGTCAGACTCACCCAGGACATCCAGTAATGCCGAATGCAGGATGATCACATGCCAGTGGGTGGAAAGTCTTATGGATCTAGCGACAGTAAAGGCATCTTAGCCCTGGTGCTGGCTCCTCTAGCTCTCTGAGTGTCACCTTCAAAGGAAGGTGCAGCAGAGAGAGAGAGGAACCTCCCAGAACCCTCATAAGAAGGTCATGCCCACAAGGAGGCATCATCAGGCTGTGTGACCTGAATGACAGGCTAGAATCCACCCCTTCACTCTTAATATCCTCAAATGACAAGTGATTCTGTAACTACCACACTAACGAGCCTTTTGTGAACAGAGATTTGCCTTGGCCTTGAGAGCCTTTTCCAAATGCTCTAGGATGTTCACAAAAGCCAATACTTTAGTTGAAAGCAGAGCCTTGAGCTATTTTCTAATTTGTTTTTAAATGAGAACCTAAATGGCTTGAGACTCAAATTAGTTACATCTTGGTGCATAGCAACTTATTCCAACACTTGGTGACTGAAAACAATAAACAGTCTTTAAACCATTTCTGTGTGGTAGAAATGGGGACCAACAAGGTGGGTTGTTCTGGCCAAAGTCTCTCATGAAGCTTAACTCAATGCATTGGCCTGGGCTGTAGTCATCTCAAAGGTCAACTGGGAGTGGGTGTTCTTCCAAGTTTGCTCCTGAAACTATCGCAAGGCCTCATTCTTGTTGACTGCAAATGAAGCCGTGCTTCTTATCACATTTCTTTTCCCAGGGGCTTTCACAAAGCACGGCAGCTACCAGTCCTCAGAGTGAAGGTTCTAAGACAGAGTAAAAGACACAAATAGAGAGAAAGGTATATGCTCAGAATGTCTATGCCTGGGGAGATGGATTGTGGTGTGTGTGTGTGTTTAGCATGATCATTTGACAACATTTTAGGATAGATTCATTTTATTGTGCTTTTAAGGAAATTCTGAGTACTGAGCTAAATTAGAACTCTTAAGAAATGGCACATGATAACTATGTGAATGGGAAGTTAATTTATTGCCATAACAATGAAAAGTAAAATATAATATGAATCCAAAAAAAATTGGCTGCTTAAAATTACATGTTTGCACAACAGCCTGTGATTAACTGTAAGCTGATTTTTAGTTTGGCAGCACCAAAATAGCACAGCTTTACCCTGAAATGGTTTTACCAAAACCAAGGATTTTCCCTGAATTGATTAAAACGTCTTTGAATAAAGTCATACTACAAATAAGGACACCAGCTTCAAGTTTCAACACTTACACTTGTGGTGTTAAGCTGTATAATTCCTACTCCCTAATCCTCTCGCTCCCCATCCTCCATCCCCTTCATCTCCTTCCTCACTCTCTGCTTTACATCCTAAACCCTGGAACTTGTGAATGGTACCTTACCTAGCAAAAGGAATGTTGCAGATATAATCCAGTTAAGGATCTTGAGTTAGGAGAATTTCCTACATTAACTTTCCTCATAGAGCCTCCAGAAGAAACAACTGACATCTTGACTTCATCCCAATTAAACTGATTGAGCTTCTGACCTTCGCGATAATAAGATAATAAATTTGTGTTCTACTAAGTATCAAGTTTGTGATAATTTCTAACAGCAGCCATCGACATTTATTTAAAAAATAGTTATGGGTCGCTTAGCTATTTTATAAACATTTCAAGATGGCCTTCACATTTTAAAGCTTTTTAAATAAACGTGCATTTAGTCAATTTCTCCAAATGCCAGGAAACACCTCTACTTCTACAAGCATGTGAAAGTTTGACAGTGAATAAGGAAGACCAACAAATAGATACATTTGAGTCAGGGTGCTATTGAAAAATATTGAAAGTCTGATGGATTGCCAAAAAACAAACATATCTGGCTTGGAAGAAGTACAACTAGAATGATCCCTAGGAGCATGGGTGGCGACACTTGGTCTCACTCACTTTGGACATATCAGGAGATACCAGTCCCTGGAGATGGACATGAGGCTTGATAGCGGGGCATCAAAAAAGAGGAAGACTCGCAACAAGGTGGATTGACACAGTGACTACAATTGATGGGTTCAAACATAAGAACAATTGTGAGGATGGCTTACGACTGGGCAGTGTCTCATTCTGTTGTGCATAGGGTCACTGTGCGTCACAGTAGATTTGTTGGCACCAACAGCAACAACTACCTGGAGAAAGTCCCGAACTAAGGAGTGATTCTTCCTCAAGAGACCTGTCCCTCCTTTTGATGGAGGTGGAAGGAGAACCCAAGTGTCAGCTACATTATAGCTCCTCTGTCAGGGACAAAATATTGGAGAGACATATGCAGTGGTCAATCTCTGAAATGTCTAGTGAACAGAGCCCAAGAACCACAATCACCACAGTACTCATAGAAACCCATGGAATTTGGTAGATGATACAGTGACTCTACTCCCTGTAGATATTAGAATTATTCTCTCCTCTCTAGAAATTGGTACAAATAAAGGGGAATACAACCAGTTCCATGTCCTAGGTTATGCATTTGAATCCTTCCTTGAACTTTTCATTACATGCTGAATCGACCATGAAATGAAATTGCATATAAGATTCTTAGAACTCATGTAAGAAAGAATGACATGGAATGCAAAAACTAGTCATTCTACAAAATATGTATATCTCCCCAAAAGCTTTCCACATAACCTCATTAGAACCAAAACTAATTTATAATGCAAAGCTTAAATATCTTACTATCCACTGTGGTGTTAATTATTCTTATGAGATAAAGATATATTAGTATGGCATCTATATGTGGAATGCTGTGTCAGTCTAGGTACATTAGAGAAAGAAATCCACAGAAACTCATGTATAAGGGAGAGTTTTATATAAAGGTTAAGTGTGCATCAAGAAAACATCCCAACCCAATGCTGCCCAAGCCCACAAGTCCAGCGGGGGAGCAGGAACCATTTAGGAACTAGAGGAAAGTTGTATATTTCATCGTTGCTACATCACACCCTTACTGGCTCGTCTCCTTCCCGAGACCCTTCTGTAAGGGGATGTCCAGTGGCCTACAAATGGGCTTTGGGTCTCCACTCTGCACTCCCCCCATCACTCAAAGTGATTTGATTTTTTGTTCTTTGATACCTGATACCTGATCCCTTTGACACCTCATGATCACACAGGCTGGTGTGCTTCTTCCATGTAAGCTTTGTTGCTTCTCAGCTAGTTGATTGCTTGTTTACCTTCAAGCCTTTAAGACCCCAGATGCTGTATCTTTTGATAGCTGGCACCATCAGCTTTCTTCACCACATTTGCTTATGCACCCATTTGTCTTCAGTGATCGTATCATGGAGGTGAGCACACAATGACATGATTGTTTCTGAGACTGTAACTCTATGGGAATAGATAGCCCTGTCATTCTTCCATGGAGCAGCTGGTGGTTTCAAACCGCTGACCTTAAGGTTAGCAGCCAAATGTGTAACCACCAAAGTAGTATCCACAGTATACTACTGTCACTTGTCATCCTGACCAAGGATGATGTGAAAGTCGGAGGCTAATCGATCTTACTGCTGTCATGTTCCGCGCCTAGAGAGTCACCGTAATGGACTTTTCCTGGGCTCTGACTCTTCCATGTCTTTCTGACATCTACATGGTGGTGGACACACACACAAACACGCACACAACCAACACTTCATTTCCTATGTGTTTGGCTTCCCCTGCAGAGTTCAGAGAGGAAGTCTCCTTTTATTATGCAGCATTTGGACACCTACATTGTGATTGATGCTCCCAATTTAAAGCACTACTTAGATTCTTTGGCTTTTGGATTATCCTGTTGACTAACTGTTAGACACAAACCTATGGCCAGATGAAGTATATGAACCTTGGTGGACAGAATGCCCACTGTAACTTACAATACAGCCAAAATATATGGAAGAACTGGCTATGAAATTTCAAATCGCAGTGCAAAATAAATAGGAACCTATTCAATGTCAATTAGCAACCACAATAGTGTGATTTTTTTTAAAAAGGACAAAAACTTTCAGAACTCTGATTCAAAAACTGAAATGGTAGAGTATTAAACCAAACACAGGTCCCTTCTATGCTATCTTTCTGCTATAATGGAAATACCATGGTGGATGGCTTTAACAAGCAAAACTTGGTTTGTCAGTTTAGGAGGCTAGAAGTCTGCATTCAGAGTGCTAGCTTTAGGGGAAGACTCTCCATCATCTCTGGAGGAAGATCTTTGTCTCCATTAATATTTGTGGGCCCAGTATTCCTTGGATAATTTCATTCCTTTGCAATGATCTGGCACAGAGCCAATGGGGTCAATAGATATCCATCCTCTACTTCTGTCTCTTCTTTCTTGGAGGTAGTCAGATCCCTCTTCCACTACTCACTTCTCTCCCCTTTTATCTTCTGTTACATAAAAGACGATGCAAGCCAATCCCCAGGGAAACTCCCTTTCCTTCATATGAAGACTGTAATTTAATTAAGAGTGTTGCATCCCATTCTAACCCTTGCCAATGATTGGCTGATCACATCCAATTACACCAAGGGTGATGATTATATTATTACATAACTTCCAGATCTCTGAGAGTTATGGCATAGCCAACTTGACACGTCAGCCCATGACAAACTCACATACAAGGTTGAATGCACACCTATAAAATTTTCCTCATCATTGGGAACCATTTTCCATTTCCAAGATAACCCTTTTCACCATGAATTTGCCAGAACACGTTCAAAGCTTCTCCGTGGTAATCTAAGAGATGCCTTGGCTTGCACTAAATGGGAAGAAGAGGCAGTAGATCATGGGGTTGATGCACATTATTTCTGTGAGACTGACCAATCACTCCAACACCTGGCCTGTTACATAAAAGAAGGGAAGGAAGATTTTGATCTAGGAAAATGTTCCAGACACCTCTTCTTTTACTGCCAACTTGCTTGAGCCCCTTCTCCTAGTTCCCACCTTCCTGGCTCCATGGCCCAGTTTTTATCTGATTCTGATATCATCGAGCTGGAAATCACCCCTACTCTCTGGATGACTTCTCTGTATAAGTTTCAGCTCTGCTGGCTTCTCAGGTTTTGATACGCCATCTCAAGTGCTATACCACTTTGATATCTCCAAGTGAAGAACTGTCTGTTCGATTCCCCAGGTTCATATAATTTCTTACTAGTCAGACTAGCCCTCTTTTCTATACCAGCAGTGGAAAACAACACAACCTGAAGGTACCAGGCATACATTGCCACACATGTACTTTGTTTCTAAAGGTCACATAAGATAAGTAGCATACTTTTTTCTTTTCTTTCTTGTTTATGATCTTAGAATTTTGTCTCCTTCAAGGACTCTCTGCTGGCCTTGTCATTTTCATATCTCACTGAGGTGCCTTGTTCTTCTGTTCAGATTAGTCCTTAGTCCTCCAGCCCCTTTATTTTTTCCATTGCTAGCAACACCATCATTATCTTTTGTCTTTATGTAAAATCAATAAGGCTGTGGCTGATGTTTATTTCTGAATCCCTTCTAATGAGTTTTTCCTCAAAAGGTAACACTGGATCACACAACTTTAAATGACTTTATAAATGAATGGCCTCCAAATTTGCAAATGTGTCTCCTTTTGCCTATCAAATTGGCATATACTAGTGAATTCTCCAGCTCCTAAAAATAAAAGTTATCCTTTCAATCCTCCACATCAATAAGTATCTCTCCTTGATCAATAATAACTTTTCAAAATATCTAACAATTCTTCCAAAAATAAATAAAGAAGCATTTTCATTTTATTCTCTCCCTTACATGTTTAACCTCTACCTCCAAATATATATTTCTTTGGTACTTTTCTATCCATAGTCTCTATTATCTCCTTTATCGGAGTCACCATCAACCTTTTCCGGGATTGTAGTAATAGACTCATAAGTTTGTTTCTTAAATGTTTTCTTCTATCATCCATTCTCCAAAGAGGAGATTTTTAAAAAAAAATCATTTTATTGGGGGCTCATACAACTCTTATCACAATCCATACATAAATCAATTGTATAAAGCACATTTGTATATTCCTTACCCTTATCATTCTCAAAATATTTGCTCTCAACGTAAGCCCCTGGCATCAGATACTCATTTTTCTTCCCTCCCTCCCTGCTCCCCCTCCTTCATGAACCCTTGATAATTTATAAATTATTATTTTGTCATATCTTGCC
>NW_022111373.1:48840953-48842423 GCF_000313985.2 Echinops telfairi | reverse complement strand
ATATTTACAAATATTTATTGTTTGGTTATCTTGGCAGAGACCTTGTCTACCTTGTTCATGAAGGCCTGAGCACCTAGGAGAGTTGAAACATGGTATGTCATCCGTAAATGTTTGATGAGACAAGAAGGCCACAAAACTATGTGGGTTGGTGTAAACGAATTACTATTTGAGTCCGTGAAATACAGTCCATGGGTCTCATTTGGCCAGTCTCCTCTGTTGTAGATGATATGTACTGGGAAACAGCTATGGCCATGCATTATCAATAGTCTGTGGCAGTTTTTCTTCTAATTCAGCAAAGTTGAGTAGTGGTAACTGAGAACTGATAGTTCAAAAACTGAAAATATTTCATATCTGGCCCTTTGCAGAAAAATGTTTGATGACCCCTGTCATAATCTATACCAGGCTATTGTCCTTCAGGTCAAAGGGAATAGTTAACGTAAGAATACTGAAGCGGGGGAGTGCTCTTCCTAGAGCTGAACAGGGATTACTTCAGGTAATATTTTGGTAAGAAAAAGATGAACCAAAATATTTAGAATTGGATAAGCCAGAACAGAAGTTCTAGTGGTGGATATTGAATCAATTTGAATATGTAGTTGATACTAAAATATATACCCATCGCCTGCCATCTTTTATTGTACTGTGGTGGCTTGTTTTGCTGTGATGCTGGAAGCTATGTCACTGGTATCTCAAATAATAGCACAGTCACCAGAAGGGAACAGGTTTAAGTGGAACTTCCAGACCAAGAACTACAAAAAATGAAAAGTTGGTCCACTTCTGAAGAATTAGCCACTGAAAATGTTATGGAGAGAAGCAAAGTTGTAACATGATGAAACTCTCATGGACAGCAGCAGATTAGTGTCAGAAATAACGCCGGCAGATGAAACACTCAGGTGGAAGGCATTCAAGATATGACTGAAGAAGACCTGGCTTTTCAACATGGAATCAGCCACAATGAAACAAATGCAAAAACGCTCATCAAAGTCGAGCCTTCGGCCCCTTCGTTTGCTGATGGGCCTGACCTCAAAATAAGAACTGACTGCAAACATCTATTAATAATTGGAAGTTGAAATGTACAAAATATGAATTTAGGAAAAACAGAAATTGTCAAAGTGAAATTTAGCATATAAAAATCAATATTCAAGGGATTAGTGAACTGACATGGATTGATACTGGCCATTTTGAATCAGAAAATTATATATTTTACTATGCCAGGATTGACAGACTCAAAAGAAATTGTGTTGCATTCATTGTCAAAAAGGGCAGTTCAAGGTCTATCTTAAAGTATAATGCTGTTGATGATAGGATAATATCTATCCCTCTACAAGGAAACCCAATCATTACAAATAGTATTCAAATGTATGCACTAGCGAGGAAAGCGAATTTTGGGAATGATGAGGGCAACAAATGTATAGATGTGCTTTACACAATTGATCTATGTATTGTGATGAATTGTATGAGCCCCAATAAATT
>NW_022111373.1:48839224-48840582 GCF_000313985.2 Echinops telfairi | reverse complement strand
CAGGTCAAAGCTAAAGAAAACTAAAACATGCTCATGAGAGACAAAATATGATCACCTGAATTTTAAAAACATCTCAAGAATAGATTTGACACATTGAACACTAAACATACCTGATGAGCTCTAAGATGATACAAAGAACATCCTGCGTGAAGAAAGAAAAAGGTCATTTTAAAAACAGGAAAGAAAGAAAAGACCAAAGTGGATGTGAGAAGAGACTATAGAGCGTGCTCTTAATTGTAGAGGAGTGAAGGCAAATAGAAGAAACAATGGAGTAAATGAGCTTACCAGAAAATTTCAATGGGTGACTTGAGAAGACAAAGTAAAATATTATAAGGATATGTGTGAGGAACTAGAGTTGGAAAACCAAAAAGGAAGAACATGCTCAGCTTATCTTAAAGTGAAAGAACTCAAAAAAGTAATTCAAGCCTCATGTTACAATATAGAAAGATTCTATGGGCAAAATATTGAAGGATGCAAGAAGTATCAGAAGAAGATAAAAACACAGAATCGCTGTATCAACAAGAACTAGTCAACATTCAACCATTTCAAAAGGTAGCACATGATCAAGAACAAGCGGTACTGAAGGAAGTCCAACCTGCCCTGAAGGCATTAGCCAAACACAAGGCTTCAGTAGTTGAAGGAATACCAGTTGTAAGGTTGCAAACAGCTGATGAAACACTGGAAACATCCACTAGTCAATGCCAAAAAATTTGGAACAAAATTGCCTGGCCAGCTGACTGAAAGAGATACGTTTGTGCTCTTTCCAAAGAAGATGACCCAACAGATTGTGTAAATTATAGAACAATATCATTAATATCATATCCAAAAAAACTTTGTTGAAAATCATTTAACAACGGTTGCAGCAATACATTGATAGGGCGGTGTGTGCGAGAGGTTCAATCTCGATTCAGAAGAGGATCTGCGACAAGGGATATCATTGCTGATGTCAGATGGATTTTGGCTAAAAGCAGGGCATATCAGAAAGATGTTTATTTGTGTTTCATTGACCATGCAAAGGCATTTGACTCTATGAACCATAACAAACTATGGATAGCTTTGGAAAGGATGGGAATTCCAGAACACTTCATTGTTCCCATGCATAACTTGTATGTGGATGAAGAGCCAGTGCAAATTGAACAAAGGCATTCTGCATGGCTTAAAACGAGGAAAGGTGTGTGCCAATGTTGTGTTCTTTCTCCATAGTTATTCAATCTGCATCCTGAGCAAATCCTCAGGGAAGCTGCATTACATGAGGAAGAATGTGGCATTGGGATTGGGGGAAGGATTGTTAACAACCTGCAGTGTGCAGGTCATACAACCTTGCATGCTGAAAGTGAGAAAGTTTTGAAATACTTGCT
>NW_022111373.1:48831613-48838057 GCF_000313985.2 Echinops telfairi | reverse complement strand
ATTTACTGTATCTCAACAAATCCTGATGCATACATGTCCTGATTTTAAACCATGGAGACTTACCTTGTTCTGGCCTAACAACTGAATCTTTGTATATATGCAGGCTCCACATGAGCACAGTTAAATGTTCTGTAATTCTCATTCTTTCCAATTATATCCATAATTTTTTATGAACCACACAGTCAAATATGATTGCATAGTCAATTAAACACAATTTGACATGTTTCTGGTATTCTTTCTTTGGGCCAAGATCCATCTGACATCAGCCATTATGTCTATAGTCACACATTCTCTTCGGAATCCAGCTTGAATTTTTGGCACCTCTCTGTGGATGTATTGCTGTTCTGTTTTTAAATTATCTTCAGCAAAATTTACTTGCATGTGATATTATTTGATATTTTATACATTCTGTTAAAATCACAAGATAATTATTTTGTTCAAATTTTTAAATGTCTAGGTTATTCTCATCTATTACTGCAAAGACACAAATTTCTGTTGATTTTCATAACTTTTCAAAGTGTGTCCACATTTAGCAAAAATAATAATTGCACCAATGTTATCTGGTCAATTATTCTATTTTAAGACTTCAACATTTCCTTAATTTATTGCTTAGCGTTATTGAGTTTCTGATAAATACCTTGTACTACAGTACTATTTTGTAAGTACTGGACTGCTAACCAAATGTTAGCAGGTCAAACTCACCAGCTGACTGGAGTAAGAAAGTTGAAGGTATCTGCTATGGTAAAGATTTTCAGCATCACAAAACCTATGTTTAATTGTTATGAATCAATATACTTGATAATGATAAGATGTTTGGAAGATATAACATAAGCTAAAACTTTCCTTTTCAATGGCTAGGGGCAACCAATTATCAAATAAAATGAGAGAAGAAAGAGAAATAAAATATATTATAATAATAATAACTGCTTTAAAAAGAATGAAAATTGTGTGGTATGATGGAGAGTGATGATGGACCGTGAAGCTACTTTCAATATGTGGGCTGTGGACATTCTCTCTGCAGGTGATGCTTAAGCTAATGTCCAAATTACTTATTGGATCAGCTACATGAATCCCAAGGGAATTTGCAACCCCTTGTAGGAAACAGCCAGAGCAGAAATATAGAGTAGAAACAATCTTGGAGACTTTTAAGAAGAAAGAAAAGCCAAAGTGGAGTAGAGGCAGATAAGACAGAAAAGAATAAATTTTTAAAAGAGTGCATATTTTTAGATAGGTTTGTGACTTTATATGGAACGTGGATTTTATAATTTGGAATATGTAGAGATAATGGAGGGCTTTAAGTAGAAGAGTGGTATAAAGTGATTTATATTTCCAAGTTGAGGAAATGTCATATTGAGCTTCTTAAACACTGGTACTATTACAAATGAAATATGAATAAACAAATTAAAAGATAATGGAATAACTCTAGATAAAATAATACTTAAACATTCAGATATAAGGTTAGAATAAACAATGCTTTAAAAAGATTAATAGCTAAAATATCATTAATGTATAACTAATGCCTACAAGGGGGTACCCGAAAAACCACCAGAATTGCTCTGGACAGGGTAGAGCAGAGCATTCATAGTGCACATTTTCCCCGATAGGCAAACATCAAGAACCTCACTCTCAGTTATTGCACATAGTGGCATGGCCTGGGAAGGTTCTCTCTGGTCACAGTGAATTTTTTCACAAAAGTAGTTTCTCACAAACCTCGTTTTTTTTTTATGATGGACAATTTAGGAGAACAGCATATAGTAGTAAAATTTTGTTTCCTGCTCTGGAAAAATGCTGCAGAAACTCTTGTGATATTGAACACAGTTTACAAGGACAATGCTATAGGAAAAACTCAAGTGTATGAGTGGGTTTTCTCGTTTCAGTAAAAGGGAAATGTCAATTGATGACAAACCTCTTTTTAGACATATTTCAACTTCCTGCATGGATGAAAATGTCAACTTCTAGTACATTTGGAGTTTGTTCTATCATGTCAGATTGTTAATCAAATTTTCAATTTAGAGGTTCTGAAAAGATTGCGTAACAGTGTGCAACAAAAACAGAAAAGGCCTGATTTGTGGCACACGGGGGACTGGGTTTGCACCAGGATGATGCACCTGCTCACACAGCCATCTCAGTGTGCCAGTTTGGGGCAAAAACAGCATGCCTCTCTTTCCCCACACACTTTACACATCTGACCTCACTCCATGTAACTTCTTTTTGCTTCCCCAAATGCAGAGGGACATGAAAGGACAGTGATTTGATGAAGTAGAAGAGAAGAAAAAAATGAAGGAGGTGCTGTCAGCCATCCAAATGGATGGGTTTGAAAAACGTTTCCAAGAATGGTCATCCTAGCAACAGAGCCAAGAGGTCAATGTAGTAACTATAAAACTAACCAGTGCACCAATTAAATAGATGCAACAGTTTCAAAAGTTCTTGGAAAATTTTTATTATTTTAATTCCATTTTTCCACAAGCTTTTTGAGATCCCTCATATATATCCACCTAAACATGACTAGAGAAATTTATTTCATGTTCTTTCTTAAACAAATTTAAAATGGCAGTAAATAACTTTTAAAAGAAAGTAGACAAAACAATGTAAAACATTTTGGGCAGTGAAAAACAGCTTTTGAAGGGTAGAGGAGGTTCAAGTAACTTGACAGAAGATGCAAAGTTTCAGAGAAAATAACATTGAGCAATAAACTGTTTTAGATCACCGAAATCTGGAAGGCTGAGCCCTCAAAGTCATTAAAGTGCCACGGAGGATAAGTGAGACTCTGGGCTGGGAATTGGCATTCACTTATACAAGGAAACTTCAAAAAATATCTGGGAAAGAATGGACTTGAGAGATAATGGACTTTTTCTACAAACTTTTGAAGACCATTTATTTATTTATTTATCCATCCTCAAGGGACTATTTTCTCTCACCAAACTTACATTGTTATTTGGTATTGTCAACCCAATACCCACTACTCCATCGAGCAAAGTAGAATTGTTCCAAAAGGCTTCCTCTGGCAGTAATCGTTGCAGGAGCAAATAACCACATGGAAGCACAGAGCACTGCTTGGATTCTGTGATCGATTTTGTGTCAATTTGACTGGACCAGGATTCTCAACTTGGCATTTGATGTAATCTAATGTAATGTAGTCAAATCGATTATAAGATATGCTGTGAGCGACCCAGCAGTTGTGGAAAGTTTCGGGTGGAGCATTACTCCCTGATGACATCATGGACCTGATGCATGAGGAAGTTTCACTGGGGGTGTGGTCTTCTCTGACACAAGTTGATACTATGGGGAAGGTAGCCTACCTCTTTTGACTGGTGCAGATCCTGCATCTGGCTCATTTGTTGTTGTTAACTGCCGTCAAGGTGATTCCTATCCAAAGCAACCCTGTGTAAAACAAAATAAAATACTACACACCCTCAGAATTGTTATATTCTAACCCATCTTTGGAGCCACTGTGTCAATCCATCTTCCTCTTTTTTCACTGCCCCTCTACTTCACCAAGAATGATGTCCTTCTTCAGGGACTGGTCTTTCCTGATCACATGTCCAAAGTGTATGAGAAAAAGTCACGCCATCCTTGCCTCTAAGAAGCATTCTAGCTGTACATCTTCCAAGACAAACTTGGCATTCCATGGTACTTACAATATTTTCCTCCAGCATTATAATTTAAATGGACCCTTTCTTATTTGGTGTTCCTGATTCACCATTAACGTTCACATGCATATGAGACAATTGAGAAGACCTTGATTTGAGTCACATGCACCTTAGACCTCCAAGTAGCATCCTTGCTTTGCAATGCTTTAAAGAGGTCTTTTGTCACAGATTTATTCAGTACATTATGCTGTCTGATTCCTTGACAGCTGCTTCCATGATCATGACTGTGGGTCCAAGCAAGATGAACTCCTTGACAACTTCAATCTTTTCTCCATTTTTCATTATGTTACCTTTTGGTCTAGTGAGGATTTGGGTTATCTGCACATTATTTTGTAATCCATACTGAAGCTGCAATCCTTGATCTTCCTCAGAAATGCTTCAAGCCCTCCCCAGCAACAGCAAGCAAGGTTGTGTCATCTGCATGTTATGGTGGTTAATAAGCCTTCTTCCAATCCTGATGCTGCATTCTTTATATAGTTGAGCTTCTTTGATTACTTTCTCAGCATGGATATTAAATAAATAAGGTGAGAAGACATAATCCTGATGCACATCTTTCCTGATTTTTAAACATAGAGTATCCCTTTATTCTGCCCACACAACTGCTTCATGATCTATGTACAGGTTCCCCAGGAGAACAATGACGTGCTCTAGAGTTCCCATTCTCGTCAAGGTTAACTATAGTCTATTATGGTCCACACAGTCAAATGCCTTTGTATAGTCAATGAAACACGAATAAGCATATTTCTGTTATTCTCTGCTTTCAGTCAAGAGCCATCTGACAATGATATCCCTTGTTCAATGTCCTCGCCTAAATTTGCTCTGAACCTCTGGCAGCTCCCTCGCAATGAACTGATGCAACGGTTGCTGTATGGTCTTCAGGAAATTTTTATTGGAATTTGATAACAATGATGTGTTTCTACACTTGGCACATTCTGTTGGGTGATTTTCCTTTGGAATGAGTACAGATGTGACTCTCAGCTGTCTTCCACATTCGCTGGCATAGATGAGTAAGTGTTCCAGTGTTCATCCACTTCTTGACACACCTCATGTGGTCTTCCATCAATTCCTAGGCCTTGATTTGGGGTCTGCTCTCAGTGCTGATTCGACTCTTTTCTCCCATTCCCTTGGTTCTTGATCATATGCTGCCTCTTGAAATGGTTTTTACCAATCTTTGCTTGCAACAAATTCCTTATTACAATCACCTCCACTTACTGAATATACAGCTTTTAAATGATTACAAATGCTTTGAACCTTTCCATATACTAATATGACACTTAATATGAATTATATGCATCATGTTCTGATGCATCTAAAAATTATTTTCCCTTTGTGAAATTTTTTCCTTTGGATTAGTTAAGGTTTACAGAGAAGATCATCAGTTTTATACTGAACAATTGACACTTATTTTGCTTCAACTCATCAATTGCAGTACCCTCAGTTCATCATCGCTTATCCTACTTGCTCCCTGTTTCCTGTTTCCATTCCTCCACCTCTCTTACACTTCTGGACTTTGTCCCTGTATAAACATTGCCCTTTTCATCTCAAATGATTGGTTATTCTACTGTGAGTATAAATTCAGGTCCATACCTACAGAATGATTAAGTATACCCTAGTCTTGGGATGGGGGTGGGAGTTTCAACAGTCTCTACTGGACCAGGAAATCTATCTCTTTTATGATTTTGATTTCTGTTCCACATATTTATTCCCATTCCAGCAAAATTCTTCTAATGTGACCTTTTTCAGAGAAGTTTGTGGTAACCTCGTTCCATCTAGTTCTTCTGGGCTCAGGGTTGTGGAGACTGGTAAGATTGTGTGTCCCTTAATCCATTGGACTAATTGTTCCCTGATGTCTTTTAATTTTTATTACTTTTCTTTATGGGGGCAGACCAATGATGGCTGTTTCGATGGCTGATCTTGAATTTTTAATACCTCAGTTGCTACTCAGCAAAGTAGACTCTAGGACATTGTCTTTTTGAATTATGTTGTGCCTGTTGACTTTGATGTCTCCTGAGACTATAGGTCTAAATTCCCAGTGCCCAGCAACTCATTCCATCAAAGTGCTTTTTTTTAATGTCTAAAATGTTTTTATCACATTGCCCACTGTATGCTGATATATCCGGGAAAGGTAAATACCAATATGTAAAGATCCCATGCTAAAGTTACAAAGGAGAAAATCTTGTAACCTGGGCACTGACTGTATACTGTAGCTGGTGCGTTCGCTTCACCTCATGATCGCACTTAGACTAAAATGAGATGGCTTCAGTTTTCAAACGATGCTCCAGAAACAGAATTTCATATTTTAAAATGTTTTGTGTCGCATGTTGCCAGCTAATGGCAAATTAGTATCATTATATATGTTAAAAAAGTAGAGAGTAGAGTTGACATCCTCTTAAGAAACTTAAAGCTGATGGTGCCCGGCAATCAAAAGATATAGTGTGTGGGGTCTTAAAAGCTTGAAGGTAAACAAGCGGCCATCTAGCTCAGAAGTAACAAAGCCCACATGAAAGAACATATCAGCCTGTGTGATCATGAAATGTCGAAGGGATCACTGAAGACAAATGCGTGCATAAGCAAATGTGGCGAAGAAAGCTAATGGTGCCCGGCTATCAAAAAGGTATAGCATCTGGGGTCTTAAAGGCTTGAAGGTAAACAAGTGGCCATCAAGCTCAGAAGCAACATAGACCACATGGAAGAAGCACACCAGCCTATGTGATCACGAGGTGTCGAAGGGATCAGGTATAAGGCATCATCAGAACAAAAAATCTTACCATAGTGAATGATGGGGGGGAGTGGG